>NC_045690.1:17594292-17897322 GCF_003331165.1 Xiphophorus hellerii | reverse complement strand
GCCTAACTGCTGGAGAACAGCGGGACTTACTGCTCCCATATCCATCACTGTTCCATTCTTGAGCTGAGAAGGAAGAAGTGGAGCCGAGTGGAGACGGAGGCGCCGTCAGGTCAAGCTCTTCCAACTCGTCAAGCTGAGAAAATAATTTAAAAATACAAATATTTATATACATATTTAAGCTTTTCTTAAAAAGGCGTTTAAAATGCACATGATTAAAAAAAATATTTCACAGCATACTTTGTCAGGGTCCAGCGAATCGAGCACGGAGAAGTGGTCGGACGCGGTCAAAGAACCCGGGGAGTGGGTACTCTGGGTGGCTGGATCTGGGGTGACCGTCCTGGAGTGTGGAGGCTCCATCACAACCCCTGGAGAAATTTTAACCTGGGGAAGATCCTGACCTGTACAGTTCAGACCACTGAGCTCAGACAGACGGGAATCGAGGACAGAGACTTGGAAGCGCTCCCTGATTTGGTCCTCGGAACATTCGAGTTTTCTCAGAACCTCCGGGGAGCTCAGAGAGGCTTCATCACGAGAGACCGAAAGAACATCCTCAAAAGCTCTGTGAGAAACGTCTGAGAGAAACACGAAAGTTTTTGTCAGTTTGATCAAATAAAAAAGGTACCTCTTGAATATTAATATTTAATTGCTATGCACCCTTTATGTGGCAGTCCTGATAGTGAGGATCCGTCTCTTGTTGTTGACACAGTCGACGGAGCTGCTCCAGCTCTCTGCGCTGATAGGCTAGTTCCTCTTCCTGTACGCCGACGTCCTGCTGAAGACGTTCAAGCTCTGCCTTCATTCGCTGGTTTTCAGCTTCCAGGTCAACAAGATGTCGCCGTTTGATCTGAAGGGCAGAAGTTACTTCCATCAAAACCAATCAAAAGCACCTAAAGATCACAACAGATACAGTTTTCAGCTTTCATATTCCCACCTCTCCGTTCTCATGAGGTTTTCCGGTCCTTTCTGAGCTGATTTTCACTCCTTGTTTCACTGCTGCCAGCTCAGTCTTAAGAGCTTCATTTTGAGCCTTCAGCTTTTCACACTCAGAGTTCCTCTGTCTCAAGGAAGCCTCTGCTTTGGCCAGGGTAACATCAGCATGGGTCTGGAAGAAAGGTAAAAGTAAATAGAAGTGAGCTTTAAAATCCACATACTTTGCTTTTCATTTGACTAAACAGAAGATTTCACAAGCATCACATAAAGTGGAGTTAAACGTCTTGTGACGTACATTAATGCCAGGCTCTGCTTTGAATGCAGTGGAATATTTGTACCAGAAAGGCTGCAATTGCCTAAAATTAGCTACACACACAACTACAAACAGAGCTGGGCAGACCAACGATGCTACAAACCAAACCTACAAAACGCCGTCTTAGAAGAGAAAACATTGCACCTTACCACATCCTGTTCAGACAGAGCGACTAAAAAAACCCAAACTAAGACTCCAACAGTGTTAAAGCTAAGAGCCAGCATAGATTTTCCTCATTCTTCCTCATTCTAAAGAGACACTTCCTCTCGTTTCTGCAGCCAGCGTTGCACCACGTCATAACCCCTAACTACAACCAGATGTGGTCCTGCCTGCAGCAGCTTTAGCAGCTGTATGTGCGGCAGAAAAGCGACGCGATATTGCTCGCTTTGAACAATGCCAGGCTTGAAGTTCTATGAAGGTTAACATTAATATCTTTCTTAAAGGTCAAGTTAATAAAAGAGCTAAAATAAAAAACAACAAAAAAAGTAATTTACAATCATACCATGTCTTAATCAAAAGTCGGATATAAATTAATCATAACTGAAAGGGGGAGAAAAAAAACTAAAACCATGGCTTTCCACCTGCTAACTAAAGCTAAAATCAGAGTGATTTTTTTTCTAAAGGTAAACAGCTGTTGCTAGGTTACAGTGTTGCTTCCTCTTCACTCATTTATATTATGGCAGGCTGTTGTAACATAAAATCGGCTTCACTACACTTTCTCTTCAGACATCTGAATTTAGTTTATGACTAGACTTATTAATAAATTCCAACTTCCTATCACAAACTGTCAGTATTGTTGGGATTAGTGCATCTGTTTGCAAACAGGATTAAAGTACATTTTAATGCTAAATGCTAATGTTTTGTTCTAGTGGCTTTAAAAAAAATCTCATACCAAACTCTGGCTTGGTCTTCTTAGGATGTTTTGGGGATTTTCTGATAATTCCTGTATTTTTAATGAATTTTTGAAATTCTTAATTGGATTATTTTCCAATATTTCAGCCTCTGCGCTTCAGAATCACGCAGCAAATCTGGATTTTTTTATTCATCTTTTTTGTATTCTGCCAATAAAGACTAATGATGATTTTGACTATATTGTTCTTGGATAAAATCTCAGCATTTGATAAACTAACTAATGCAGCCATAAACCTTTTGAAAATGTTTTTATAACCTCTGTATTTTTTTAACTTAAAATTTAAAAGCCTTTAACAAAAAAATAAAATAAAATAAACACCAATACAGGTTTGAACATTAGAGGGTGCTAAAACAAGAATCAGTTTTTATAAATGGATTTAGAGATCAATGAAAAACGCTAAGGTAATGTGTAGTCTTTATTTCTGTTATTTCTGATCTAGAAGAATCATCTTCTTCTAGATAAGTACAGAATATTTAATATTGACTCAAAAAAGTTATTAACAATTTGACACTCACCAGAAACTCTTTTTGAGCCTCTTCTTGACTGGTTTCTTGGTCCCTCAGCTTAGCCGTCAGCTCCTGGATGAGGACATTCATCGAACCAACTTCTTTTCGGAGGGTTTTGATTTCCTCCTGGAGCTGACACTCTCTCCTCCTCAGCGCTTCACGTTCTGCTGAAAGTTCTCCCTTCCCAGTCTCCAGAGTTTTAATCCTCTCTCTTCCCTCTGCCACCGCTTTCTCCATCTCCACGTTTTCCGCTCTTACTTCCTGCACCTGCCTCTCATAGGTGAGGTTGGCTTCTCTGAGGACCTCCATTTCCAGCTTCATCTCATTGTAATTTGTTTTTAAAGCTTCGATCTCTCCCAGTCTCTCTTGTTCGTTGTTTTGCAAGTCCAGGAAAATGGAGTCCAGGCGGGCTTTCTCTTCACGCACCGCAGTTGCCTCTTCGGCTTCAACTTTTAAACCGTCCCTCTCCTCCTCTGACAGTTTTCTCTTTTCTTTCTCTTCCTCCAGCTCTGTCTCCTTCAGCCTGAGGAGACCCTGGACTTCATCGAACTTTTCCCTCTCGACTCCGAGTCTCCTTACAAACTCTTCCCCTTGTGTCCGATACTCCTCCTCCTGTGTGAGCAGCAGGCGCTCGAGTCCTTCCTTCTCTGCTACGGCAGTCTCAAACTGACTCTGCAGGGCTTTGAGCCGAGAGTGAAGAGAAGAGGAGGCGGCGGAACGTGTGAGGCTGATCTCGTGCTTCAGGCTGTTCGGACCTCCCCTCCTCTCCTGGAGGGTCTCCATGTGCGGCTCTGGGCTGGGGGAGGGAGAGGGATTGATGCTGTCGCCGTCCTGAGAGTCGCTGACTTCGTGCAGGTTAGGACCCAGGGTGGCGAGCTCTGCCTGCAGCGTGCTGATGACCTCATGAAGCCGCTCCTCTTCTTCCTGCTTCTCCTGACGGACTCTTGCGACTTCAGATTGAAGATGTTCCACCTGAGACCGCAGATCCTCCAGCTCAACCTCCAGGACCTTTAAGAGGGAAAAATAAGCAAACATTTTCCGATCAGGGTTTGTGCCACTTTTCCCACGGTAAAATTTAAGCACTTTTCAAGCATTTTCAAGGCAAGTTTTCAAACTTCCCCAGCATCAAACATAGATAAAAACAATACAAATGATTGTTTCAATTCACTATTTTATAATATCATTGATTACTGTTAATAATGTGTTATGATAGTATTCTACCTTTTACGGAGGGGACAAAGTAAACTAAAATATAACAATTTAATGTTTTGAAATGAAAACACTAATAAAAAAAATCCACAGATATCAATAACTAAAGTATAAAAAAAAAAGTGTCTTATACTTAACAAATTACAAACAAATGTCTGAAATTGTTCTTGTGAAGTTTTCTGGCATTTAGCTAATTTAGGTAATTCTAACTGACCAAAAACAAGGCAAGTTTGGTCTGATTTAATTTCGGACGGTGAGAAAAAATGTGTCTGTGTCTTTTTATTAGGTGTATGAAAATATCTGGTTTCTACTGAAAATAACGTTTTCCAAATTTAGGCTTTGAGTCAAGCATTAGATTGCACTTTATTACAAAACTGTGCAGGTTGAATATCAAGAAATTTCAAGGACTTCATATAGAAATCAAGCACTTTCCAAACCTTGAAAACACCTAATCAAAATTCAAGTATTCGTACACCCCTGCCAAATGTTTCAACATAATGTACCCAAACAACTTCTGGAGAAACTTGTCAGAATGCTTACACCGACTCGGTTGTCCCTTGAACTCTCAAGCTCTTGTTCAAGTTTTTGGATCTCGCAGTTCAGATGATCGATCTCCTGATTTTTCTCCTGAAGAAGTGCAGCAGGGAGCGTCTCTTCCTCATTTTCTGCCACCTGAACTTGTCCCTTTTCTTCATTTACTTCAGTGAGGGTGGACATCGTCTCCTGTCAAACACAGCAGTTTGCTTACACTTCCAATATGAGTTACCAAGGTGGAAAAGATGGAGGTTTTTCATTTTATGATGCCTGTGGTTACCTTCAAACACAGTCTAAAAAATTCAAATTAAAAAGAATTGGATGTGTCAACAAAACAGTTCTCACTTTGAGGGTATAAATTTCCTTTTGAAGCTCTTCAACTTGAGCCGCATTCTTATTCATCAGTAGTTCAAGCTGAGCTGTGAGGCGTTTCAGTTCAACCTCTTTTTGGTGCAAGTCTCTTTGCACGTTTTCCAACTGGCCAAGCAAGACCTCGACCTACGAGACACAATGATGATGGATTAAAAAATACATATTTCAGAGGATATTCCGTCATTCCTATTTTAACCATAAGGTGGCACTGCAGTCGAATGAACAAATCTGGTGACTAAATAATTGAACAGTTTTAGACAGAGCCTGACAGACCTCTTGCTCTTTACAGTGTAGGTTTTGCTGGGTAGTATCCAAGGCATCCCTAAGCTCCTGGGTGGGGTCACGGGTGTTGTCGTGGTAACAGTGCCTCGTCTCATCCAGTTTAGACTGCAAAGCTGAGATTTGGAGCCTGCTGGACAGCTGCTGCTGCTCCAGAGCAAGCTTATCCTTATAGAAAAGGGAAAAATAGAAAAAAAGAGGGAATTATTGAAAAACATGTTTGCTGACATACAGAACCACTGAACCGTTCAAAACCCTGAAACTCATTCATGTTTGAGGGTTTTGATTTTAATGTGACAAAGTATATTAGGATTTTATATGACAGAGTCAATCTGAAGTGTGGGGAGTGCATTTGTAATCAGCCCTTATCACTGAATAAAATCTAGTGAAGTCTTTAATTTAAATATTTTATATATATATAAAATTACTAAAAGTCCTACTTGCATTATGTCGGATTCATGTATGCAACATGGCAAATTTGTGTAAGAAGGTGCTCTGGTCTTCATGGACAAAAATTGCCCATTTTTTATGTTTTACAATGAGCATTGTAAAACATCCTCATTGTAAAACATGGTGGTGGCAGCATCATGTTGTGCATATGCTCTTCTTCAGCAGGGACAGGGAAGGTGCTCAATTCATGGGTTCAGATGTAGAAAGACTTCAAAGAAAAGACTTGCAGAAAAGGTTTTCCTCAAACTATTCACTCTGGGAAGCTAAACACAAACATATGTTCTTTGGTGCATACAAAACACCTCAGCGTTTGTGGATTCAAGGTGGCAAACCGGAAAGAAAAAAAACTGAAAGAGTGTAAATACTTCCACTATAACTGATCTGGGAGTGTGTTAGCAGCTCTTACTTGTGTGAGCTCCTGTTCCCTTTGCTTTGCTTTGTGCAGCTCTTGCTCCAGTTTGTTGACGGTTCGAACGCTTTCCGCACTGTTGAGTAGCGCTTGTTCCAGCTCTCGGATCCGTCCTGCTAGCTTGTCTATCTCCTCATTGCGCTCTGCTAGATCGCGCTGCGCTTGCTGATTGGCCTCAAGTAATGAGGCATGGTCATCTGTTTTATCTTTGACCATAAACTGAAGGCTCTCCACCTGCAGTGATAACAGGAACAGTTTTTTTTTCTTCCAAACTCAAATATGGAGTAGAGAAGGTAGAATTAAAAAGGGAAAACTACAAGGTTTGCAATAAAAGTGATAAAAGCCATTCCAGATTTGCAGCCAATGATCAAAATATTAAAGGTAAAACATCCCCAAGAGCAATGACCGAGATAAAAAATGCGTTGGAAATATTCTACTTGCTACTGAATGATGGTAAAGAATACTGGACTCATGACAAACGCAGTTAAAAAGACTGTGGAGGATTACAGAGGAATAGGGGAAGTCATGCACAAGTGTCAGAGGAGCTATGAAAATTACACCACAGTTAGATTCCATACCTGCAGCAGCAAGTCTTCAAACTACAGCAATCCATTCAGCACAGGGATAAGCACATAGCAACAGTCAGGCTCATTGGCATTCAAAATGCAGTATCAATAATTCAATTAATTGATTTGTGTCCCAGTTGGAAAATTACAAAAAAATCATACGTGGGAAGCACAAACTCACAGCCTAAAAACAAGTTTAAACTTCAGTATAAGATTTCTGCCTTAAGCATTTATGCTGAGAAACACTGATGATTTTGTAAGATCATTTATGTTAGTTACACAACAATTCAAACACACAGCACTGGGTTAAAATAACCTTGATACAAGGGCATTTAGAGCAAATTTACAATTACTGACCCAAATCATGTCTGGTTCAGTTCACCATGTTGCCCATTTTTTGTCTCCGTTTCCTGCACGTCTCACTGTATTTTTATCCCTACTTGACTACTGCATAGCACTGAATTCCTCTTGGATAAATGGTAAATTTCAGAGATATTCATAAAAATGCTCACATCTCAGGTCTACAGTTTTATTAGAATCTAACAAAACAAGAAACTACTGACACCCCAAAGAATAGATGCATACAAATATGATCAATGACTTAATTGTTTTACATTAAAATCCAAAAAAATGCAAAGACATTTCTTCCAACTGGTGCCCATTAATATTGAACTGGATATTCCATTGTTATTACTGACATTATTTAACATGAACTTATTACCTCCCATCACCCCATTTTCACTGATTGTGGCTCTGACCGCACTTTGTGTCATTCAACATTTATGAGAGGTAAGGATCCCACTGATCTACTTCCTGTTGGTAGATCTTATTTATTGGGAGTCGCACATTCCCTTTTCAAACTGATGATTTCGGAAATGTGGTTAAGAAATGTTCTCCTGGAGAGTGAAAAATGCTATTTTGGTTAACATTTAGGAAAATATGCTACCTTTTCATTTAAAAAAAAAAAAAAGTAAGTACCAGACGACCAATGTGACAAAATGGCAAAGAGGCGAAATGATCAGCATTCAGCAGAAAAAAAAAAAAGTAAACGTTAGGAAAACCAGAGGCAACGGCTCTCACCTTGTGTGCCTTGTTGTCTCCATTTCCTGTGTGTCTGAGCTGGGCTTCCAGCCTGCGGATCTCCTGCTGGAACTCGTCTCGCTCATGTTCCCGTTCCACAGCCTGCTCCTACATGCAGCAAAACAAACTGTGTGAAAGACAATCCAAGATGCGAAAATGCGACACTCAAACTCAAGAGCAAGCCAAACAACACATAATATAACATAGAAGTATATTACTTCATATTAAAGGGTATGCTTCATTACAGTTTACAAGCTCACCTCTATAAACTGCCTATCGTGTTTCAGCTGTTTCTCGAGCGCTTGGACACGCTGACTAAGGTCTTCAGAGTGATTCTTGTGTTGCAGCTCTTTCTCCAGGAGTTTAGTTTCCTGATCTTCGAGCTCTCTCTCCAGGTTCCTGAGGCGCAGCGAGAGAGACTTGTGGTCCTTTTCCGCCTGCCTCTGCAAGTCCAGCCTGTCCTGGGTCAGACGCTCCGTCTCTGCCAGCAAAGCTTGGAGAAAACGAAAAGGAAGGGTGAAGGTTGCGAATCTCTTCAAATGTAGATCAGAAAACAAAACAATACAGCTTTAATACACACAGTTACACGTACTGAGCTAAAAGAAGAAGACAACAGCAAATGGCACCGCAACCTTACACTGCAAAGTAATCCCTCCCCCACTCAAACACAAACAGTCACACTCCACTCTGACCCACAAACCTGCGCCAGGATCTAAATTGAGCCAATGGCCAATGGAGAGATGGCACATCTGAGCACAGATATTATATAAGTGCATGGTCAAGGCTGATTCAAAGAGGTGATACAGTTTGCTGCAGAAATATTATTTCATAACATTTAAATTTTTTATTTATTCCATGATTTTGAATGGATTCTGCTCACCTTTCTCTCTCTCCCCAAGTCCAGCAGAGAGATGCTCCTTCTGGCGCAGGAGAATGGTGTGCTCCTCAGTGAGCTCCTGATACTTTCCTCTGACAGCATCCAGCTCTGCGGCGAGACTCTGCATCTTATGCAGCTTCACCTTCAGGCCCTCCAGCTCCTCCACAAGCTTTTCTTCTTGAGCCTCCTTCTGCTGCAGGGACTCCTCTAAGGTAGCTTTTTCAGCCACATAGCCGTCCAAAAGCCCTGAAAACAGCAACAACCGGTATTTAAAGAAAAATAAATAAATTACCAAAGAAATGCTCTCAGAAAAACTCAATTAACAACACGTAGCTGACCCTCTGCCTTGTGGAGCTCCAGCTGGAGGAGAGTCTTCATCTTGGCTTCCTCATCAAGATGCATTGTCAGGAGCTTGTGCTGCTCAAGGAGCTGGGTGGCATCTTCTTTTCCCTGGGTGAACTTCTCCTCAAGGGTAAGATGAACATGGCAAGTCTGCTCCAACTGCAGCAAAAAGACAAATCCAGCGACACTTGGTCAAGTGCTGTCCTACTGTCAAAGCGGACCAATGAAAAGTATTTCTGCAGGTTTCACCAACTCAAATTTAAGACCATTTTGAATAAAATTTAAGACCTGTACCACAAAAAAGTTACAAAAGTATAATTTCATATTTTACATATAATATGGATGCTACATTCACTTGGTAAGTGAATGTAGCATCATACTGGTTGGCAACTGAAGTGACTTAGTGGCAAAGATGAATGTCGTCAAGCCAACTGGCAATAATTTACACTTACCAATGATAGATGTAAAAAAAAAACAAAAACAAAAGGTAGTTAGCAAGGATTTATTAGCAGTTAGCGGTAGCCTCAACCAATTCGAGTCAGAATAGAATGAAGATGTCTGCATGCAATCAAAACTTTTACCCGGCAAAAAATAACAAAAATAACACTACACAGAATATGCCAGAATAAATAGTCCTGCCATGACATTCAAGACCTGTGGTTATTGAATTTAAGGCCAAATTAAATTTTTAAAATGAATTTAAAGGGTTTTTTTTAAAGGATATCCACCCATTATATATAGCTTCTCTAATTAAATGTACTCTTTTTTTTCAAATTTTCCAAATGGATTATTGTACTGCAACAAAATACAAATTAATTCCAAGTCTCTTTGCACATCTTTCCAGGAGCGCAAATAAATCCATGTCTGGAGAGTTTCTTTACCTGTGTGTGAGCTTGATGGAGCAGGTCCAGGAGCGTCTCCACTGCCAGACGTAACCTGCTGCAGGCTGTAAGAGCAGATTCTTCTCCTCCGGGACTGATCTGAGTGTCTGTAACCAGCAGACTCTCGCACAGCATTTGGGTCAGTTCCATCTCCTCTGATGTCAAATCTACAACTGAAATACCTGTGAATAAGAAAAGACAAATTTATTTTATGTCATTTAAGTGTGTATAAAAAAAATATAGGCAGCTTAAAATGGTTATATTATTCAAGCAGTTTAAATCCTAAATGGAGTAAAGTCTGAGATCAACAGACCTGATTCCTGATCTCTGTGCTCTTTTGAACTTTTCTGTGTCGTCTGTTCATTTGTTTGGATCCTGCTGTTGATCTTTTGTCCAATCAGTTCTTCTGTTGCTATGACACTGCGAAGCATCTCAACCAGCACTTTACTCATTTTCTCATTTGCACCGTACAGTTTGGTCCTGTAGAGAGAAAATAAAACAAAAACAGCAGATTCCGGTTCAATGCTTTTCACACATACAGTTATTGCAGCCATAAATGACATAAGATTTACTGAGGTCGAATTACAGGCTATTTAGTACTAAAAGTACCAAAATCTGAAACATGACAAATGTGGCTGTGCTTAAAATGTGCCACTTATATTTTTAAAAATTACTCAGCAAACATTTCTATATATATTTTATAATTTATTCAAACTGCTATAATAATTACTTACTTTTCCTCTTTGGCATCGTGCAAGTCATCAGTGAGCATCTTCAGCAGGTTTCCCCCCTCCTGGCTCTCTCTTTCCCTTCTTTGGAGGAGAGTGTCCAACGTCTCCATCTCTGCACGTTTCCCGTGCAACTCGTCCTGCAAGCACCCGATTTCTGCACGCAGCTGAAGGAGGAAAACAGTTTTCAGTCATTCCACTCCCAAAACTAAATGTTCCCTCCTTCCCCTTTTATCCATTTTATGGATTGCATCAAGTCGCTTAACTGTTCAGAAAAAGAGTCTTTAAAATTAAGAGTAATTAGTAATCCACACAGACCCCGACGCCTGTTAAAACCGACCAAAATGCAACACACCCTAACTTCTAATCATCCTCGTCCAGCAGCAGGACTGACATCCACTTCTGAGCATCATGTCAGTGCAGCTGGGTTGTACTTCAATCTATCTGAAAGCTGTAATGGTTTCTTTACAGCTCAGTTCTTAATATTCTTATCTTTCATTTCTCTACATCTTCCCTCTTGTTCCCCCCTTTTCCCTCCTCAACTCATCTCCAGCAGCCACCTAGCTCAATAAAACAATGCCACTGCCATGGCAACAGCCTCCACCTCCTGTTAAATCTCTCTATGCCAACCTCATGGAAACCAGAGTGCATGTTAATATTTTACTTTAAAGAGCAAAAGATGTCATGGAAACAAACAAAACAAACAGGAACATCTTTATTGCCAGCGATTAGATGGGGGAGGGAGATGCTAATTACAAAAAAAAAACTGGAAAATCATTTGATAACTACAAATTCACAAAGTCCTTCAAATTGATAAACATTTATGTCGTTCTTTAAAATAAAAACAAACATGTTTTAGTAATCTTCAAAGCAAATAGGATTTCACAAAAAACAACTCAGATTTTGAACATTTATTTTTTATGAAACTTCAACTGAATTTCTTAAATCTCAAAAAGGAAGCAATGTAAAGTTTTTCAACTGGTTGTTCTTCCCCAAATAACCATGACAAAATTGAAGATATTCAAACAATGAATAATACCAATGAGAAGAAAAGTTAGAAAGTAAGAACCTTAACTTGTCACACTTCAAACAAACATCTATTGCAAAAATAATTATAAGAATGATCCAGCATCTCCACTGTAAATGCAATATGAATTTTGCATTTTGTTATGGTGCAAATCTTATCTGTAAATCAGTTATATATATATATGACTGAATCATTTAAGCGATTCAGTCATTGGAATCAACATCAAATGTTATTTTACACCTTCCATCTGCACCATGCAACGTAAAAATGGGCAAGACATATAAGATGAGTAAGAGATGTTATGTACAGGTGTTTTCAGTACCTGAGCAACTACAGCCTCCAGTTGCTGCAGCTGGGTGGTGAGCTCGCTCATTTTGCTTGTATAGATCTGTTCCTTTTCCTGCTGCTGAGAGGTGAAGCTCCGCCTCAAATCTTCAAGCTCCACCTTTTTCCGTTCTTCAAATTCAGTCTTCGATGGCAACGATGTGGTTCCATGAAGCAGAAGATGTAGAGCGAAAAAGAAAAAAAGAAAGAGGGGGAAAAAAAAGCAGTAACACCTTGTAAGTTATACTTTCCTCAAATCAGTGGCCATCTGCCTGAATGCCTGGCTGCACATTTGAAATGGTCAACAATTAAATACCCATTTTCTGCCTTAAAACCGTTGGCATTAGAGAATAAATCCAATCCCTTTTAGCTGTGGTTCAGATGAATGAACGGAAACACATGCGCAGCCCAGAAGAGCACAGATTGAGAATGGAGACAGACGGACGTCAACACTTGTACATATATGCTGGTGGAATTAGGAGAAAACTGGGTTTGAGTAAAGCTCAAATGGGACAGAGTCCAAGCGAGGGAACTATCCGCTGAACTGGTGCAGCTGGAGCTTAAAGAGGGCATCACAATCGGCACACACACTGTAGCTCCAGATAATCCTTCGCTATTATGTAATATTTCCAAACAAGAATGCAGTATTCTAGTGACTACATAACATTTAAAAATAATAAGGAAAAAACAGAAAAGATTTAAAACATAGGGTAAAATAAACTGAAGAGATCAGTCTAACATTTCTGAGAGCCTCATCTTTCTCTTCTCATTCCTGAATAATTTAGTTTTTACCTTCAGATGGTTAATCTTGTCCTGAAGTCGCTCTTCCGATTGAACTTTGAGGAGCTCCACCTCTTCCTGGAAGCGCTGCCGTTGCCTTGCCGACTCTTCTTCCAACTCCCGGCGACAGGCGTCCAGTTCACATGCAGAAATTCCCCTCAGCTCCTACAACAGAAATCCACACAATTATAAATGGCATGGTTTGCAGCTGGCAACAACTTTAGTACGTCAAAGTTGTAAAAAAAAAAATAAAAATTTTAAATACCCAGCATATACAGAGAAACATGCCGTTATAGAGGATAAACAATGTTTTAGTGTAATCCCTTCTCTAATGGGCTGTAAGAGCCACCAGTACAAGAGCTTTAGAGGAAACTATTAAAGAGCATCCACAGTTCATACACAATTATAATCTGATCATTTATGTCTAGCACACACCTGAAGCTGACTTTGATGCTGTTCTATAAGCTGCTCCTTTTCAACACTGTAGGTGTGCGAGAGCTCCTGCAGGGCCGCGCCGTGTTGCTGCTCCAGTTCCAAAACCTGAAAGACAGAAGAAAAAAAAAAAAAAATTGAAACATTTAAAGAAAAAGTTCTGAAACTACTTGGGTCTTAAGTTAGTTACCAGAAAATTGTCATTTTTGTTTGAACCCCATTTTGCCCATATTTGCTTTAAGTTGCCTGTAAACAGCTGTTAGTGTCTCAACGAGCAACCACAAACTTCAAAAGTTGACACAAAAACTTCTACAGTGATTGTCCTGAATGCAGGGACCATCGGCTCCCTGTTTTTGGCCCCTGACCCTTAATGGTCACCAGCTGAAATAAAGCACTAATATCTTGGTCATGTCTGGATAACAACCATGCGGGCTCAGCTTCCTTCAGCTTATTTGCTACAACAGGCCTCTTCTTAATTAAAAAAAAAAATAAAATAAAAAATCAAGCTAGTCGTTTGCTTCAGAAAAGGCCAATGTTAATTACTTTGACTTTAAACTCCCCTTTTCTCTTTCAAACCTAGTATTTTTGTCCTAAAAAAATGATGATGGGCAGGGGATATTTTCAGCAAACCCGTTCCCTAAATTGAAAGCTCATAATATAAAAATATAAGAATGAATGCAGGACATAATAGGCTTCTGATTTTTGGCTTTGCGACTTAAAAAGGAAAATCAAATGGACTTTGAGGAAAGCTGTACCTGCTGCTTAAGTGCTTCCAATGCTCTGCAGTGTTCTGTATCCAACGTCTCTTTCTGAGCCGTCAGCTCCATCTGCGAAACAAATTAATGTGAAATATCAACCAACTATTTAGTTGTCATGTTTTCATAGATTGAACCTCAATAATGAGGCTATAACTCCTTACCTTGTGAACGTGATTGAGCTCAGCTGCCATGGCCTTGAACTTGTCCATGTGAACCTGAGCCAGCTCTCTCTTCAGCTCCTCCCTGACGGACAGCTGCTCTGCAGTCTGACGCTCCATCAGCTGTTTGTGCTCTGAACTCCTGGAAATCAGATCCTGGCGATGTTTCTCCTCAAGCCGATTCATTTCATCACGCAAAACCTGTGATAAAGTTGAATACATGAAGTGCTAAACTGGAAAAAAAAGGTCAATGCTTGCCCTGTAAATGTTTGAGTACTTCCATTCATTGTACATACTAAACTCAACCATATTGGGTTAAATGGCTTGTCTCTACTTACTTGCACTTCTTTTAAGTATGTGGCCTCCAAAGTGTCCATATTTCCCAGCATTCTCTTTTCCAGTTCATCCCTCTCTTCCTGGTGTCTGTGCGCCAATTCTGCCTCCAAAGCCTCCAACTGGGCCTGACTGGTCTCCTTGAAAGCAGCTTCCAGTTTTTTAAGGTCCTCCATTCGTTTAGAATCGAGGGCTGATTCCAGAGCAACAAGCTCAGCTTTGTGCTTATTGTCAAGCTCTTTGACCACAGCTGCGAGCTGATCTCTGTGACAGGCACCGAGTGAGTCCAGCTGTGCTTTGTGTTTGGCATGGAGCGCGTTCATCTCTTCAGAGTGCTTGTTTAGGAGCCTTGACCTCTCATCTTCAAGCTCGGCTTTATGCTCGTCTTCCAGCTCTGCCACAAACTTTTCACAGCTCTGCACCAAACGCTGCTCCAACTCCGCTTTCTCCTCGTCAAACCTGGAGACATGGGCACAGGAAAACAAGCTCAAAGGAAAGTAAAAGAAAGCAGCCGGCTTTCATTTGTTTGTTAAATAATTATTAGTGAAACTTGTTTGCATTGCAAAAACAAAATTTTAACCAAGGATTTTTGTCTAGTTTGTATTGCAAATATTTTTTAGCATGCTTACATTAAGACAAAATAACTTAAAAGTAACTTTACAGAAAGATAAATAAGCTTATTTTAAGTCAATAAATATTGAATATAGATACAAAAAAAAAATTCTCCACTTAAAACAGAAAAAATGTCCAGTTACAAGTGAAAAAGAGTCAGACGGTAGAATTAGTACCTTTTTATGCATATTCAGGAATTATTGACTTAATTAAGCTTCTAAATCTCTGCTGAAATGCTACTTTAAGATTATTTTTATCTTAATTCAAGTGTACTAAATTTTTTGTACTAGAAACTAGACAAAAATTATTGTTTTCGCAGTGTAGCGGCTACTTATAATATAATCATTTAATCTTTGAGATTAAACATCGTAAGTTTACATTTCTCTGCTCCCTTAAATGGAGTTCAGGCTCCCTGAACATGGGGATTTCAACTTCATTAAAAGAATTAATGACAATATAATATTAGTGTACACCGATGCTACTTATGCAATATCCGTCAGAAACATAAATCCAACTACTCCTTCACATCACTGATTTGGGGGTAATTATCCTGCCAATTACTAACTAAAGCCAATTTCTTGTTTCTGATTTGTGCATCTCTAGTCCTTAATATAAATAAGGACTAGTTGGATTTTCTTCATGTACTTTCAGATATAATAAAATAACCCTAATGACAGCAAACACAACCCCGACATGTTAGATCTGACCTTTGCTGGGATAGTCGAAGCTTCTCCTCGCTCTGCTCCTGAAGCAGAACTTTGAGCTCTTCTGTTTCTTCAGCCATGCAGCTCTTTGCCTTTTGCAGTTCGTTGTTGTATTGAGCCTCCAATCGTTGTTTTATCATCAGAAGCTGTGGGCCTGGAAGACAAAGTTGTTTTTTTTTTAAAACAGAAGAACTCAAATGTAACCAACGTAGCTCGTGTAAGATAGCTGACCTTCATCATCGTCCAGAGAAAGTTCAAGAGACTTTAACTTCTCTCTTTCTTTCTCAAGAGCTTCTTCAAGGCATTTCTTTTCCCTCTCGAGGTCTGACCTCAAAGCAGAGATCTCGTTTTCATGTTTCTGTTGAAGCTCTTCTCTCCGCTTCTTCGGATTTTTCTCCTCGTGATCAGTTTCATGGTGTTTACTCAGAGCAGCAAGGTTGTTCTCAAGTGTGTGGATGATTGTCATCCCTGTCTGCAGCTCCTCAGTGAGACGCCACATCCTCTGTTCTACCGCAACCTGATTAAGGATGAAAACACTGAAATAAGGACAAAAATGCTGACAAAATTCAAATCAAATGTTACAAATTGATTTTCCTTACCTCTACCTGCCTTTCTGTCTCCAAATGCACTCTGGTGAGATCTGTGCGAAGATTTTCTTAACGTTAAGATCTCTCAAAAAGGAAAGTGAGCATTTATTTGCTTAAACTGTAATTGTGAGGCACCTTGTAAATGACTTTCAGAAAGTTTGGCTCGGAGTTGCTCCAACTCCAGGGAATGACGCGTCTTCATCTCTTGCAGCTCTTCGTAGTAATGGTCCGTGAGGTCAGAGCGCACCTGGGAATCGACGACAAAGACTCACAATCTGAAGGGTCAGATTTATGCTTTAGCTTACATGAAACCAACATGGTGCCTCACCTGCTGCAACTCTTCTTTATAAGAAAGAGCCAAAGAAGATTCCAGCTGGGAAAGGTCCATTGCATGCTTCTCCTCCAGCTCAACACGCAAGTTGTCAAATAATTCCTTCAAAAGAGAAAAGCCAACACAATGATGGATCTTGACAGAGAAAACCAAAAAAATAAATGAATAAAAACATCACATTTTTTAACATTAAATCTTCTCCAGATTCTTACAGTGTGAGCAATAGATGCATCTCTTTTATCCTTCTCTTCCTCAGCCAGAATGTGATGCATCGCGCTGAAATCAAGACGAAAGGAATGAATGCTCTAATATATTTATACAGCACTGGAGAAACAGTTCATATTTAGGCCTACCAACATACCTGTCATCTGCAGTTTTCATCACAGATTCCTCCAAGGCACTTTCGACCAGCCTCAGCTGGAGAAGAGCTATTTCCTCTTTGTAGGTCTCCTCTGACGCGTGCAGCCGCTTCTCAAAATACCTATAAGGAGGAATTACCTTGTGAGATTCTTGCACAACATAGCAGAGCTAACACTGTTAACAGATTCAGCTATAGCACAAAAGTATGAATGAACTGGTTACCTGTATCAAGGTATACCAAAGTTTTTAAAATATGTATGTTTGACAATATACAAACAGCAGATTTGTCTAATTTATATAAAATGGTGGACCGCAACTTAAAAAAAAATTTATTGTCAAAGTTTTTCCAAGTCAAATAAAATGCAGTTTGTAACTGAGTCAATAAGCAGATCTATATATAGTGATTTGTATTATAATATACAGCAAATTATACTTTGAGTAGAAACTGAAACATTTTTGCTGTGGTTCATCCCACCTTACATATACAGATGCTGCTACAGTCAACATGTCTTGACACAAATAAACCAGCGGCCTTACATTTCACTCTCTTCTGACCATCATGAAAATGTCATAAAAAGATAATTATCTGCTGTACAGTTTACACTTGCTGGTGAAACAAATAAATAAATTTACCCAAAAGGTATGTTCTGATTTTTATATATTTTTTGACCAAGTCATTTGATTTTTAAATGCAACTTTCTTTAGAAAGCAAGTCATAAGATGGCTTACTTACAGATTTGTATTTTGTTTTTTGTTTTTATTGTGGACTGAAATTTGAGATTAATCCAGCTGCTAAAAAATAAAAAGTCTAAGCCATCTACAAAAAAAAATAGATGCAAAGCTCTCAAGTACTAAATTTACTCTCCCACAGTGTTGCTTTTGCATAAATTAGATTTGTATGTTCTAATATTTATGAAGTATACTGCACCACTTTACTGTTTACTCCACACCTCATAGATCATTTTACACTGCATTCACTTAATTTTACTTTTGTCAAAATATTCCATAAATGTGTTAGAATGTTTTAACACCAGCAATATTATCCGTTTCACCTCTTTAGATCTTGTCATAATCTAGTTACTTTTAGTGTGAATACTGATACTGCTGTAGAAAAGTGCAAACACAGGAGATGTGAAAGGCAAGGTCCACGTTTAGGGTGTGAGACTAGGTGTGTGGTTATGTCGTCATACTTCCTGAGGTTTTCCAGCTCGACCTCATGCAGCTCTTTGATTTCTCGTTTCTGCTCGCTGAACTCCGTCTTGAGATGCTCAATGTCATCGACTTGAGACGAGCGAGCGATCAGCTGCTCTTTCAGCTCTGGAAAATGAAAAAATAGACAGAGAGAAGAGTCTAGTTTAATTTTATTTTCACTGTCGTATTTCACTCTGAACAACACCAGCTTATGAAGAAACATTTAATGCAACCTTAGTAGAAAGAAGAAGGAATCCATGGTAACAGACACATGGCCATACACACTTCTGCAGATGTCAGGTTGGTGTAATGATCTTACCCCCCAGCTCTTGACGGCTAGCTCTCATGCTCTCCAGCTGGGTCCACAGCTGACCCACTTCTTCCTCCGAGCTCTTTTTAAGCAAAGCCTTCTCTTCCTGAAGGTGCAAAACCTGAATGGCAAAGCAAAATTTCTTTTAAGATTAAACAAATGACGTTTCTGATGACTTAAATTAATGTTTATACACCCGAGATCAACATGACAGAACAAAACATTAACTCTCAAATTTAAACCTTAAAACAATCATGAACATGTCATTTTTAAGCAAGAAATGAGCTCCAAATCGAAGTGACATTGTTGTAAAGTCAACCAACCTCTTGCTGCAGTTGCTGCTCTTTTTCCTGAAGGTGGCGTACTTGCTGCTCTTTTTCCTGCAGAGCCCTCTCATGACTACAAACCAACATCTCCAAAGAATCTAAGTGGTATTCACAGAACAAGACAATTTTTAATTCAATGGAGAGAAAAAAAACTGCATTTTGCCACATAAAAAATGCAGAATAATGATGCAACAGCAATTGAGAGTCTATGATTAAATGGATAAAATGTAATTTTACCCAATTTCCTAATGTCCGTATAAAGTCAGATATGTAAAATGTGTTTGTATTTTTGAAAACTTAAAACTAATCGGGGGGTTTTTTCTGTTCTTTTCCCCTCAGACTTGAAATGGAAGATAATTTCGACTACATACTGGCAGCAGCCTCTTTGTCAGCCGAGGCTCGCTTCAGGTCTTCTTCTAGTTTCTGGATCTGCTCTGTCCTGGAGGTTTGGAGTTCCTCCAGAGCTGCCGTCGCCTCCTGCAGGTCAGACTGGCTCTGAGACAGAGCCGCCCTGGTATCTGCCAGAGCTCTGCTCGTTTCCGCCAGGGAGGCCTGGGTGTTGACCAGTTCTGTCTGCGTGGCATTGAGTCTGTTCTGAATCTCTGATAGAGACCTTTGGCTGGTTGTTTCAGCCTCCGTCTCCCACTGTGCTCTCAGAGCCTGAGAAAAAAAATTAAAAAATTCTTATTAGCTTTTAAATAAAGTGACAATGAGTGAAGCAATGATTTGCAAAGATAATTGCCGTTTATTATCTTAGTGCTTTAGCGCATCTTATTTTGTGACCAACAAAGTAGCAAATAATCATGAAATGGAAAGAAAGTAATGCATAGTTTTTGAAATCTAAAATGTGCACAGCTTTTTTTTAAATCATAATTACTTGACCAAGTTGGTCACATGGAGATCAGAGCAGCATAGTAACAATGAAAACAAACACATATTAAAATATGCTTACAGAACACAGACAGCACTTGCTGCCAAGATATTATCATCATTTTAAAAGTCCTTCAATGTTGCAAGGGTTTGAAGTTAAAGTTTAGATTGCAAGTTGTTCCAGGCATGACGTGCTGCAAGCCAAAACGTCTTCTTACCGAGTTCATACTTTAGAGATGACAAATTACAGAATTTCCATAGTACCAAGATTGTAACTTCCATGTTTCCTTGTAAGGCGACAAGATACACAAGGTGTGGTAACTAGAAATGTTTTATGATAAACACATACCAAGGACTGAACAGTCATATAAAGATGACCAGATAATTTTAGAATAAAATACACAATGATGTCACAGTTGGTAATAAATCAACGCCCCATGGTATACACTAACTAGCACGCAAACACAGTGGAGTGAAGTGTTCATATACAATCAATCTCCATGGTTCACAAGAGGCAGAAAAGAGGCCTCCAAATATCTCATTTCTATTTTACACAAAAGAAAAAGCGGGCCTTATTTCTATTGTACAATCTGAAAAGAATTATGTTATTTTTTAATTTAAGGACTGAATACGGCCCTTAAAAGCTATAGCTACAAATGATCATTAATTAAAAATCTTAGACACCAACTATTGGTTTTTCACTTCCTAGTTAAGTTTTCTCATTCAGTGGATGACTTTGACTGTGTTTTCAATCAATATACCTCATACAAGGTCCAATATGGAACCATTTACCTTCAGAACTCACCAATAAGAGGTTAATGAAATCCAACTGTGTAAATTAGTTTTGCCTTACCAGCAGAATGGCATGTTTGGCAGACAGCTAACTGTACACGTCACCCTTAGCTCGCCATTTCTGAACTGAGAAGAGTGGTGGTGGCAAAATCAAGAAGTGGGTATACCTTTCTTCAGCAGGAAAGGGAAAGTAAGTCATAGTTGATGGGAAGGTGAATAGAACTAAAAACATGTAAATACTGGCAAAGGCTCTTAGAAGCAGTACAAGATTGATTATTAGGCCAAACCCACACCAATTGATCATCACAGGGAAGACTTAAAAAACTTGAGCTCCTTTTAATTTTCAGTCTCTATATGAAAAGCTGGTAGAGACAAAACCCTAAACTCCTTCAGTTAAAGATGGTTTTTCAAAGTAAGACTAAGACACTTGTAACATTTTGAAAACACTGCATCGTTTCCATTTTACAACTTTGTGTTACTTTGTTGATCTGTCACATTCACAAACTTGAGAAAATAAAAACATCAAGTATGAAACAATATTAGAAAGACGAAAACAAGCTCAACCTGTATTTCTTTAATTTGTTTCTCCTCCAATCCAGCTCTCTCCTGAGCAAAACGAGTCTCAAAACGCTGCTTCAACTCATCTAAACATTCACAAATACAAAGGGAATAAAATTTATTTACAAAAAAATAAATCATAGAGCAAACATATCTGCAGAGAGCTGCTACAGTTTGCTTGTACTCACCAATCTCTTGCTGGTGTAGCTCCTGCAGCCGGTCTTGCTGCTGCTGATTCTGCTGTTTGATCGAATCCAGGCCCGACTGATACCGGGCCTGAAGAAGAGCACTTTCCTGAGTGAACTTCTCCCTCATAGCAGCCTGGAGCTCCTCGACAGCAGATTCTTGCTCTTGCTGAACGTTTGCTTGTGAAGTCTCCAGCTGAGACGTGTGAGCTGTCGTCAGGCTCAGACGTAAAGCTTCGAGCTCCATGCTCTTCTGGGTCTAAACACAGATTGCTTATTGGAGACTTAATGTGTTTTACTAGCACAGACTGTATAGTGTTGTCAGGCTATGTTTAAACATTTATATGAAACAAACATTTATCCTTTTTTTTATGCAGAAGAAATAATGTCACAAAAGTTTTTTGTTTTTTTTTCCCCCCTGAAATTGTGGATTTTAAAACATACCTGCACCTGATGCATCTCGGCTTGGTGGGCAGCTTCCATGCTCTCCCTCAGCTCCAGGGTCACCTCTGTCCTCAGATGTTCGAGCTCCTCGTTGTGTTTGGCCTTCAGTTCTGACATCATCCTCTCATGCTCCCGTTCCGTTACCTGAGGGAAAATCAGAATAAGGAATGAGTAAACTACAAACAAAAGAGAAAAAGTTGTATTTTTTTGATCTGCCAGAGAGACTGACTGATACCTCTTTGATGAGGCCGATCTGTTGCTTCTGCTCTTCCTCCATAACGACCCGCTGCTTCAGCAGCTCCGTCTCCAGGCGATCATTCAACTCAGAAATCTAGATATTTATTTAGGAAGAAATATTGAAACATCTATAATCATAATCTGAAGATCACATTTCTGAAGTTTGCAAATCCCACCTCTTGCTGATGTTTCTCTACCAATATTCTTATTTCCTGCTTTTGAGAAGCTCTAAGTTTCCCTGAAGCTTCCTCCACAGCCTGGGCCTGTTTCTCAACGACAGCCTTCACCTCCTTTTCCTTCTCTTTAATTTTTTCTTCCAGTAAACGAGTTGCGTCAATCAGCTTCTCCTTCTCCTGTCTCTCCTCCTCCCATTTTTCCTTTTCTTCAGCCAACTGTTAGATAACATTATTTGTCACACCAGTAAAGCAAAAAGAGCAAATCAAATGGAAAAATACATCACATTTATGCTATGTGCATCTCACCTGAAGATCCTTGGCTTTCATAATGTTCTCAAACTGCTCGAGTTCCTCCTCCAGGACCTGTTCCATCTTTTTTATCTGTTCATCCATCTGCTGTTCCTTCCTCTTCTCCTCCTCCCTCTGTTTTGCAGACAGAGCCTGCGCCTCCTCCAAACAGGCCAGGATTTCTCTCAGACTGTGAATCTGAGATTCCAGCTCATTTTTCGCGCTTTCAGCCGAGTCTAGACCGTCCTGGCTCTTCTGCAGTTCCTGCTGCAGTCTGTCGACTTCGTCTTGGAGCTTTAGAAACCACGACCGGGTCGCTTCAAGCTCCTTTGATACGGCATCGAGCTCGGCTACCTTCTGACTGAAGAGAGTTGTCGTCGTTTTCTGTTCCATCTTTGTCTCCTCTAGTTCTGATTTCAGCTGGTCACAGTAAGCCTTGAGATAGGGAGCAAACAAACGGAAAAACAAAATCACTGAATATGCAATTTGCATTAATTTGAAATCATAAGCATATTCATATTCACAGTGAACTGTGAACTCTTATTGAAGTGACATACCTGTAATGTTTGGATCTGGGGCTCATCACTCTGCTTTGAAACATCCGTGGAAGAATCTGGGCTCGACTTCGTCGCCTGCAGTTCCTCCTCATTTTGAGGAGCCAAGAGAGAAACCTCTTCCTCTGTTTCCTCATTTAGTTTTCCTGAAAATTCATCAACGTTTTCCGATGAAGAGACAGAAAACCTAATCAGGGATGTTTCAGCAGCTCTTCCAGCTTCTTGTCCCATCGATGTTGCCACGGTTTCGTTTTCCCTTCCTTCCATTAAGACTCCGTCTCTGTAGTCAGAGGTTTCCTGCTCATCAGTCCTGGAGTTCATCTCTTCCTCGGCCAGTCTCCGTCTCTCCCTCTCTTCTTCAAGTTCACAGAGAGCTTGCTGCAGTTCCTCTGTCACCTGGGCCCACCTGAGCAAAAAAAGGCTCAAGTTGTAAATTTAAACTTAAGATTATCAAACATAGGCTGCCTCTGAAAACAGATGCAATTAAATAAAAATAAATTAGGTCACAGAGAAACTCAAACAGGCATATAATTTTGAAATGGAAGAAAAATTAATTTTTTGTAAAAAAAATAAAAAAATTCTAATTCAAATCTGAAAAGTGCGGTGTGCCAAGCTGCTTACTGTTTAACGCTGGAGAAGAAAAATGTTAGAGAACGAAACCCGTCTGAACATAAAGTCAGATGTACAAAGAAATTATTTTAGTCAAATTTCTTGACATTGACTTTAGACAATGTTGCCCATCCCAGATCAAACCGTCTCTAATGACCCAGTCAAAGACCAGATTTTAATCTAAATTTGTGTTCAGGTTACCTTCACTTGATCTGAAGGAGCTATGGCTACTTTGCAAAAGAGAACAAAGGTTTTAGTCTGGACATATAAGCTGATTGACGAAGGATGAACGTACCACCACCTTTAAGCTTTCTAATTACAAATCAAAAAATATTTCATGCATCATTTTATTTCCACTTCTTAACCATGCTTTAGCTAAACCAATTCAAACCATATTAAACATCTGAAAGCCACCGTACATGTTTGTCTGTAAAAATTACAAACATGTGGTAAAAGAAATAAAACTATCTTCTATTATTTTCCGTTACCTGCTCCGTGCCTCCTCCAGTTCCTCTGCGCTCTTGAGGACTTCCTCCCTTAACACACCCAAGTCGCGCTCCTTCTGAGCCAGCTCCTCGTGCAGCTCCCCGCACTGCTGGCTCAGCAATTGTTTTTCCAAGTCGGTCTTCTCAAACTGCTGCTCGGACAGTTGACTCGAGCCCATTTCGCCGGAGCCGGAGCTGGGAAGCCACCGAGAGAAGAACTGGCCGCTGGAATCGCCAGCCTCTGAGACGGTGTACTGTGTGCTGTTGATGTTGTGATTGTTCTTGTTTTCTTCGCAGACACGGTATGAAATTGACAGCAGTGGCTGGTCACCGAAAACGTCGCTGTTGAGCTCGAAACTGCACAGAGAGGCAGAAAGAGGAAACGTTAATGCCATCCAGCGTTTAAACCGTGAAAAAACAAAAAACAAAACAGATTTCAATCCAACAGCTTCTGTTACCTGCAGTCTGCAGACATATCCAGGGGACTGGGTTGTTCAAAACCTTCATTTACCATTGAAGATTGTGAATGTGCCGGGGGAACTGAGGACAGGTACCGCTCCATCAGAATATCTCCTTGTACCGATGCGTCCAGATCCTCGCCATCAGCTCCACTTTCCAGGTGGGCTTCCTCTACCGTAACCTCCTCAGCAGTGATGGCAGCTTTGGCGTGGTTCTCCCGGTTCTTAAATGCTTTCAGTCCTTCCACCTCTTTCTCCCTCTGCTGAAGTTGTCTTTCGCTCTTATCCAGCAGCTGCCTGACATGCTCAACCTCCTCTTTGAGCGTTTGCATCTCATCCTCCAGTCTCTGTTTTTCTTCCTCAAGATTCTGGAGACGGAAAGCAGAGCCAGCAGAATCTAAATCAGATCTCCTCTCTGAATCCTCATTCTGAAGCCTCCGCCTCAGCTCCAACACTTCTCTGTTCAGTTCTTCCTTCTCTTCTTTGTACTGAAGCATGACAAGGCACTGGTTTTGGAGGTTTTGCAGTTGGGCCTCCCTTTCTTTTCGCTCCTCTTCCCTCTCCTCCTCCAATAATGAAAGCACGTGTCGGTTTCTCTCCATCTCCTTTGCTAGTTCGGCACTTAAACGTTGGCTGTTTTTCCTTTCTTCTTCCAGCTCAGACATCAGCTTGTGTAAAACCTTATCAATCTCAGTGTCACTGTCACTATTGAGGCCTTCTGGGCTCTGCTGGGAGCCATGGCCTGCATTTCCTGACCCCTCTGATGTTGCCTTTTTATGCCTGATGTTTGTAGGTTGAGAAGAGAGGCCATGGTGATGCTCCGCAACACCAAAGGCTTCGGCCCCAGGCTGACCTTTAATCCGCTGGAACTCTACGGTGGTCTGTATGAAATGAAACAATCAATATGGAGCTTTGAATTGTAAAAAAAAAAATAGCTCAGTCCTAAAATGCTTCCACTCACCTGCTGGAGCTGTTTCTGCATACCCTGGATCTGTCCAGCAAGACACTGAGCCTGCAGCTGCATCTGATCTCTACTCGAGAGGGCTTCTTGCAGCTTGTGGCTGAGCTTGGCAATTATTTCATTCCGCTTCTCGACAGCCTGCTGCAGGAGCTGCAGACATGGAGATTTAGGCAATTTTAGGAACGATCTAGACAAATGTTTTCATTCTTTCAAAAAAATTTGTTTTTAAGAGATAGGAAAATTCCATTTCTACAGGGGTTTGTGTAGCACTGATCATCTGGGCTTTAGAAACCATAAAACTGAATGGAATATGTCAAAATGGTTACATCTACACTTAGATCAAATTAATCAGTCCTTGAAGAAGTTTAAAAAATATATATATTTATATTTATCATTATGTCTCTTCTGACTGGAAGCAACAATATTGCTGAGTGGTCCAGTTAGAGAACTACACTAATAAATTCATTAACTATATGAGCAAGATTGGAGGCATCAATTAGCTCACCCACTCATTGGTTACCTAGCAACAACCTGTTGAGTACATGTGTAACAGCAGTTTCAGGGTTCACCACCGTGCCTCATAACTGTGTAAAAATAAAACGCAGTGGACTGAAGGGGAAAAAATGAAAACAAGAACTCGAGAGGAATCCGGATAAAACAGAAAAGGTCATCTCATCGGTTTATTCACCGGAAAAAAAACCGAATCGATAATTATTGATCGACTGATCTCATATCATGATGCGTTTTTCAGCCATATTGTCCAGCCAGCAAAGGCTGCGTCATAAGCTGTCAAAAACAAACTACATGGTCGAATTAAAATGTTTGATCTGAATCTGCCAGGGGAAGTGGAGTGCTGCACAAATCTATACGTCAAATAGGATTTATTTATAGGAGCGAATTGCAAGGAAGGAGAATGGAGCCGGGATATGCAAATGTTTGTCAGTAGTTTGTCTCTCCATTTCCACGGTTACAGTACCCAGAACTGGAAAATATATGTCTCCAAACTCCAGGAATCCTGAAGGTCTAGCCATTTATACTGAATACCTTGAGCTGCTCCTTCCCAGTGAGTGCAGCAAGCTCCTCTTCTCTCAGGTCCTCCAAAGGAGAGAGGCTTCCCTCCGGAGTGGAGAACTGATCCTCTTGTTGGTCATTCTGCTGGTTTTCTGATTTCTCAGAGTTTGAGCCGCCAGTCTAAAAAAAAAAAAAACAACAAATAAATTTCAACGAAACATTCAGAACAAATCCTGTATTAAAGGTACACTTCATGTAAACTGAACAGAAACAAGAGAGAAAACGACAAGTAGGAGAAAAGAAAAAAAGCAAATGATGCTTCAGTTAATCCTGGTCAGGTTGCTATGACAACAGGCCTTACAGGCAACATGATGGTTAGTGACCCAGTTCTCTAAAGTGTATGTGTACATGAATAACATTCAAAGAATAGAGACTGGATAAACGTGTGACACTAGATAGGACATATTTAAAATATATATGTATACATTAGCACAGTTTCCACAGAAGAACTTTACCCAACTTTACCTCTGAGCTGGTCTTGCCTTCGAGCGCTGCAGTATCGACCGACGGTGGAGGGGGTTCTACCCGATGGTCTTGCGTCTGGCCGTCATTCTTCGAGTCAACCTGGCCCTTCCCCTTCTGCGTCTTTTTCGCCGCCCCCGCACTGTTGCTTTTCGCCCGCTTCTTTTGGTAACTAGCAAACTGTGCAGGAAGGACAGTGACAGGTAGACAGATACATAGGTCAGGATCACAGAGCACCACCAAATCACCAGCATGGTGAAACTCAGGCGTCAAATATGGAGGGGGAAGGGAAAAAAAAAAAAATCTCCAGTCCAAATTTGAACCAAATTAGAGCAATGGGTTTTTGCGCACAAAGTGTATGAAGAGTTGAGTAGGAATTGTTGATAGAAAGCAATAGCAACCCATTGTGAGAAACTGCTAGTGAAGCAAGAAGAAATCCCAAAGTCGCACCCAAAATAGGGAACAGCGGAACCTGACGAGGCAGCCAAGTTCAAAATAACGTGAGCTTGCTAAAAATTCTCCAATCTCCAGAGAACTAGACCCCCACGAGATGAGCAGAATTTAATGACTCAGAATAACCTCAGCAGACCCGAAACAGAGGACCAGAAAGAAAGAAACTGTACTGAGTGATTTTCCTCAAGCAAAACTTTTAAGAAACATCTTCAAATCTTCTGAAACTTCTAACTCTATAAATCCATAATGGAAGGCACAATTCCAGATCGAGCCATGTAAAACATTAACTCCTGGATCCTTTTAGTTGCAGATTCTCTTCCCTTCCTCTTCTTATTTGCTGCCTCTCTTTCATGGCCCATCCCTTCCTTCAGCAGCTCGGATCAGACCCCAGCAGTAACCTCTTTGATAGAAACCCTGTCAGAGCTGTCCATCCATGCCGAAAACTGTGCAATTTACATATTTTCTTGCAGAAGGGTCAGAGGTCCCACTCCTTCCATAGCAGGTCAGCCGTTTTCTGGTCCTTGTCTAGATCGTATTTTCTGCTGGCTGATTGACAGCCTGCAGAACCCACCATCCTAGATCATGATCCGGAGCACAGGGATCCGCAAACTCTTGGAAAGATGATGGCACACGTCTAGACCAAGGATGGAGGTGGAGACTGGGAGAAGCATTCACACGGAGAGGAGGAGACAAAGCTCCATGTGTGGCAAGCAGCGGCGGAGTGCGCGTGCTCAATTCAATCCGAGATTACGCGCTCCCTGGAGACCTACTTGTTGCTCTGTGTAATGAGTCACATGCATGATGCATGACTGCACAGCATGTGCATGCGTATCAGGGTTTCTGCTCATGTTAAAATCATATTGTAGGTTTTGCTTTCTACTCCCAGATTGCGGGAGGCAGAGTCCAATCTGGGATTGTTTCTTCAGCTTCATTATCCTTTATGTCTACTCTAATACTAGCATGCTGGTTTGAGGCTCTTAATTAATCACTTGTCCGCCAGCCCACCGTCCATCCTTAGTGGTGTTCTGTGCTTCCGCCTGCCACACAACGTCAAATCTGTGGAAAACATCAGCCAGATGAGTTGTGTTTACCCCAAGGCCACTTCTGCACCGCTGAGAGTCTGACTAAGCAGCTAGCCTACTGTAATGAAAACAGGGTGTGGAAAAGGTTTTCAACAATACAAACGCTAAAACAAGCCGTGCAACTGGCTTAAAGGAAGTCCATTCTCTCAACCCAGGCCTTATTGGTGTTCAATCTTTGCACACACACATACACACAGAGCGCTTCTATTGTGGCAACATGAGAAAAATCAGAGCAACTGACAGCAAAGCATTACCATAGCAACATCTCCTGTGCGAAACACAGGCATAACAAAGAATCTGTAATCCTTTAGACCCACTGCCCCATCTGATGGTCTAAGATAAGAATTGCAGTGTACGTTCAAATGCATACTGAAGTATTATTTTAGATTGACTTTCTGAGTAATCTTTATATCTTTTTACTAGTGTATGTTTGTTTTTAATGAGCAGAGGTGAAAGTGAAAGTATTTATATGTTGCAGAAGAGTGATAACTGTCAAAACAGGAAGGCCCATCATAATAAACATTTGTGTGACCAATGTATTCACTACTATAAGAGGATAATAAATCTGCAGTGCAAATATTATTCTTCTACAAGGTGACCTAATTAGTTAAGGTAATTTATATGTATTATATAACAGATGTAGGCAGATTATCAATGTCATCACTCTGTTAGTAAAGTAACTATGTTAAAACGACAGCAAGCTACAAGGAATGGTGATGGGCAACACAGACATAGAACTGAGTCTCATCCATACATAATTCTATAGTAAACAAAAATTTTAAATTCAGGCTTTTGGTTATAAATCTATCACAGAAAACCTGCTTTTAAAGTAAAACTTTTTTATTAGCAAAACAGATACTAAAAGTCACCAATTATATTAGGTAAAGCAACTGTACTGGTAAATAGTATAAAATAATTCAATTGTATTTTTGAACATACATATAAGATCCATTAGTTATACCTGCTTGTCACCATTCGAATGCAGCAGACCATTTAGCAAAATAAGTCAGGAAATTACTGCTAAATGTTGCTATTGTTCAAACAAAGACCAGCTAAATGTAGGAGTAGCTTTGAAGCAAGTGTGCTTATTGTGAAGGTATCCCCCCCCCCAACTGAATAATTGTTGCTTTTCTTCCTTAAAAGTAAATAAATCATAAATCATGTTCAACATTTTTATCTTAAATTTATGTAATGGATTGTTATTTTAAGAGGCCTTACTTAAATAGTAATTTAACAGAATTACAGTGACAGGCCGCCACCCAAGAAAAACAATATATAGAAAACAGTAAAAGCAATAGACCAACAATCATCATTCCCAACACGAAGTAAAAAGTCTCAGCTAGTCACTACTTTCCATACTTACCGACTGGCTCCGAGGCATGTTGGATGAATTCTGTTATAAGAAATATCAACAGTTCATTGAAGTTGTTTGGGAGGTTTTTGCTTCATAATAAAAGTGGTGCTGCATTTTAAACTAATCATCTGCAATGAGGCTCACGGCATAATACATTAATTAGCTAGTCCAAATCAGCGACCCAGTTAGATGCACTTTTTACCCCCAATCTAACTTGTAGTTTTCAGTGCAAACCATTCATGACAATTGGCCCATAACTAATATGTAAAAACAGCTGCTTGATGCTGCTGAAGACATAGTAGCTACAAATTATTCATTAACCGGTGACCAACATTGCAGATCTTTCCTGGTAACGTAATGTTATGCATATAACTACTGTTCCCTGAAGGAGAGGAACGAGGTACAACACATAGAGTATGGGATATCACGCCCTGCGTGGCCTAACTGAAGACACCTTTAATCACGCCGTAAGGCAAATGACGTGTGATGATGGGTGGCAGGCCCCGCCTGCATATAAATACACCCCCATCACAGTCATTATTCAGTTCGATGGCCGCTCTTCACCGAGCCAGGCTGACTGGCGGGGCAGAAAAAAGGTGTTGTACCTCGTTCCTCTCCTTCAGGGAACAGTAGTTATATGCATAACATTACGTTCCCTTTCAGTCGATTCACTCGGTACAACACATAGAGTATGGGACATATATACACGCCCCGCGGAGCAGCCATCAAACCTAAGACAAAAGCACTGAGCTAGTTTGAAACCTCCAACCCAGCAGAAAGAACAGAATGAGCCACAGAAGGGGCTGTCACATCCAGACGATAAAACCGAACAAAAGTGTGCGGTGAAGACCAGCTGGCTGCAGCACAGATGTCACTCACAGGGACCCCTCTGAAAAGGGCCCAGGATGCCGCTACACCTCTGGTTGAATGTGCTCTCACACCATGAGGTAAAGGGAGGCCCTTGCTGTTGTAAGCCAGAGAAATAGCCTCCACGACCCAATGAGAGAGTCTCTGTCTGGAGAGAGCCTTGCCTCTAGCCGGATTGGCAAAACACACAAACAGCTGATCACACAGTCGCACATTCTGAGTACGATTGATGTAAAGTCTCAGTGCACGCACTGGGCACAGAAAATGCAGCCTTCTTTGCTCTTCAGAAGCAAAAGGAGGGGGATAAAAACTAGAAAGCTCAATGGTCATTGAGCTGTAATCCAAAGGAATCACCTTAGGGAGATATGCAGCATTTGGTCTTAAGGTGACCCTTAAACCATCAGCTGAAAACTGAACACAAGAGGGGTGCACCGAAAGTGCATGCAGGTCCCCAACCCGTTTTGTAGTTGCCAAAGCAAGAAGCAGAGCTGTCTTATATGATAGAAATTTCAAATCAACCAACTCAAGGGGCTCGAAAGGAGTGCTACAAAGAGCGTCCAAGACCACAGTAAGATTCCAGGAAGGAACATTAGATTTTATCCCTGGTCTCAGTCTACGGACCCCTTTTAAGAAACGCACAGCCAGGGGATGAGCACCTGGTGTCCCTCCATCAAGACCAACATGACAAGCCGAGATGGAAGCCAAGTAAACTTTAATTGTGGAGAACGAGAGACCCTTATCCACTAGCTCCTGTAGGAATGTCAAAACATCCACAATGGAGCACTGGAAGGGAGAAATGTTTTTGCTGTGACACCACTGTTCAAAAACACGCCATTTATACGCATATAACCCTCTCGTGGAAGCTGCTCTGGAGCTCTGAATGGTTGCAACCACATCTAAAGGAAGGCCTCTAGCTAACAAGCTGGACCTCTCAGCAGGTAGGCATGTAGCATCCACAATTCTGGGTGTGGATGAAATACTTCCCCCCCTGCCTGGGAGAGGAGACCCCTGCGGGCGGGGAGTTTCCAGGGCTTCATTACCAGCAAGCTGATTATTTCTGCATACCATGACTTTGCTGGCCAACGAGGGGCCACCAGAATCAAGGACAGGCCCCATCTGCGTACTCTCTCTAGCACTGGCAGAATCATTTCCACTGGGGGAAATGCATACAGAAGCACATTGGGCCATGGGTGAGCCAGGGCATCCACTCCCAGTGGAGCGCTGTGATCCGTTATGGAAAAGAATAGGGGACAGTGGGTGTTGGCTTTGGTGGCAAAGAGATCCACTGAAGCTTTGCCGAACCTTTGCCAAATCTGTACAACCACGGATGGATGTAGTCTCCACTCCCTCACCAGTGGGCCTCCCCTTGACAGCAGATCCGCCCCCAAATTCAGGTGTCCTGGAATATGAGTTGCTTTGACAGACAGAAAATGAATGCTGCACCACTGCAATAGTCTGTGAGATAATTTCAGCAAGGGAAGTGAATGAGTGCCCCCTTGTCTGTTTATGTAGGACACCACAGTGGTGTTGTCTGTCCTTATCAGAACATGCTGGTTCATCAGAACCTTGCAAAAATGCCTCAGAGCTAGCAGGACAGCTCGCAACTCCAGGTAGTTTATGTGGAGCTTGGATTGGGATAATGTCCAGACCCCCCTCACCGCAACGCCATCGCATATTGCCCCCCACCCCTTCAGAGAGGCATCTGTGGACAACACTTTGCGAAAGGACACCCTGCCGATTGGAGACCCACGGTATAGCAGACCGGGCTCTCTCCATGGGCGAAGGGCTGACATGCAAGAAGCAGTTATCGTCAGCCTTCTGTGCAGGTGCCGTGACGTGCACAGCCGGTGAGAGCGTGTCCACCGCTGTATTGGGCGCATTTTCAACAGTCCGAGTGGCACCACTGCGATCATGGAGGCCATTATTCCCATCAGCTGCAAGACAGTCTGGAAGCGCAGTTTGCACCCCAACTGAAACTGAGCTAGGCATCGATGAAACGCGGTCACACGATGCTCTGAGAGACGAGCTCGAGCTGACAGGGAGCATATTTCCAGCCCCAGGAATGAGAACTGTTGACTCGGGTTCAGTGAACTTTTTTGAAAGTTTACCGAGAAACCCAGCGCTTGAATGTGGGACAGCACCTGCGGCAGCTGTTCTGCAGCCTGCTCTCTGGAACTGGCTATTAAAGCCCAGTCGTCCAGATAAGCTAGAATGCGAATTCCCTTTTCTCTGAGAGGGGCTAGCGCTGTCTCCACAATTTTCGTAAATGTGCGAGGGGCAAGAGACAGACCGAAGGGTAAGACCAGGTACTCGTACGCTATTCCCTCGAAAGCAAACCTCAGAAAACGTCTGTGTTCTGGGTGTATTGCTACGTGAAAGTAAGCATCCGTCAGATCGATTGTTGCAAACCAATCGCCTGGGCCGACTGCGTTCAAAAGTTGCCTCAGCGTCAACATTTTGAATTTGAACTTGCGAAGGTGCTTGTTTAACACTCTTAAATCCAGGATGGGACGTAGCCCACCTCCCTTCTTCGGAACAACAAAATAGCGGCTGTACCAACCTCTTTTTGCTTCCGAAGTGGGAACCACACGCACTGCTCCTTTTGCCAACAACGTGTTTATTTCGTCTCTCAGAACTCTGGCTGCTTCGGTCCCCACAGTTGTGTTTATAACTGATTGGAACCTGGGCGGTCTTATCCGGAACTGCAACCGGTAACCCGTAGCAACGGTCCTTTCTATCCATGGGGAAAGTGCGCATGCGCGCCAAAAGGGTACGCGTGCAGCCAGACTGCTGACCTGATGCACTGTTGGGGAGGTGCTGCCCTCTGCTGGGATGGAGAGGAGTAGCTCCGTTTGACTGTTGTGCACGCTGTGGCACACAGTGCTTTGATTTTGATTTTTTGGCAAAGGAATTGCGCTCTTTATTGAAACATGTGGAACAGTTACACAAACATTCAGAACATTTTCTCTCGTTTCTTGAGAAACATTTAGCCCACTTAAACCTGGGGCTGAGAGTGCAAATTGTATGTGCGTTGGGGTGTTGTGCTTGGGAGACTGTGTTAGGAAAACGCAGCGCCTCTTGGGGCTGGAACCCTGAACAGAACAAACAAGATGCCTTTTGCGCATAAATGAATGAGTGGCGGCAATCAGGTCTCCCTGCTTCTGATGCCTCTCTGTTGCCACGCCGTCTCACGTCGTTAGGATGACTGAGGCTTTTTCTTCCGAGACGTCAAATCTCGTTGAAAACCCGGAGGGGGGCCTTTGCTCCAAGCCGACTGGCGGGGAGTATGCTTTTTCAACGGCTGTGAAATTGTAGTGTTCAGAGCTGCGGGGGGTGCTGCTCTCTTAGGTGGTGCCGGTGTCGTCACCGGCTTGCGTGCGCTCATGTTGGACCTGGACCTAGCGTCACGTCTGGGAATGATGCAACGAAGAGCTTCAGTTTGCTTTTTCTTAAGCTCGACCTTCGCTTGGATTGCATCAAGGGACTGCCCAAAAAGCCCATCTGTTGACACCGGCTCATCCAGGTATATGGCCCTGTCCCTATCGGGAACGTCAGAAAGCGTTAGCCATAAGTGTCTCTGAGCAACCACTGTGGAAGCCATCCCCCTCCCCAGTGAGAGCGCAGCACAGCGGGATGTGCGAAGAATATAATCAGCAGTGATTCTGATCTCATTTAAGAGGGGGATCAGATGGCTATCAGGAGGCATCTGAGCCCCTAGCTCGGACAAGCACATAGCTTGATAAGTTTGAAGCATGGTGGCCGAGCTCAGGGAGCGAGCAGTGGTTGCTTGAGCGCGATAGGTCTTCTCCAACTGAGATGCGGAAAACCTGCATTGTTTTGAGGGCAAGGTGGCAGAGCCGCCCACACCATGGTTGTATGATGGCGCCAGGTAAGCTGCCAAGGACGCCTCCATCGGTGGTAAATTAACCAGACCCGCTTTGTCAGCACCCTCCAGGTCCACATACTGCCCGTAGCCAGGCACTGTAACACGCGTGGACAACGGTTTGTTCCAGGACGACGTTAGCTCCGAGACAAAATCTGGGAACATGGGCAGGCGGTTTTTAACCGCAGCCGGCTCCATCGGAAGGTAGAATCCAGTGAAACGGGACACCTTCTGAGCAGGAGGAGGGGTGGGCCACTCGACGTCTAACTTATCAGCTGCACGACGGCAAAGGGAAAGGAACGATGTGTCGTCCTGACCCACCGGGGATGAAGCGGCAGCAGATGGACACTGACCCGCGGAAAAGTCGTCATCATCTTCCGAAAGACTGTGACTTTCCAGGCCGATGTCTAGCACGTCATCATCACCCTGAGCCTCGAGGTGATAATGAGATGGCGCTGCGTCCTGTACCGTTTCGGCTAACCCGTCCACATACTCCATATGGTCTGCCCAGCTGGAAGCAGGGGCTGCCCAGCTGGAAGTGGAAGCTTTGGCCCCTTCATCCTCGTCAGACTCGGACGAAACCGGATTCCTAGACTCGGACAGCAAGGGGTCTTGTTGCGACACGGTAGCCTCTCCCAGCACTTTCTGCACAAACTTGACCCGCCGTTCAAGCGTGGAGCGCCGAAGCTGGCTACAAAAAGCACAAGCGGTCGGCTCCGACAACGCTCTTCTGGCGTGGACAATTCCAAGGCAGACGGGGCATGCCTCGTGCTGGTCCTTTTCGTGAAGCGTGAAGCCGCACTCCTGAGGACAGGGGCGAACGGAAGACTTCTGCTTCGCCATTTTTTGCTTCGTGCTCATCCCGAACCACGAAACCAAAAAAAAAGTAAAAAATAGACAAACCGAAGAAACGACTAGCGCTCAGCGGGTAGACACGCTAACCAGAAGGCAGCAGTAGCTAACACCAACAGGAGCAGTTAAGCTAGTTTTGGAAAAGAAAACAAGAGCGATGCTATCTAGCAGCAGCTAGAAAGCACGGATTTGAAGTTAGGTGTTCTCAGCGAGGTGAAGAGCGTAAGAACTGAATAATGACTGTGATGGGGGTGTATTTATATGCAGGCGGGGCCTGCCACCCATCATCACACGTCATTTGCCTTACGGCGTGATTAAAGGTGTCTTCAGTTAGGCCACGCAGGGCGTGATATCCCATACTCTATGTGTTGTACCGAGTGAATCGACTGAAAGGGAACAATAATCATTCAATTAAGTGGATGTCTCTTGTATCAAGAAAATTGACAACCAAAGAGGGGAAATAAACTGGACAAAATATCAAACCACAATATAAAAGGTTTACAATGTTGTTTTTGCTAAGGGATGTTTGGCCAATTGGATGGACGATCACTCCTTTTTGACCCCAGAATCGATTAAGTTTCGTTTGTTAGAAAAGCTCAGAAAGAGAGGTGGGGACACTGTAATAACTTATCCAAAAGAGGAAGGAAAAAGGTATATTGGTTATTTTTCCATCTTTCCGAAACAAAACCAAATGAAATACGTCAGTATTACATTATTAGTCATCAAAACGCCATCAGTACCCCTATATTTATTGTTTATGTTTGTCTGAAATGCTGGTTCTGCAAAATCCATTCTGTTTTAGGATGGTGGGTATTCTGGGTTCAACCAGGCTAAGATAACTGAGGTGATCAAACTCTTGAGCGACACCTTGAGACTCCCCAAACTGAGACACTGTGTATTCCAAAAAGAGGATGCTTTAAATTGGGAACAGGAATTACTACACAAACATTTTGTATAGTAATTTTCTATGAACCTGCTGACCCAGGCTTTCTATGTGAGAAAAAGATTAGCTGAGTTAGACAAGTAAATACAACTTTGATCACCTTAAGCAATAGAAAGAGCCAATCCTCTACCCACCCAGGCCCAGTGTTTATTAGAACCATCATCCATTAATATAATCCTGCATCAGTCATATTCTGAAGTGATGAGAGGATAACAACAACAAAAGCCCCGTTTATTGATAATTTATCTCTAAATGGTTGGTCTTTGGTAATTGAATAATTTAAGAGGAGTGTCCTTAATAGCAAAAAAGGGAAAAAACATGTAGTTAGTTGACTAACTAGTTTCAGTTAGCTGAAACTAGCTCTTTTTGTAGACTATGTAGTTAAAAACACGAGCAATTAAGCTGTTATAAGGTTGCTGAAAGTAATAAGGTAGATCGAGCACATTTTTATGGGACCTAAGTTTCTAAAAATCCGTCATTGCAACAAAGTATCTGTATGTCCATTAATTTAATAATGCAGTTTGAGAGGTCGCCCGCCTCTGCACTTTACCTCAACTCAAACGTAGCAATGAATTATTAACACTTTAAGCCTTAAACTAATTTAAACCCGTACGCTTGTTTTTTTTTTTGTTTGTTTTTTGTTTTTACATCAATATACAAGCAGATTCGGTTTACTAGCGGAAAGCTAATAAATGTAAATGTCAACTCATAAATACAGAAACCAAACTGAACGGCCAAAGCCAGTACTTTACCAAGCAGAATTTATAAACTACGAGAGAAGCTAAGACATTTTAGGAGTGGACGCAATTAGCTGTGATCAGATGCAAAGCTATGACAATAGAGTTTGCTAACAGATAGCATCAAACGTTAGCAACAAACCTTGGCTCTCCCAACTTCTAACTTCTTTTGCCGTTCAGCTTCATCCATAGCTTGGTAATACAGTCAGTAACAATCCAGGACATTCGTCCTAGCACCGGAATGGAAAGCCACTACACTTCTTTAAATCTGATATGTCCTCTAGGTTTAATAAAAATGTTGGAGCCCAATACGTCTAACTGTCAATAGACAACATTCAGTATGGCCGCCAAGTCGGTTGAACTCCGCCCTTAACCAGTTTTCTTCCACCAACGGTCCAATCAAATTGTAATATTTTTTGTAACAAATGAACTTTGACTCTAAAGCCCCGCCTCTCTTATACGTCACTCAAAACAAGCACACAACTGACCAATCACATTGGTGTTTATAGCCACCACTGTTTAATTGACGGGTCTTGTAGCCATTCAATAAGGCCTATGAATCTGCCTCTTCTTTTTAGTTTGAATATAGGAACACGTTACTTTAAAATTTTTATGACTCTTAGTTCATTACCTGTACATATTTAGCAGAAAGAGTCAAATATTGCTTGAGTGCCACTTTATATAAATTTTTGATTTAACTGATTATATCGATTACTGAAAACAGCTGTTCTGCATCGACAGACAGGCAGTGTTTGAAATTGTTTTGTCTTCATTTCTTGTTGGTTTTCCTTCTTGCAACTAGAAGGCGCTCCAGTGGCGTGTGACGTAATGGAATCGGTACGCGTTGTACGCGGTTGCCATTCCTAAATGCGAGTGAAGTCGGAAAGCATCCCAATTAAATAAATAACACCAGCAAACAGATCAAGTGTGTTTAAAAAAGGCTCTGAATCATTTAAGTTTGGGTCAATTGCAACTCCACTCTTACTTACTCTTACACAATGGCACTCGCGTAACAGCATACGTGAGAAGAGCTGATTAATGATGTAAATGAAGTTAATTAATCTTGCGCTAATCCAAACTGTCTTAAATTTATGCATAAATAATTTATACCAAAAATAAAAATTTCGATCGCCCGAACAGGGACTTGAACCCTGGACCCTCAGATTAAAAGTCTGATGCTCTACCGACTGAGCTATCCGGGCTCTGATGAAGCAGTTAGGTGAAGTCACCAAAAACCCTTTTACTCCATAACTGACTTGCTATGTCTCGCTTAATTGTATGTAATACGAGCTCCGAGTGATCAGCTATGAACAAATATTTCAGAAGACACACAGAGTAATTGCCATGTCTTTAATAGATTAATTTACAACTGTACAAAATATTATACAGCATCTATAAAACAGAAATCAACTATTATTCCTTCAAATAGCCTGCATCTATACATGTTCCTTATTATTACATTGTTCTTTTTAACCCCTCGACTGTCATGATGACACCGTGTCCTCATGAACACCACTGATTTATAAGCATTTTGAAGGTGAGAGTTAAGGAGTTTTAAACACCAGTGCTCATGGTTAGGCACATACTTAATTCACAGCAGCCGTTCATCATGGCACATCAATTTAACACATAAAATAACTTAAAATATACAAAACATAGCATATAAAACAATCCAAACATAGATTTCCTAAGAAATTATTAAAGTGCAATTCCTCATTTCCCATATTTTCCAAGTGATAAGAAGACAGAACAGTAAATAGTGAATAGTAAAGATTTGGTGCAGGAGGAGTGATGTTTAAACTCTCATGCAGTTGCATTTAGGGCTACTTAATACAAAAAGAAAATTTGGGTCATGTCAAAACAAAACCTGCAGTCCTAAGAAATTTCTAAATATAAGATTCAGTTTTTTATTGTGGACTAACCATATAATTATCTAAAATGTGCATATGTTCACACAGGTGGCTGCTGCTCTGTTTTAATAATCATCTTAACAAGAATCAATCTGTTCAAACTAAACCACATTTATGAAAAAGTCCTAAACATTTTTTGAAAAATTAAATTGTAAAAATACACATGTAGAGATAATTCAAAATATGGTTGAAAGTATGTCAATTATCTTACATTAGTTTTTGCAAAAAGGTCAAATGTAAGTCAAAATACAGAGAACAGGGTATAAATAATGCACATCTTCCTGTTATTTAGTACAAGAACATACATAGACATTACAATTTTATCTTTAAAAAAAAATCAGAGATCTTGTTTTGCTGGAATCATTCTGAGCACATGCTGTACTTTTGTTATTGATTTAGAGAATCATTCTTTCAGATTTAGAAAAGCGTGAGCAATTAAGAACCAAGTCTGGATTAATATTGGATGCTTCCTACAGTCCTGAGTCTTTACATTTTTTCCCCCCTACATTGCAATAACACAATGAATTTTATTTGTAATCATATGACATCATAAAAATGCTTAGTGTAGTCTGCCGTTGACTTGCTATAGAAAATAACTTGATCCTGCAGTCACTCCTGTGGTGAATGCAGTTTCATGCCACCTGCTACAGAAAAGTCAAAATGTTATAACATCCAGCTGTATTTATTAGTATTAGATTAGATTTTACTTCCAAAGAGTTTAAAGGGGTTGTGATAAACCCTGCTGCAGATTTCAAGCCAATGTACAGGTATGCAGAAGGATGAGGATGAGTGTTCAGTTAACTGTAATGGTATTTCTTCATATGGCTTATGTAACCTAAAACAAAATAAACAGAGGACAAATATATTATTAATACAAACATGCAGGCAAAATGACTGCTAAGTTCTGCCAATCAAAGAGCATTTACTTTGTGTATGTGAGGAGGCAGCTCATCCTCTGAAGTTTCCTCTTGCACAGGCTCATGATGTCTTGAAGAAGCTTTACCGTCCTCCGCCCAGCCACCCATTGGCACACGGGCCGTCCTCACAACCTTTCCAGCAGTACCAAAATGGTCTTGAAAGTAAAGTTAAAGAGAAGATAGTTAAGAAGAAACTCTAGATGAGAACTGCAATTTTTATGGAACCTGCCAAGTTGCCAGCTAAACCTTTATCACTTGCCCCACCGCTCTAATACTAGAATTGAGTGTTTTTCTTTCTGGGTATTACAGACTAAAAATGCATGACCGTTTGGTAGCCACAAACCACAAAGTTGGGTGTGGAAATCTGAAAATTGCCAAAAGAAAACTTTTGATAACTACATTTAAATTTTTAGAGTTAAAGTGATCCACACTGACTACCTTTTCAATGACAAAAAGTATTCTGGTTAAACGGCAAGCAGACCCCTGAGAAATTTCAGAATTAGTCTTCAGTCATCCTCTCAAAAGAAGAATGAAAAAATATGAGACTCCTTCCTTCAAGAGATCACTTCTTCCAAATCATTTTTATCTATCTTATTTGTAAATATTTGCATGGACAAAATATAAGTACCAAGTATTTGGTACTTGCATATTGTCCATACACTCTCTGTTAGAACCAAGGGGAAACTGTGGTAGATTTTAGCTGGACTTCTGTACAAAACTCTATTAAAGCCAATTACCCAAATGAAATTTGATTGAATCTTTTGGCCACACCAGGCAAGAAAAACATGTTCTGAATATTCCGATTATGAAGAAAAACCAAGTTCTCAATGTAGTTTATTTACTCTGTTTGTTGACATGTTAATTTTTTCCCCTCAATACTTCCGAATTCTCTAATTATAAGCTAAATTTTAAATTTGAATTGAAGCACTTCATTTTGCTCCTTTAAATTTGTGTATTTACATGTTTAAAAACAAAGGCTGTAATATTCTTTTCTAGTCTTTTTGTCCATATACCATCTGGTATATTGGTTTTGATGCATCCAAGTAACATATATCACTAAAAAAAAATAAAAATGATAGAAACCAAATATTGACTTGTTAATATCTTGTAACAGACAATCTGGTTCTACTTAACGTGGACGAAACTATTATAAAAATATTCTCCTGCTTTAATAACATAGGACTTTTGCTTTAAACTGCATCATTTTTAATGACCTGTATTTCCACTGCATTATGTCCTTTCAACACTTTGTTAGATCAACAAAACATGATTTGTGTGGTGTGCACACAAAAAGATGCTGCATGACATGCTGGCTAATACCAAGTAGCAGAACCTTCAAGCAGCTTAAAGATCAGAATACTTTCATTTCAGTGACACAATGATAAGAGTAAACTTGGAGCAATGGCTTTAAAAAATGAAACATTTTTAGAAGGAACAGTGGATAGTGACAGACACCTGCGGCGGGCCCACTGTGACGCCTCTGACTGCTGCTCTGTGCCTTTTCCCCATCCTGACCCACGTTGGTGCCACTGGTGGCTGAAGCGGAACTGGCACCGGGACTCGGAAGTGTGGCGGGGAAGGTTTGCGAGCGTGGGAAATTTTGGGAGCGAGTGTTCGGCTCGCTCCTCACTTCATCAGGGATGCTGTCGCTGCTTTCGTCGCTCTCCTGCCTGTGCCACGTGTGACGGGACAGATCACCACGGGACTGCTGCTTATGAAGCTTAGCGAAAAACAAAACAAGACAAGTTTATGTTGATTGAAATAGTCATTAAATGGATTTATAATTCGTCTTAACATGGGCAAGCATACAGATTTACCTCATGCATGTAAAGTGCATGAATGCTCATTTCGGTCGAGGCATACTCTGACAGGACTAAACTAGAGAACTGACCCTCCCATGCGCTGCTGCCTGAGCTCACAGTTCGGGCATCAGTTCTTAATAGAGAGAGTAAAAACGGGGATAAAATAAGAAGAACAAGGGAATAAAAAGGTAAGTTGTTGAACAACAGAAAGGAAGATAGTTCAGTACTTTGCAAAGTATTCAAACTACTTGATAGGGCTTAAATGTTTTTACAAATACATCATAGTCACAGCTAGCTGGAATATTGGTGCGGAATATGCCCACATGTGACACATTATGATGCCTAAGATGCTAAAGGTCACAGAGAGTTGGTAGCGCAAGTAAAACAAAGGTTTATCACAACCACCACTGCCATCAAAATATTGACCTATAATATCACCCTTTCATTATTTTTTGAAATTTTACACTCCAAACTGTTGAGCCGGTTTACATTTTGTTACATTACAACCTTAAACTGCAGCTTATTTTTAGGGGATTTTATGTGGTAGACCAACACAAAGTACTGATAAATTTTCCAAAAAAAAATGTCACTGATGAAAATCTGAATTTAGTCAAAACCACCTTTCACTGCACTGACTATTTACTTAAAATCTAAAATACTTAAATCTCTGTTTCAATGGATTGTCATGATACAGTTTGTTCTTTAACAAACCTTTGAAGTCCTCAGGGAGCAGATGATTTTTTAATGAGATTATATTGCATACTGGTGGACTATTTACTACTAAAATGTGACTTCTGAAGGGAGTTGTCTCTAATAAATTTTATTTTGGGGTATCAGAGTCAACTGTGCAGAATACAAAAGCACACTGAACTTCTTAGCCTTCTTTTTTCTAAAATAAATGAAAACTCTGTATTATTCAACTTCCAGGTTACATTTTTTCTCCACTTTGTCTTGGTCTTCCACATGACATGCTATTCATATACATTGGAGTTTGTGGCTGTAACATGAAAAAGATTCAAGGGGTGTGAATACTTTTGCAAGGCTCTGTAGATATCAGCATTTCTGGCTGATTTGAACATTGTGCTTACTTACCCAGACCCTGTCATTGCTCTGCCAGTAAAGCCACTCGCTCTATGAGCAGCACTCAAACTGCCTCTGAGGTGAAGGCTGCTGCTGATCGGCGAGAGAGAGCGCAGGGCCGTTGCCGCGCTGGGCATTCCAGTAACTGCATTGTTGGTTAAAGAACTGTCGCAGGCAAAATGAACAGAGCCCAGTGTGGAGGGACCTGCCAAGATGTTTGCAACAAGACTTCTTGGCTACAAGTAAGAAAAAAAAGGGAAAAAAATTAAATTAGTAATTAACTGTAGAGAGTTCAGACATCACCACAGAGATATCGCTTTGTTTATGACCCTACTTCAGATTCTGACAAGGAGAGCGGATGTGTTTCAGAGGAGGCCCCCGCAGCCTCCCTGTGGACTCGTTCTTTCAGCTGACTGATGAAGTGTGTCGTCTCTCTAGGAGGCTGCCAATGTGGGTTGGTGATGGCGAAGTGCATCAGCGATAACTCCGTCTTCCCATCCTCCGCCTGCTGGTAGATGGATGCCTCGGTCTTTCCCTCCGACATCCACTGCGGAGTAGAAATCAAACACCAATCAATCGGCTGCTGCATGACTCGGATGTAAGCACTTCTGACGCTTGTCAGGATGAGCCTCACCGCTGGGTGTCCATGCTGCCTGATGTCCATCTGGGCAAACGAGCAGGTGTCCCCCACCCCGATCACCTCCACCGTGAAATTCCTAAAGAAATCAATGATCTCCAGAGACTTCCTCCTCAGGCAGAAGATGAGAATGATGGGAGTCACTACTGGACTTATGAGCTCCTCAAGAATAAACACCTGCAGGTGAGAAAAATGTTGATGGACTAAAACTCAAATTACATCAGACAAAGCTTCCTTGGGAAGGTGTGACCTGCATTGTACTGTTGGATCAGTGAGTTCAGACACTTGACATCTAATCCTGGATATTGTTTTCCCACTTACAGCTTTGTACTGGAAGAGCTGGGAGAACTGGTCTCGGGTCTCATATCTGTGGGCATTGCCCTGCCAGTGGTCAGGCATGTAGTGGATGTGAGCCAGGATGACCCGCAGCAGCTGTTCAGGACAAAACACCATGTGCTTATCAGGAATAAATGACCTGAAGAGAGAGAAACAGGTTGAAGAAAATTACTATGTTACAAACATACTGGACATTAATTATAAAGTAAATGATTAGTGAAGTTTAACCACTAACAAGTGAAATAAGAGCAAAAACTAAACTCTTACATAAAATATACTTGGGTGTATATGACTGTAGATACAAAAGTTGTTTTTTTTTTCCTTTTAGGACCCCAAATTCAGCCAGAGACTAAAGATCTGTATGCTGGTTTGTAGGATTTTTCACATTTGGCCACATGACAAACCAAAAAACTCCAAATCATTTTAATGGGATTTTATGTGATAAACCAACTCAAAAGTTGTGCACAATTGTAGAAGGTTGCAAACAAGCTTAAACTCAGTCAGACCGGAAAAGGAGAACATGTGGGCATCAATTTAAGTAATTCTCATTTTTATTTCGCCCCTGGACTTTGACTAGGCCACAGCAACACAAGATTATTATTTGATCTAAGTCATTCCATTGGCCTTATAACAGGTTATATTTCAGAATTGCCATTTTTATTTAATTCTATTCTGTATTCATTTGTTGTTGAAGAAAATCCATTGGAACAGAAAGGTGTTCCACAATGAAGATGGTGAGTTCAGGGTGCAGTGCAGTGTTACTTTTCGGTCACAAGTACTAATTTGTGGACTGCACAAGTAATATTCTTCCAGTGGGCAGATTTGCCCATATACTGTAAGCTTGTGAATCTCTGCAGCTCCTCCAGAGTTACCATAAGCCTCTTGGGTGATTCTCTCAATTTTCTTATCATTTTGGATTTAGAAATTGCTCATCAATACAGTGCATTGAGATTTGTGGCTCCAAAAAAAAAAACAAAAACACTTTTGCAAATCAATGTACATGCCACAATAATTACTAACAACAAAAGTAAAAACAGGTGTTGTGTATGTACAGGCTCACTTTCCTTATTCTTACCTACAAATTGTTATGCAGACTCCAAGCAGCGTGAGAGATGAGAGGACATGTTCCACTGCGAGAACATCCTCGTCGTAGATGGTCAGAGCAATGAGAACGGCCAGAAGGGAGCCGGCGAAAAATGCCACATTCTTGGCAACGACTGTCAGCAGGGGAGAAAGGAAGCAGTTCATGTACTTGGATGCAGCCTGGATGTAAAGATAACAAAGGAGGAAGAACAGGAAGAGAAGAAAAGAGAACAGGATTAATTATTAACTTCACTCGACACCCTCTTATTTATTCTAAAGCATTGGTTCTCACTCCAGCTCTCTAGGGCAAGCTGTCCTGCATGTTTTATTTGTTTGCAAGCTGCTGCACGCCTGACTTAAATTGACAAGCGATTATCAGGATTCTACAGAACTCGGAGGAACGGTGAAGAGGTAATGGCGTCATTTGAATAGGGTGTGCTGAAGCAGAAACGCATCTGAAATATGAGGGTGCATTCACACCAGCCCTGTTCAGTCCACTTTTATCAAACCCCAGTTCGTTTTTCTAGAAGCACATGTCCGTTTGAGGACGTATGAATGCGCAACTCTGATCAGTCTAAAAACCTAAGTCTTGGTTCGATTAAAGTGCGCCGTAGAGTGGTTTGAATGTTTATGTGGATGCAGGAGGTCCGGAAACCCCTTCAAAAGCAAGAAGCGGATAATAGCACAGGGCATTCTGGGTCAATAGGACCAAAACAAATGCGAGAAGGAGAATTTTTTTTTTTTACTCTATTTTTGATTAGATTTGTGAAGAAATGTACACAAGAGAACAGGGATTGAGAACAACTGCTTTAAAGAACATTGATTTCAGATTGTTTTTGGGATGTCTGTGAGGTGAGGCGGTGTCCTGACCTTGTAGCCTTTACTGAGGCGGGACATGAGCTCGTGGTCCAGCTCGTTGAAATGACGCAGGTAACATCGACCGTAAAGAGACCAGCATCTTGCCCCCAAAGATCCAGGCTCTCGCTTGATTATCTTCATACAAAAAAACAAACAACGGTTATGATTAAAAACAAACTAAACATTGTAAGAATTTGCTAAAGTGGATGTTTTAGCTTTGTACCTCAGTGTAACTAAAGAAGGCATACAGAATCTGCCACACCAGGATGACTGGACACAGAAGCAGGTTTGCAATCCCAATCCACAGGATACGAGATGCCAGCCTATCTGCAAGCTCCAGCCTGTTGCCTCCTCTCTTATACTCTTGCTTCAGACTCCACTCATTCTCAAATAGGGAGCCTAAATAAAAAAAAAAATGAAAGTAACATAAAAGCTTCAATTGAAATTCAAAACCTTGTAACCATGTCCATATGTTGGTAAATTCGGATGCATAAATGCGACATGAATGTTTAGATTAAGACTTCACGCACCTGGTCCCCAAAAGAAGATGAGCTCAAAGTTGTATTTGAGACCCCGGGTGTAGAAAACACTGTCTCCCAGTACAGGAAGCCGAAATCGCACAGGAAGGAGGGATTTATTCACCATAGCAACCTAGAGAAGTAAAGGAAGACATGTTTCAGATGAACTCACAGCTTTCGATTGTGTTTGAAAACAAACGCTTTCTACATTAATGAGTGATAAATGTATACACCATGTAGTTTTTGAAGCGAAGGATTCGGTGGTAAATGTCGAGCTCCGTCAGCTCTTTCTTATGAATGCAGATCTGGTGCTCCTTCTGGATCTCAATGATCCTGGCCTGAACTTCCTGCCACGTTGCGTATGGGAGCTCAGACTGAAGCGCAAAAGGACAATAAATGTCACGGGTCAGGTTTTAATGTGTGTAACCATTATAAACGTCGCTGGGTGCATTTGATGTCAACACAGCGAACCTTTGAAGGACTAACATCACTAAGAAGCAACAAACAGAAAATACAAACTGCCTGCCTCACCATGCTCATCTTCAGGGCGTTGATGTAGAAAGATTTGATCTCCCAGTAGCAGCAAACGTTGTAGAGGAATTTGACCAAACGATGTAACCAGAACACCCCGGAGATGATCAGAACAAAGATCACAAACGCGTTGTCTCGGATACTGAGAGAGAAAAGGTCCACTTTTATTATTAGAAATCAAAAAGAAGTGCCTATATATACATGTAGAAAATGATTTATAACTCGTAAATTTTTCCACATAAAGTCACATTACAACGAGAAACTTCAAAGTATTTAATTGGGATTCTTTACACCCCGGAGCCAACACTTTGTACAACCATATTTGGTTGCAAGTAGAAGTCCAAGGCCTTTGCATATCTACAGACTAAATCTGTTGCCTATTTTTCTTTGGACTAAGTTGCCCTGTTAAAAGAAAGCCATGAACATTTGTGTCTTTGAATACTTTGTTTTAGCTAACGTGTTCCAATTCATAAAAATATGTCTCATGCTAAGGAAAATGTACAACTGGTCATCATCAAACCCCTTTGCAGATGGGTCAAATTTGGACCCTTTTTCAATAGTCTTTGCTGATCCCACAACATCATTCCAAGGGTCACAAAAGGCCCCTATGCCAGACTTTGGACACACTTCCATAACTGGCCTGTATGTATTTATTTATTTATTTATTTATTTATTTATTCATTCATTCATTCATTCATTCCTTCATTCCTTCATTCCTTCCTTCCTTCCTTCCTTCCTTCCTTCCTTCCATCCATCCATCCATCCATCCATCCATCCATCCATCTTCCCATTAACTTTAAAAAGGCCTCCCTCTCCCTGCTGGAGAGAAGCATTCCACAGCATGATGCTGCCACCAACTAGATGTCATTCAAAGAGAACTGCGGGCACTGGATTTCATTTTGGGATGTGTTTGGATAAAAGCATGGCCCACTTTTCAGATGATTATTAGTTAAATATTTTTGAAACCCGTTTGGTTGCAGCATGGAAAAATGTGGCGCAATTCCAAGCTGTCTAAATGCTCTTGCAAAATACTCTAAACTTACTAGTGTAATTCAGACATGGTACTCACTGGGCACTGCAAACATCCATTGGGAGGATTGCATCTGGTAAGGTGACTTTAGATGAATCTGTGTGATTTACGAACTTGTTGGCAAAGAGGACGTCATAATCCACACAGTTAGCCAGAAAAACTGTGAAACCAACCACAAATAGCAGCTGTCTGCAGAGAGAGGTAACAAAGACGTGGACATAAAGAAATAATATCTGAGACACATTAAACACTACTAGTAAGACTTGGTTTAATGGATCGGATACATACACCAGCTCAAAGATCTCTCCCAACAGCATGCAGGTGAATCCATTCTTCTGGTGCAGATTATAGACGTGAAGAAGATTAAGGACAAATTTTATCAGAAGTTGCATCTCATACATGGACATTTATATTCTCAACATGTTTTCAAAAACCAAAAGGATATTCTTTGAAAAAACAAGTCCAGGTTTTCTATGTGGTGCCACTGAGCTGGAAGAGAAGAATTTCAAACTAATAAAACAAAAGTTCTGCAACATGAAAAACAGTTTTTGTGTGTTATATGAGAGGGAGAGGGGGGCGATTTGTCTCATACATTTGCTTCCCTCAGGCACGTGCATCAGCAGGTTCTCCTCGCCAGGAGGCGAGTCGCTGTAGGACGCCTCCAGGCGCTGATACTCGGTCTCAAAGTGCGCCATGGTGGTAGAGCTAGTTCAGTCTCACAAAGCAGCCTCTGCTACAGCCTGGAGACATGGAGGAAAGGCAAAGTTTGTGCAGATAGGAAGAAAAGTGTCAAATAAAATGGAAGAGGTTTACATCTTCCATTAAAAAGAAGCAAGTCATTTGTTTTGGAGACAGTCCTTTCAATAAGATGCCCGAGAAAACACCAGTGTGAGGTTTTTTGTTTTTATAGCGCATAGATAAACACCTTTTTCTCTTCCTGCACACTGTTGGTCAGCTGACTGAAAGAGGGATAAAGCATTTCTCTCATAGCAGCAGAAAGGATTGATTTAGCCGTTTGAAAATATTTCTGATCACAAAATAAAGATGTAGAAAGTCTAGGTGTGGATGCTAAGTCAGTCACACCCATCGTTCTAATTAAAAAAAAAAAAACTTTTAACTCTACAATTGGTAAAATGCAAGGTTGTTGGCAAGCTCTATCAAATAAGAGCTATTATAACATGTTACACATTTTTGTTTTTAAATATTTGCCACTATCCTTTGAAATTCTGTTTTATTGACTTGCAATTGGCAGTTAATGGAAAGTGGTTTAACGTTAACTTAGAAACAACATTGAAGCAAACCAAAAACCAAATCAAATGCCAAATGGAACATTTGACAGTAACACCAATAGGATCCCACAAAGATTCAGATTTTAATAGTCTTAATTTAAACAACATTTTAACACATGTTGTGATGTAAAGAGGGGGATCAATATGTTCTGTAAGGAAGTTTTCAATGCAGGTATAACGACATCCTGTAACAGGAAGTGGCAACAACACACCGAGTAAGGTAAATCTCAAATACATTCAAGGGAGGTAAGAAAAATACGCAAAAACAGACTTACATCCACTCCTGCCAAGTGTGGTTCATCCTGCTCAGGAGGCTAGTCAACATTCCCAGCTACAGTAAAAAAAAAAGAAAAGCGAAGCTTAAATTAGAAACGTAAACATAAGTGAAAAGAAGAAGAGTCTTTTTTCCCCCCCTTAAATTGTCTATTTCTGGTTAAAATGACAACAGAAGACTGGCGTAAATAAAGACTGGCTATCTATAGCAATAAGCAAACCAGCTATCAGCTAAATGAACTTGAAATGTTACAAAAACCTCATAACAGACAATGCTATGTATATATGTGAAACAATACTCGAAGGTACCATTGCACTGAGTGCTGTCGTGTTTTACAGCACAGGCCTGCCTCCCTTACCAAAAATATATCCCCTCTCGGTTCTCGCAACATGAAGTCCAAACCCTGGGGCTCGCCTGTCCTCTAAGTCAGTCTAAATGTGAAATTCCGGAAGATTTTTATACGATGACTCCTTATGATTTTCGTTTTCGCTCCCCTCCCAGTAGAAAGTCAGGCACAAGCCAGTTTCATTTTCGAAACACCTAGCAGTGTGACGTCTGTCACAGCTAACAGGCAGAACATTAGCCAATCAGAAAAGGGTAGCTCTGACGCAAAACCTACAGTGGCCAATAAAAATTCTACAAAGACGGGCCCTGTGTGGTTCCTCGCCCTTTGCGCTGATTTAAATGATTTTAAATGACTATTTAGCGCCACCACATGTTTATTAGGCAGTATTACAATATTTTAATTGTAAGGAAGAACGCTGATGTTGAAATTACAAGTCTAATTTAATAAAATATATAATCTCTTAATTAATTTGTTTTGTCTGCCATTCTTCTGTGAAATATGAGAACACTGGTTCCTCAAGTAAACATGAGAAACAAAGAATAAGAAATATGCAAGGTTTTTTATTTTTTCAGATTAAAGCACTAAATTTTAAATAGAAATACATGCAGTTTTTTCTATTTTTTTGTTCAAATATGGATGAGTGGAAATATAGATTTTCCATTTATGTTTAAAATATGAAAACATTAACCATGTTGTTGCTGTTTTCTGCTCTCATCTTGTACTGTGACTGTAGTAGAAGCAGTTTTTTCTGAATGTCTAAAACATGTGCTTTTTTCCCCCCCGCGTTTGAACATGAATACATTTTTTTTTAAATATCAGTTATGGGCCCTGAAATTAAGTGAGGTAAAGTTAAGCGAAAACTATGTTTTTACAAAGCAACAGTCACCTCACTCTCTGTCTTGATGAACATTCACATAAATTAACTTTAAAGGGAGTTTATGAAATACTATACTTGCATGTAAAAGGGATAAGATTTGATTTAAGGTAATAAGATGAGTTGTGCTTTTGGAATAAGCATGAAGGCTGAATGCTGAGCTTGAAAATTTAGTCTGAGTCACTGCTGCTGCTGCTGCTTGAATGCTTACCATGTTTGTGGTGTCCATGCTTGTGTTCTTTCTTCATCTTCTTCATCTTTTTCATCTTCTTGTGCTTTTTGTCTTAATGACTGTTAAGCCTTGGGAGCGGCAGGTGGTCTTCATTCGATATATATCACTGCTGCACTGTTAACACTAATGACTGAAAGTGTTTGAACCTTTGAGAATTAAAACCTGAGGAGTTCATTGATCAGCCTCCTTGCACAATCATTGAATGACAAGTGTTGATCTTTACAAATACATCAGCACTTTTTTTTCCCCTCACACACCTTCAATATCATAGTCTATTTTTTTTCTTCAAGGAAATAAAAAAAAGGGTCGAGGTGCCTTGAGTCAGGTGGTAGCTTGTGTAATCCTGTTAAATACTGATCTGGGGAATTTAATCCATTCTGATGAGGATTAGGTTTTAATCAAGTAAATCCAGTGTTTAGTTTTTTGCTATGACTTCCAATAAAAACTAAACAGTAATTGCAAAGTAATACATCTTGTAAGTTGTAATATATTAATTATTCGGACTATCCTTTTTTTTTTTTGCTCACAATAGATGAGTAATTTTAAACTCATATGTCTGGGTGTGTGTGTATGAGCATGTGTGCGCTGCTGCAGTCTATAGTTGGCTGATTAAATTACCTTCCCGCCTGTTGGGAATTATGGGGGTTGCTCTCCGACTTGATTTGGTCCAATGACTGTCATGCTGCTATAAAAGCTGAGGGTGGGGCAGTGGAGGGGAGGGGTGCAGAAGGGTGGGGGCAGGGTGTGGCATGTATGTATGTAGGGGGTGCTTCATAGATTAGGGAAGTGGGATGAGATCATCTTTACAAGCAGTTTAATTAGATTAAACCCTTTCCTGCATATGACAAAATCTCAATGCAGTTCATGTTGGACTATTTACTGTACATTAAACTTAAGTTTAATCATTGCTTGTTTTCATTTGAATGCTGGTACCTCTTAGGTAGAACCAACTGTAATACCTTCATGTACGTATTTAAACAATCCAAAATTTGTAATTGAGGGACAAACGTAAATATGTATTTTTAGTAGCATATTACCTGGTTCAGGTAAACATTTTAATTAATGTTTAATTATTTACATATTTGCATCAAATAGCAAAATAAGACATCCCACATGGTTGCCTAAACCTTGGATCTTTGGATCCTGTTGGCACCCTGCACCCTCTGCAACATTTTAAAAAATCTTATAAAAGAGAAATCTAGTGTTTAATTATGCAGCTTTCAATTTGAAGATACTAATAACCGTTTAAAAGCAGGCCATCAAGGGTTAATCAGAGACCCCTCATCACAGCACAATGCTATTTGTACTGTTAAAACTTTGAAGACGTTTGAATTTTAAAGGTCGTCACATTGTGAGATTGATTGCTCCCTGGTGGACACAAACAAAAGTCCATCCATCCATCCATTTTCTGTTCACCCTTGTCCCTAATGGGGTCGGGAGGGTTGCTGGTGCCTATCTCCAGCTACGTTCCAGGCGGGAGGCGGGGTACACCCTGGACAGGTCGCCAGTCTGTCGCAGGGCAACACAAAGACATACAGGACAAACAACCATGCACACACACACACACCCCTAGGGAGAATTTAGATAGACCAATTAACCTAACAGTCATGTTTTTGGACTGTGGGAGGAAGCCGGAGTACCCGGAGAGAACCCACGCATGCACAGGGAGAACATGCAAACTCCATGCAGAAAGACCCCGGCCGGGAATCGAACCCAGGACCTTCTTGCTGCAAGGCAACAGTGCTACCAACTGCGCCACTGTGCAGCCTCACAAACAAAAGTCATCCATCGTTATATTTATTTTTCTCTTTCACATGCAAAATTTGACTGTAAACAATTTGTTTACAGCAAGACACAGTTTTCTTTCATTTCGACTGAGTGAGTGATGCACAGCTTTAAATGTTTTAAGAGACTTTAAAATAAATCAAGCAGACCTTCCGATACAAGCTCACAAATAAAGGTTTTTCTTGTATTTTAATTTTCGTTAATTAGAAAATTCTAAATAAGGAAATAATATGCACAAATCGTTGTATGACTAAGGTCTGTCAATAAAAACCTTCAAAAAGTAAAAGGAGCTTTCATATTACTTTTCCAGGGTGGATTCAAAAGTCTGATATTCTCATGTTTTAGCTGTAAACCTTTGTTTCTGAAAAAATTAGTCTTAGGTGATGCTTTAATGTGGCAACTGTAAAATGTTCAGTGTAATTGTATTTCTCTATACTGTAACTTATATTTGTGCTCCCTTTACTTTTCTTTGTGTCTGAATCTCCAGGGCTGAACATATCCTTCTTTTTGTTGTCTTTTTCTTTCAACTTCAATCCGTACCTGGCTAGACAACCTTCCTCCCTGAGTCTTTTTATCCTGAAGGTTTTCCCACGGTAAAAGGCAAGTTACTTCTTTTCTCATTGTCTTCACTCGTTTATCTGTGTAACAGAAAATAGATGTGATTCTTGCTTCATCATATGTTATTTTTTTGTTTTTTACATCTTTTGCCACAACCTGACTCAGGGGTTAAGACAAAAATACGAAAGAACACATAAAAATGTGCACAAATGTCTATTTTAAGAAAAACTAACAGTAATATGATGTGTAAAATCATCAGTAAAGTCATCCCAATGTGAACAAAATTGAAACGGCACAAGCCTCGAAATTTTTCTAATAATTTAGAGAAGTCAGACTTATCTCCTAGAACTTGGGCAGTGTTGTCTGGCTTTCCCAGTTAGATATTAAAACGAGTAGTTGATTATTATTACAGCCATTTCACCAGGAGGGTTTTTCTTCTATTTTTTAAATAATAGCATGCTTTCTCTAACATCCTTTAATGGATGTGCCTGCAGTGAAAGACAAGGGGGTTCACAGAAGGCGAGAAACTGGAAGAGAAGGAGAGCAATAAACGAGGAGAGATTTATGGACCCTGCGGTCGTAAAACTGATTGCCCGTGGCGTCGTGAGTGATGCCTTTTAGCACATGCAACATACAATGTCTGCTCACACACTCACTCAGACCTCATTGAGATACATGTGCACAATGCTTTGTGGTAAGTTTGGCCACATTTGATTCCATAAATTCCATAAAAAACTCACAACCATGAACCCAAGCGCTTATGTCTGACCTCCACAGTTATCTTACATGTCCCCTATGCTCAGTCCACATCCCCAGCCAGCTTAATACATTCAGTGTTAGAGTGAGCAGAGGAGGAGAAATCATGAAAGGTCTCTGATGAAAATCACTCAGTGGCAGTGAGATATAAAAAAAATCCACACTTTCTGATGTCACTAATTTATTAGTGACAAACAGGTCAACTCTTTTCCTGTGAAATCCCTGTGTCAGGAAGTTTTTTTTTGAAACAGCAGCTTTTTTAAACTGGTTTTGAAACAGTTGTTCAAACTGCAAAACATTTAGGTTTGTAGTTTCCTCCTTCATGCTGTCTCTGTATTGAAGGAGGCTGAGTCTGCACCGCCCCGCCGGTGTGTGCGGTGCATAGTTTCAAGCTCATCCGTGGACTGGTCCTGTTTCACATCCATGCGCGCATCCTCACACATCCACACACTCCAACACCTACAAACGCACACATTCTCGGTCATTTTAAAGAGGCAGACCTGGAAAAAGGCGCTTGCTTCAATTAGCGCTCCCTAAGACGGATCCCCGGTGTGGACAGTTTTTTATTTTATTTTTATTTGACTTTCATCACAGCCTCTTTGGATTTGCCTCAAGTGTCTCTCTTTGCGCATAGCGCCCTGGCAGTACACATCTATGATCAATCGAGACATATTCTGACTGGTGAATGGGAAACAGAAACACGGAGCCATCGCCACCTTCCCCCCCATCTTGACACACACACACACACATCCACACACACACACGTGCACCTTCCCATTGGTGAAATTTGCGCACCCGACAGCGGAGCCGGTGTGTGCGCTCAGCCGGGCCGGGCGCGAGTCGTCTGGGAGGAGCAGACGGGATGGAGTCGTTTTTCACAGAGGTGAGCCTTTCCGAATCTGTGTCATTGCGTCGGAGATAAACATTAACGCGCAAAGACGAATGCATTTCGCATGCATTCGCATCGATGCTGGTTTACAGGCTGCTGCGAGATGCGTTGCGAGTTGCCTCTCCCCCTTCGTTTTGCATTCTGATTCACGTCATGTTTGTGGCAGGTGTTGGAGTCGGTACCGCTCGTCACCTTCTCCCTTACGAAAGCAGAGAAGAAAAAAACAAAAACAGAACTGCATCGAGTTGTAGATCTTCACACGTGTTGTTAATAAAGCGCTTGATTCATTTTATTATCACTGCAGAGCATCAAGGCCTGGCAGTCGGTGGAGTCGGGGCAAATGAAGCGCAGGAAAATTGGCCAAAGGAGGGCTGGCTCTGGCTTTTGCATCCATAAAGCTTTCGGATTAAATCCAATCTGTGAAGGAAAGGCAGAGAGCGGTGGTGATTAGCAACAGTCGTCTCAGAATATACAGAAGAGAGAAGATTTGAATGGGCCGTAAATGGGATGGTAGGGGGATCCATGGGTGGGTATGGGTTGGTTCAGGAGAACGGAGGAGGAGGAGGGGGATGGATTCTTAGTGTAGATGGAATGTACCAATTGGTATCATTGAACAATAGGCCCAGTCATTCAATGAAAAGTAAGTTTTCAAATGAATTAAAATGAATAAATCCAGCTTTGTTTAAGTTATGCCGTCGTTCACTTGGGTGAAACATGCCACCCTACCTTTATTTCGCTCTGTATCACCCACTCATGAAAAGTAGTCTTACTCATTGCCAGTATCTGTCCTCTCCAAGCTACTTACCCCCCTCCCCACCCCAGCCACTCCATCCCATTTTAAGTTAATCTGATATGGGTTTAAATGCTTGTGACTTTGGCAGTGATGTCATGCAATCTCTAAGTATGTGCGGCTGGTTGTGTAGATGAATTCCACATTTTCCCAGCCACAAACCTCCGTATTTTTTTTATTGGGATTTTGTTGGACAAATCAACACAAACTAGTGCAAAATTATCAAGTGAAAGAGTGTAAGAGATTCATGGTATCTCCTCCACCCCCAATAATAATTTGAAAAGGGTGGTGTACGCTTGTATTTGACCCCTTTACTAAATTGCCCCTACATAAAATCCAGTGCAGCCAATTGCCTGCAGACATCACCTTTTTATTAAATAGAGTGCACATTTGTGTAATTAAGTCTCATTATAAATGCAGCTGTTCTGTGAAGACCTCAGAGGTTTGTTAGGGAACATTAGTGAACAAACAGCATCATAAAGACCAAGGAACACAGCAGAAATCCCCGGATGTAATAAAGCTGTGGTAAAGTTTAAAGCAGGGTTAGGATTTGGTTCTATGGGAGATTGTTAATGTCACAGAGCACTGATCAAACACTCACCCAAAAATGAAAAGAGTAAGGAAGAACTGCGGACCAGAATGTGGCCTTCCATCTACACCAAGGGGCTGCAGCCTTCACTGAGCAATGTTAGTAAACCTAAAAGTGATTTTAAAAAGCTAGTTTTATTCTGTGTCCATACAAAATTTGCACAGAGTCTCCTCAGTGGAATTAAACTAATGGTGCACCAAATTTGTATTTATTTATTTTTTCCAAACTATCTTATTTTTTGATACAATTTTCCATAAAGAACAACAAAAACACAGATTGGTCGATTGAAGAAAATGTTTATATTTTTTTGTAAAACTGTATTTTCTTCTTTATGAAAATAAAAATAGAAATTAAATAGTGAATATCTAATTTAATATTTTTTTACTGATTCGCTCTATAAAAACGGATGTCATTTTTATTAAGAGGTGATTTAGCTTTTGCGGCTTTGAATTTATTGAACTTAGCTGGATTGCACTAAACCAGACAGTGCTAACTTTGGAGGAGCTACAAAGACCCTTCAGCTCAGGTCTTTATGATAAAGAGGCAAAAAGAAAACCTCTATTTAAAGAAAGCCAAAATTATTCCAAGTGTGCCACAGGTTATGTAGGGTATAAAGCGAACATGTGGCAGACAACGCTTTGGTTTGGCAATTTTTAGTCTATGACAAATGTAGGCTCACATGGTGTCAGCATCATGCTGTGGGGATGCCCTTCTGCATCTGGGACAAGAAAGCAGATCATAGTTGCTATTGCTAAGGTTTTGTAAGTGTCAGAGCTATCACCTCTCTGCAGTCCCTTCTCTGACAATGCTAAACAGTAAAATATGGCTGACCATCAAAGACCTTTGGGTCGTCATACGGCCACAGCAAAATTCAACGACCATCTCTGCAGTTTCATTTCCCATCAGTTCGTCTGTAATATATATTGATCCCAGCATTGATTTTCAGACCACCACATAATCAGTTCTGCAGCCCCAACAGCACATGCTGAAAGCTTCTGTGAGATCTGAAAATGGACAGACTCATTGAGTTATGATGGAGTCCTGCATAGGCTGCATATTTGATACCCACAAGTCTAATTTCATGCAGCAAGACTGAGCACTGAGTGAAGTAGTCCGTCCTGACTCCACTTAGTTTGACTCCGATTATTCCCTCTCTTCGCTGCACCATCTAATACCTTTGCAGGACTCCATTTGGCTCTATTCCCTAAAACCAGCAGTGTTGTATAAAGTACTGAAATCTCAGAGTCAAGTAAAAGTACAAGTACCTCTCCAAAATACGACTTTGGTAAAAGTCGAAGTCACTGACTGAAATGTTACTTGAGTAAAAGTCTTAAAGTATCTGAAACGTCTTGTACTTAAGTATGGAAATTACTGTAAAAATGGATGTACTCAAGTAATGTAATGAAAAGTACAAGTAAAAAGTAAAACAAGGCAAGTGTGAATGACATTTCTTATATTTTGGTAAACTTGTCAAATAAACTTAAAATAATGTACCCAACCAAGTGCAGACAAAATTAAACCTGCTAATAAATTGTTCCAGTTTTAAAGAGTAGCACATGTTAATGGTTTGTGGTTTTGAACTTGCATGCCTTTCCTATATTCGTTAAATTTAGTCTAAATTGCTATCGCTATGGCTTCTGTCCCCCATTGAACTAGGGTGACCAGACGTCCTCTTTTTCCCGGACATGTCCTACTTTTCAGACCTAAAAAGATGTCCGGGGGGAATTTAAAAATTGTCCGGGATTTTGGTCAACTGCCTCAAACACATTACATAGCTTACAGTGCATTATAGGGCACGGCGCTGCGTGTCACGTAATCCCTGAGCCGCGTCAGTGCGGGCAGCACTCTTCTGTGTTCGTCCCTCCCTCCCAGCCGCTGTACGGTGTTCTGATTTCTGATTTCCCCAACAATGGGAGAAGCGAAACAGGTGTATCCTATTGGAGGTGATGAACAAGCCCAGGCAAGCAGGCTACGGACTTTGTTCGGTAGCCTGCTTGCTAATCAGTAGGTGGGGTCAAAACACTTTGTTTCTCTCTCTCGCTTTTTTGTAACGAGTAACTAAACCACACATTGAAAATGTATCGGAGTAAAAGTACGCAATTAAGTTCGGAAATGTAGTGAAGTAAAAGTGAAAGTCATCAAAAATTTTCATACTCGAGGAAAGTATGAAGTACTCCAAAATATACTTAAGTAAAGTAGTGAAGTATTTTTACTTCGTTACTATACAACACTGAAAACCAGAGAGGATGAACAGCTGAACCCGGCCCCCTGTTGTTCTCACCCAGGCAGAAAATGTGATGGCTGGCCCGCCAGTCAAGCATGAAATGTCAGGTGGCATTAAACTACTGTATAATCACCATTTTTTCAAACTGGGTTGGTTTGGGGTGGAATATGGCAGATTTAAAACAAAGTGCACTGTAAGTGCAGGCCTTCATGCGGGGGACACACTATTGCGGCACATAAAAGCAATAGAAAAGTTGTTCAGAGCTCTCAAAATATTTTTTAAAATGTTGTCTTTGCTGCTTTTTAATGCCACCTGGGCCAACTGCATATGTGTCAAAACAGACAGTGGTTAAGTCTCCAACTTAGTGGCACTTTAAAACAAATAAAAAGTTTCTAATATGAAAATAGGTTTGTTTAGATATGCTTTATAAGTTCGAGAAAGCAGTTTGGTGAAAAATATTAAATCTAATCCATCCGTAATAGGTTACTAAAATTCTACGGTGACACCAAGCGGGAGGAACCGAGGCGAGGACGTAACATATACACTGCTCAAAAAAATAAAGGGAACACTTAAATAGGTGTTTAACACTTAAAGTGTTCCCTTTATTTTTTTGAGCAGTATATAATATGATGTATGTAAAATAGTGTGGAGAAAGTGCTTGATGAAGATAACTTGCAGAAAATGATACTGAGCATCAGAATGGGGTGGAAGGAAGAGGATTTAAATTACCTTAAACATGGCCTGGTTGTTGGTGCCAGACTGGCTGCTCTAAGCATTTCAAAAACTGCTGATCTACTGGGTTTTTTCCTCTCACTATCACCTCTCAGGTTTACAGAGAATGGTCAGAAAAAGAGGAGTACATCCAGTGAGCAGCAGTTGTGTGGATGGAAGTGTGCTGTTGATGTCAAAGGTCAGAGGAAAATGTGCAAATTTGTTTGAGAAGATTAAAAAGGCAACAGCAGCTAATTGTTTCAATCAAAGCATTTGGAATACTCTTTCTGAATGGACGAGATGTCTAACCTTTAAGCAGAAGGGCTACAGCAGCAGGGGACCCCACTAGGTTCCACCCCTGTTAAGTAACTACAGACTGGAAAACCGTCGCCTAATTCGATTAATTCAGCTGCAATGTTCAGAATGTAGAGAGAGAATTTGTTGGCATATTTTGCTTAAATGCTACAGCCTACTAGATGATTGGTGCTGTCCAGTGTACCAATCTTTCGATTGTTACTCCCAACAAGGATACTTAATGTCACAAAGCTCAAACATCTCAAACTGGTTTTCTGTACATGGTGAGCTCACTGTTCTCCAATGCCGTCCTCAGTTACCAGATCTCTCTCTATCCAGTAAAGCACCTTCAAGATCACAGAAAAAGCGAGATTTACATCATGGGTGTGAAGCTGACCAATCTGCAGTACTTGTTTGATATTATCAAACTAATGCGCTGAAGACATCTAAAAGATGCTAGCAAAGATTACCTAAGAAAGTGGCTGTTGTTTATATTCCTTTATGGCTTTTGGTTAAGGTAAAATAAGACAATCCTTTATTAGTCCCACAAGTGGGAAATTTAAGCTTTTATTTAGGCATGCTACCTCAAAATCTTCAGTGGCTTCCACCTGACAGATTGAAAAAAAAGGTAAAGAGTTACATCTCCATATTTTAGAAATTTTAAATCTCTTACTATTGATTCATGTGTTTGTTATTCTACAAATTTACCAAAATAACATCCACATGTGCACTAAGTGCAAATAGGAATTTGTGACTGATTGAAATGATGCAAATCGAAATGTGAGCTTTTAACTAAACCTTTCCAATGAAGAAGCTTCAGTTAGACTGGAAATATTCCTGAGTCTATGTGCAGATGGCAGGTGTGTATTGTACAGTAAACAGATGGGCTTTCAAGAGGGACCCTCTGTTTGACTAACATAGATAATATTTAGTCTCTGGGGCACATTTGGCATTAGCAGTAGTGCCAGAAACCAACATGCACAAACGTACAACAGACTTTATATCAGCCGGTTTGTATTAAACATCCCTCTGTCTTCTGACCTTTATGTTGTGAAACAAAACAAAATGTCTTCATATACAAAGGTATATAAATCCACTAAAATGATTACTTTGTGGAGAAATATATATTATATGGTTATAAAACACATGCGTATTAAATACTAAGCTGAAACTAATATACTTGCAAATATCCAAGCATGCTTTTGTGTTTTTTTTTTTCTTTAAATGGCATTATAAAGGGGGAATTAAGGAGAGTCTGTTTTGATGCAGATTGAATATAATAATCTTTGATGTAAAGTGTAGCTTCTGCAGGAATCTGGTTCAGTAGAGGGAGGGAAACAGTCATTGGAGATGTGTGACCTATATTCAGCAGCTCTGAACACATTTGTTCTGCTCAGGAGCTCCATCAGCTTTGCTTCTTTCCCTCTCCTTGTCTCCTTGCGTCCACTCACTCGGTGCTCCTTCATCTCACCCAACCAGTTAGTCTCCCTCCCCCTTCTGGTAGCTCTCTTGTCTCTGTCTTCATTTAAAAAAAAAAAATTTCCTTCTCATTTTACGCCGTTGCTTGTTTTACAGCTTCTTTTAGAGCAACTGGAATTGTAGTTATAATATTAATTAGGGTATTTAGTCATTGAAATACCGGAAACAACATCCCCAAAAATCGTCTTACCTTAAAATTACTGAACGTTTGGCAAAAGAAAAATCTGACATTTCAGACAATAAAATTGCATTAAATACTATAATGTATTTCATATTTTTTAAGGCCCTAAAAAATGTTTTATTCTTACAGATTTCTTCAGCTATTGTTGTTTGTTGCACTTGTTTAAATATCAAGGGTAACCTGCATAAATATAAAAAGTGGTTTTTAAGTGATATTTTAAGGGAACAAAATAAAATTGCTACCTTTGCTAAATCATCAATTAACTGTGATTAATAACAGGTTTTTCTGTTTACTTTAATTTAATTCGCCACACGCAGGTTTGATTATTGCCAGATCTGTCGAAACAAGCAGTTACATAAATTAAACCATTACAATCATACATCTACAGTTGCATCACATGACAGCCACTCAACCTCACAACAAGAAAAATGTTTAAGTCATGAACACGACTGCTTAAGTTTAATAATGCTTGATGACAAGCTTATAATTTCTAACTTGTGATATAAATTTCAGTTAGTTGTTCCTGAAGAACCTGATCATGCTGGCTGCAGATGATGCAGTAGGTCACGGGGTTACACACCAGAGGTGTCATCTTCTCATTTCTCAGATGGACGGTAGCTGGATGGCATTCAGTAACTGGCTTGCATACGAATGTAATCCGCTGGTGGCTTCTAAGTACTCTTAATTTTGCCCTTTTAGCTGGTTCATAATGCGGATGCAGAGATCACGGGTTACTGCAAATCCTGAAATAACAGATTTTGTGGACTTTATTTGAGACAGCAACTTGTTTTGTGGGAAAGTGACAGAGAGAATCTTTGTGTAATTATACTTAGCGTCATAGATGCCTTCATGAAAGATAACAAAGGTTGATTCTGCGCTACACACCAAGGAATTTGTGTTTCATCTCAAGCTGGCATTAGAAGTTAGCTGGTTATTGAAATTGACTACCAAAAAGTGAAGATCATCCCGACAGCACTTTAAATTTTCACATCATGTGGTTTAAAGTAATTTAATAAGACGTCAGTTTCTCATGAGTGACAGAATTTTTCTTTGGCTGATTATAGCATAGCAATGCAATGCTGCCCCTCCCCCACATTGTGCTGCACCCTGCTGGTCACCTGGCTGAAAGATTTTTAAAAAGTTACAGTTTCAAAACCACTATTCCGATTGTGTAAAGTCCTTTTAATGAGACCAAGTGATAAAACACCTGGAGATTTCTGTATGTTACTCATAACTCTAGAGTAATCTATTCTTACCCCTCCTCCACATGTTACTGCCAGTCAGTTGACCGACATGAGGCTTCAACACTTTTTCCTTCTTAAAAGGAAAAAAAATCACCTGCCTGGAAAATTTCTAGCAAAACACAAACAGTCACAGCTTTTAAACTAAAGGTTGAAATAACTTAAATTACAATATTGCTGTTGAAAACTCTCTTTGGTCAGCTATTTGCAACATATCTGGCTACCTGAGCAGACAGCCACATCATATCAGGTAGGTATACTTGTGATGCTCTAGAAATTAGGAAAGAATGGCAAAAAAAAGGATAACATTCTAGTGTTAAAACTAAATTTAGGATGTATTCATTCCATATTTTTTTCTTAAGATGTTATGTAAAAATATAAACAACAAACTTCTGCTCAATTACTGAGATACTATAAAAATGTTATGTTACTTTTTAGTTTATGTTTTAGGTTGAGAATCACATAAACTGATGCCTAGTTGGCACAACATCTTAAAATACAGAAACAATACAGTTCTGTACTTACTAAAATATTCTATAAAAAAACAAAACTTACACGATGATGTGTGTTGTTTTTTTAATAGTGCATGAGTATCAGACTCTAACACATCAATAGTCTATTAAGCTATTTGTTATGTTGATATTGAATGATTACGTTAATACTATAGTGTATTTCACAGGTCTGGATGGAATATTTGCAATGTATTATATTTAAAGTGCCTCATATTAAAGTGTAACAATATGAGCTTTTGTTGGTATTTTCAATAATTTGAAAGCAATTCAGTAAAATCTTATTTGAAAATCATCAATTTTGATGGTCCATACCTAAAAGAGACATTCTGCATAATTAATACAGGACCTCATATCGTCTGTGTTTCTGTGTTTAAACTCCAACTCCCAGAATCCATAAATGCCCGGAGGAAGAACTCTGTTTCCATGGTGCCCTGTTTCCACACTGCTTCTGTGGAGTTTTGTTGCCAGGATGTTGGTGGGGGTGTGTGTCTGTCTTTTAATCAAAATGACAGAGAACTTGATAATTAGCTGTCTCAGGGATTTACAGTGTTAATACAAATATGCCATATGAAGAGTTGCATATTCTCATACACAGAATGCTGCTTTCACTGCATGAACTCTGGTTATTGGTTCAATATTGTCTCTGTTTATGTCTAAAAATAACCAATCATCCGCATGAACAAAGAAAACACTGGATGTATTTTCATAGCTTTAAACTGAGCCAGTTGTTAATTATATTCGCACTCCAGGCCAAAATAAAGTACATCTTAGTGACCATGCAAACATCTTCTCTTCAGTTTGCAAATTAATATTTGTGCTGACAAGGAATTTCCATTCTCTATGCAGAGCCACGATATCATGTGTCAAAAAGATGTTTGGTTGGAAGATCAATTTGTTTTAAAGTTGTAAGCAGCAATAAACGGCGCTCTGGATCAGGGCTGTGGTGTGACCAAGGGCCTTCAGAACCGCCAAATCAATGCTTTTAACCTCAGACTCACATGTATTGGTAGCCATTAGTTGACTCTTTTCAGACTTGGAAAGGATATTTAGTTTCAATTACGGTACTTAAATGTTATATCTGAATCCTATTTGGTGGCAAAAGATTGGCAAGGACCACAATCCAAAATGGCATATTTCCAGTAAGGTTTGGTTATAAATTGTGCTAGAGATTTGTCTTTTGAGTTGGAGCTGTGCTGAAATCACACTTTTTCCCGAAAGAAAAAAATGCATACAGTATTTTTACACACTCAGCAAGTGTAACTTTACAGAGTTGTCAAAATGGAATATGCTATGAAATTAGGGAGGCACGAAATTGGATTTTTGGCCAATATCTGATATGTCGATGTATTAAAACTCATTTGGCTTATAATTGATACCAATATCGATATTTTTTTCCTACACTTCTTTCTCTTCTGCATTTTCTTTGTCAATTTATCCTGCCACCAAGTACAAATGCTAAAAATGATGCAACACTTTTAACTTTAACATTATGTTTAATGTCAAATTTATTCATGACATTTGCTCTCTGTAAGACAATGACAACACTCAAACAGTGTAAATTTGCAAATCTTCACAAAACTAAACTCAACCTGTTCACAAGCAACAAGTGAAAAGCACACTAGTTGTGCATTAATACTTAACAGTTTCTTATGGCATTGTGCTGTGCTGCAGGCATCATTGTCACTTTTCTGTCATATAAAAACAACTCCTTTTATATCGATTAATTATTTTTGATAGAATGGCTGACATCCGATATTAAATTTTACAGCTAATATCAGCTGATACCAATATTATGCCGATAATATTGTGTAGCCTAGTAAAAATATTTTCTACATGATGCAAAAAAAGAGGAGCCAGGGTCAACATGATCACACCATTCACAGATCTCTTAGCCACTGTTGCTAAATATAAGGATAAGCAACTAGTAATTAAAATTTGAAAGTTCATATAGTAAATACTCTACTCAGTTTTATTTTTTGCCCCCAAAATAAAAAAACAATAATAGGAAGCAAAGCCCAAAATAAATTGAATAATGCCCTGGATTAAAACCCTGTGATATATGTTGGGATAAATTATTTAGATTTTGCTATATTGACTCTGTAATCTCTTTCTGTGACAGATGTGACTTATACACAGCCAGGTGACCACCACCCGCCCACGCACACTAACGCCCACACACATAAACAGATGTTGCTCTCCTTCCAGCTGCCGTAATCTTTTTAAAACCTCGCTGTCCTGATTGCATTATCACCTTTAATGGAATATGGCTGACACAGTTTAGGTCTCTGACACAGGAGGGGCTGCACTGGCAGGAAGGATCAGTAAAGAGAATCGCTTTAATGCCCATCATCAAAAATGAATGTCCTTGATTTTAGCCATTGTGCTTTATAAAGTATCTTCTCTGAAACTGAAACAGGGCATTGAGATTCACAAGCAATAGGACAGATCATTTATTTTAGTTTTGTACCCTGGAAATTTATACACCTAGTCTACCAATGATGCACATTAAATTACAGTCATTTGAGTATTTCTGCAGATGCCAGGAAAAAAAAATCTTATCGTCTTACAGTCTCTGTAAAGCACTTACACATGGCTACTTGAAAAGTGCTCTTTAAATAAAGTTGGACTGATTGAGTCGTTCCATTTCTGGGCTGCTAATGAATTGTCTGGTATTAGTTGCTACCTGGTCAGTCGCCTCTTTCATATTTTATTCATTTGAATCATTTCTAACCTTCTTCAGAAATCCGTATTCAAAGATTACCAACCACTGAGACTGCTCCTTTCTCCTCTATACGTCTGCTCTCCAGTCACAGTGCATGCTGTAGGATGTTTTGGTCAGGATTCATCTGTACTTAGAAGGAAGACAATGGGAAGCACTTGAGAGTCTCTGGTCCTTCATCAAGGGACGTCTCCGGGTCAATGCCACCATCAAAAAGCAGTGGCATCTATGTAATTACTTGAGCAGAAACAAGGCATTTATCACACAGCTGTTGAAGCTTATAGGATGAAGGCTGGCTTTTGTGTTTTTGTGGGTAATGAAAGATTATTAGCTGAGCAGGCCTTCATTAGTTCTATGTTTATTCTTGGTATAAGCACTGCTTTGAGTTACTGGTAGTATTCTCCATATTGGCTTTAATTATTGAAGATAACATTATAGTTTAGCTTCCAACCAACAAGTTTACAATATATCTGTCAGTAACAAATGTTTTCTCATTTCTGCATACATTTTTAAAGAAATTAGTTGTGTTTGAGTTCCAGTTTCAGCTTGGAGCGGACTATCTACAAGTTGCAGCTTCTTTTGATGGTCTCGTCATAGAGCTTTTCATGTTTGGTAATGATTTTATTACGAACTAGACCAGGTTTTACCAAGAATTTAAACTTAAACAACATGTCTAAAGCCTCTGCTGACCACTGAATATTTTTAATTTGGTAATTTGTTGCCATATGTTAGTTAGTCAAACAAAAAAGAAATGGAATTTCAAATTTTCCTGTTTTCTGGCTAGACATTTACAAGCCTGACAGACAATTCAGCCCTGATCATGACTTTTAATTAACATGTTTGACTTAACAGAGCATACAGTGACTGGCAAAATATACCTGTACCCCTCAATCACATATCCCCTTATACGTAGTATTTTGTGTAGCCAGCTGCCATCAGAAGTTGTTTAATTTGTAAAGAGAGTCCACCTTTGTGTAATAAATAAAATAAGAAATAAAGAATAAAGCAAACACTACGCATTAGATTGTGAAACATGGTGGTAACATCATGCTGAGAAGATGCTTTTCCACAAGCAGTGGCTCTTATATTCCAATAAAATTCATAGAGGACAGATGCTGAGATTTGAAACAAGTGAAAAGTTCAAGATTTCAAAATACTTTTACAAGGCAACATAACTGCGTTAAATAAATGTGCTACATGCCATCCAGATTGTACAGAGCAACTCACGAACAGCTGTAAACATTTAGCTAACCCAAAGATCCCTGTGTGATAAATTTATGAAGCAAAAAATTGTCTATATTTTACCAACTTTTTCTGAACAAACTCTTTGGACATCATCACTTTAGCAGGATGTTTACCACTAGGTCAGTTCTTGTTAGTTGGAGGTCAGGGGTCGTCTTTGAGACAACTTAGTCTGGTTAAGCTTTTATGAAATGAGGAAATGCTTGGTGGACAATGCTGAAGATGCGATTTGTCTTTGACATAATGGAGAAAGAAGGAGAAGACAAGATGAACACAAGGTTTCAGCTGCAGATTCGAGTGCAAAGGAAAGAGAAAGGGTCTCTGAGATGCACGGCCATTCCTGCCTGTCTGAGTGTGTAATATAGGGGGAGGGGTTGAAGACACCAAGAGGAGGAGAAGAGGAGGATGATGCTGAGTGGGTGGGTGGGTGGGTTGTAATGCCGGCAGGTCCTTTATAACCTCCTGTCTTTGCTCAGATGTGCTTTTACAAGAGACACACATTGATCTGGAAAGAGGAGTCAGATAAAACGACTCCAAAAGCCGATGTACGCATTAAATGATCAACTATTGGTCTAATCTGCAATTTTTACAATGCTGGTGTGTTTATGTCCTTACTATCACTGTATTTTAAGGCTGAAAGATGAAAATAAAAGAGTATTTGAGCTTCATTTCGAGTCTTAGGCCAGATTTTCAGTTCAAATGGAAAGTTTGCAAAGTATACAGAGATTAGAGCCAGTGGAGATCATCAGGTCACTGTAACAGGCCAGTGTGCTGGAATCTGACAGATCAGAAGGAATTAATGAGGCAACAGGTCGACAAAATGCTACAAGAAGCTCAGAGGATCTAGATGAGCGAATGAAGGGCGTGAGTATTTATAGCAAGAGATGCTGAAGAGAAAACAACAGAGAGAGGAAAGGAAACAGGAGAGAAGAAGACTATAAAAACAAGAGTTCAACAAGAGAAAGCAAGCCTCCAAATAGACTCAGTCACCCTTAATCCCTTCATCTCTTACTGTAATCATTTGTGCACATGTTTAGTAAACTACTGCATAATGTATGTGCATAATAATGAATGGATTCCCTGGGCTTCTTTAACATTAGAGCTTATGGAGGCATGGGCTGAGTTGGGAAAATGAGAAAAACGCCCAGAGAATAAAAAGAAAAAGTAAAGTGAAAAGGAACGAAAGAAAAGATATCCAGGCATTTCTTGGGGTGTGGGACCATCTGTTCATGAAACAGTTCACTTCCACTCATCTGCTGTCCATTTGCTTCAGAAGCTCACATCTGATTTCCTCTGAAGAAATGTTAAATGTTGGTTGGAGTTGTTTACGAGCTTAAAAGGATACCAAGGATGGTCTTTCAGCACTTGCAGAAGTATTCACATTCACAAGGATATTCTTTTCTTTCTTATTTATTTATTTATTTTTTAAACATATTTACATGTTACATCCGCAAACTTCAGTGGCATTTCAGATGTGAGAGACAAACATAATGTACAACTTAGGTTGGAAGTAGAAAATAAATACATACATAATACATAGTTTTTAGCACATATTTAAATGAAGGAAAAAACAATTAAAGATGTAGCATTAGTTTTCGTCCACACAACGTTTTGCAGTGGGCCCAAAAATTCCATTTATGTTTCAACAAATAACGTGGATCCATGAATAAAACTCCTTTTAGCAGATTGTTAGTATTCTTATCAACATGTAGAAACAATCACCCCATTGTGTGGAGTACATGGAAGACAAATAACAGTGCTGGGAATAAAATTAAAATAAATATTTTTAATGAAAAGATAAAGGTCTACAACCCAACAATTGAAGGCCATAATTACTTGCTGTAGAAATTTTGTAAAGATCAAAATTAATCTGTGAAAATGCGATTGGCTTTCTTTTTTTTCAATACAATCAATTTATAATGACAATGATCTTCGAACAAATCAATCATTTTACAAAATTGTGATCAATTATGCCAGTATTTCTAAAAATCTACTTGTGATTTTCTTAAATAGAAAAATATATAAGATGAAACCTCCTCAGAATCAAAAAATTGAAGATAATTTGCGATTGTGCAACCAGTAATTAGTGTGAATTCACATAATAAATTCCACATGAATAAGCACCTAAACTTCTGTCTGTTCACTTTGTCTCTGTCACACAATTCGTGTAACGTGTTTGGCTACAAACGCAAAAATATTATTTGTCTTATGTGTCCTGAAATAGTTTTCTCTCATCAAAAAAATAATTGGGATCACGTCTGTTTTGCCCCCAAAAATCTGAATTCAAAACTATCTGACATAATTTGAGACACATGAATGAGCAGCATAAAATATTCAGTGCCTTTGCAGCTCCCTAAACTGCATGAGGCCTGTTAGTTTGCATGGCTCTGGTTGCTTCGTTGAGTTTTGCCTCCTATTTTCTGCTTCCAAATGTTTACCTCCTCTTTAGGTCAGAGGTCAGGGATTTTCTGAAACAGAGCATTATCTCTGCTGATAGGTCAGAGAAGGCCACACTTCCTCTAAGAATATCTGATTTAGATGCAAACACCACCCCGTTTTAAACACTGTTGCTTGGCCAGATATTAGTCTGTAGTTGTCTATTTTGCACATCTGTCTCCCTCAGCATGTGGACGGAGTCGTATGTCCCACTGGGCTCCGTCAGTCAACAATGCATTTCCATTTTCTGTTACATTGTCATCAGAGCCTCCTTTTTTAACACATCAGTTCCTTTTTCACTAAAACTTACCCCAGGCTTAAATTTCACTCACTAGCTACTTTCCAGTTGAGTTCTGTTGTCAGCAGAGAGTGCTGCACTTCACTTAAGCAGGAAGTCTTTGCGTAGACTCTCTTTATGTTTGCTACAATGCTTAACCTCAGTATTTGTGTGCTTCTTTGCGATCCAGGGGGCCCGAGTTTGGGTCAGGGAGAAGGAGCAGCTGCTCCCAGCCACTGTCAACTCCTGTGGAGATGGAACCCTGGTGGTCACAACGGACTATGGAGAGGTAAGGAGTATGCAGAGAGCAGTAGCGTCTGCACCTTTGCTTACAGAATATTCAATGTGATGGTGAAACTGCTGTGTCGTTTCATCCAGTCTTCACTGATCAATACAAACCGCTGGCCTTAATGCGGCACGTTTCTGCCCCAGTTCCCTGCTCCTCCTCTTCATCTTCATACATATTCAGAATTCATCTCTGGCACACATTCAGTCTTCAGAGGAGAGCTGAGACAGATAAAATAATCATGCTAGAAGAAACCAGCATTTTTCCATTCAACAAACAATGAATGTTTCATGACTCTCATCGTAAGTCAAAGAACATATTTCTAAACGTTGTCTGATTTTTACCAAAAAAAAAAAAGAAAAAATACTTTATTGATGCATGAATGGTCCAAAAATGGTAGAAGTTTTCAATTTTGCCGCTTTTAAAAAACATTGATTTCTAATGCTATGGTCTCCAACAAGATTCCCAGGGTACTTAGTGGAAAAATTAGCCCAAAGCATCACAGATTCTCCAACAATTCTTAGTCGACACAAAGAGCATTTCCACATAGGTTTCACACCAAACCCACCTGGGATGTTTGTGGCCACAAATTCAATCTTGAACTTTGAGATTTAACTTTTTAAATCAGATCAAGTTTGCCAAATGTGGAGTTTGCCAAATGCCATGTTCATGTTTATAATAGCAAGACAGAAAAGGCACGCTTCCAGAACAATCATCTGGAATTGGAGATGGTTTTTATTGGTTGTTCCCGAGAGTCGAAGACTCCAAGTTGCTGGTCTTTCCTTTGGACCCAGCCTAAAGGTTGAAAGAAACAAACATCTCTGTCATTCCAGTGAATGAGAAAGTTGTGAAAGATTAGATTTTATTAACCTCTGGTTAACGTTAAAAACTAGTATAAATAAAGAAATTCTTCAGTTGCATTTATTTCAAATGGATTGATTTGGGCTCCAGCAGTTTTTCCGCTTGTGCATCTTATTAAAATCTAGTTTAAGTAGGTAAACTGAGGGAGAAATAAATTAATTAACACAAGGGAGTTGAACTAAATCTAATAAAACCCCTACAAACCAAGGGGAAAAGAACAACACTGATCTAATTAGAGAACCTAGAATGGGCAACACCATTGTAGCAATAATTCACATTGAAATATGAACTTAAATATGGCAGGACATAAATCCTTAAACATAAACACAAGTACAAACCAAAACACAAATGCCTGTACATCATGACAAAAAGGTAAAGATATTTTAAAGCCTTATACTCACCTTTAGCAGAGGCACTAAAATATCTGCCTCTGTATGAAGACTTCCCAAATCGATATAATCTACATTAGCTTATGAAATATGTCTACATTAATCGTTGGAATGAATGTTTGGGGACGTATTTTGCTGTCAGAATTCCCATTGGCAGCATTTAAAGAACAAGGCAAAGATGGATTTAATGTCTTTGAAGTTCTGAAACTCTCTTTTATTAATGTGCAATTAATTCATGTTTTCGTGGCCTTTAAAGCAACCCTAAAAGGCCGCATGGTTTTGATGCTGCTGCTTTGATTATACAGTATGGTGGTGCAACAAGGAGGGCGAGGCGTTTCCCAAAATAGCGGTGATGGGAACAAGCGTTCTCCTTGCAGTGGATTATCCGGTGCCAACCCAACCCCCATCCAGCTCTGCTTACATCCTCGTGTTCCCACTCTCTGCCAGCGGCTGGTGTTTAAATGTTGCCTCTGCAGGAGATGGTGAATATTTGATAGGGAGTTAGCAGGATTGGGGGCTATACCCTGGTACAACAGGATCTGACCAATGCGCTCTGTGACTCCAGATCCATCCCCGCTGTTTTTAGCTTGACGTTCTCCCGCTTGGTTGGGAATGCACGATTGACCCCATGGACCACAGAGGCATGTGACCCCTGCAAACATCCTGCTGCTAAAGAGCATAAAGCAGCTTAATCTTTAACAGCATTTACAGCTTCAGGTGTTTGCGTTAGTTTTAATCCAGTTCGCCCCAATATGCACTCTCTGTTTTAGAAATTGCAGCCATATCCTCACTAATTGCTCTTCTCACTTCTCCCATTACATCCAACCCCTCTGGCTTTACGATCAACCCAGTAGTTCGCTCTGTCTTAAAAATTTGGTGCCAGTTTAGGAGGCATTTCAAACTTAACTCAGCATCTACACTTGCTCCTTTGATGAGGAACCACTTGTTTCAACCAGCACTCACAGATCCCGCCTTTTTGTCATGGGATAATAAAGGGCTGTCATGTTTCAAGGATTTTTACAAAGAAGGTATTTTTCGCAGCTTCACAGATCTTGCATCAGAATTTAATCTCCCCCCTTCCCATTTATTCCGGTACTTTCAAATCAGACACTGCGCCAGGGCTCTGTTTCCCGGTTTTCCCTCTAGGCCACCAAACCTGTACTGGGAGCTGTTCCTGAGTTGGGATCCTCTTCAAAGGTCATATATCTCTAAAGTTTATAATGAAATTCTGTCTTTTAATTCTTCACCCATTACTAAGATTAAGGCTGCTTGGGAACTCGAACTTGGTCTAAATTTGGGAGAGGATTGGTGGAATAATGCCCTTAAAAAAATTCATTCAAGCTCAATCTGTGCTCGACTTTCTCTTATCCAGTTTAAAGTTCTCTTCAGGGTTCATCTCTCTAAAAATCGATTGTCGCAATTTTCCTCCGTTCCTGACATTTGTGAGAAATGTCGTGCGCCTACCTGTAATCTAACTCATATGTTTTATTCCTGTTCATCACTTCATAGTTTTTGGCAGACCTACTTTGTTACTATGTCAAAGATACTCTCATTGGATATTAAACCTTCTCCCCATGTTGCCATATTTGGGCTTCCAGTTAACTACAAACAGTTCACTTCCAATCAATTGGACGTCTTAGCATTTACTTCCTTATTGGCAAGACGCCGTCTTCTTTTCCACTGGAAATCAACTAAACCACCCTCTAGCAATCAGTGGCTAAAAGACACCATGTCCTTTCTAAAACTGGAGAGAATAAGATATTCAGTGAAAGGCAACACAGCCAAATTTTATAACTTATGGTGCCCTCTCATGACATTCTTTCACTCTCTTCAGTCTCTTCCCCCAGATTGAATGCTACACCCCATCCCACCCCCCCCTTTTTTTTTTTTTCTTTTCTTTTTTCATTTTTACTAGGTTTGTTCTTGTGTCTTGTTCTTGTATGAAAAAGAAAAATACTCATAGGAGGTAAATTGTATGCCTTTTGTCAGTTAGGTACTTTCTACCTCTTCTATTTCTGTAACCTGTTCGTTTCTATCGATGCCATAAAGAAGATGTATATCACGGCATACTTTGTTAAGAGTAAAGATTTTTTGCCTGTAATGTCTCCTTCCCTTCTAATAAAAATATTAAATAAAAAAAAAAGAAATTGCAGCCATAAAACTTAGAAGTACAAACAAAATGAAAACCCGCCATACAAAGACGTTCAGGTTGCTGAAAGAATTTGTAGAAGAAATGACGAATGGACATCATTTCTTGTTGAATTATGGGAAAACAATATAAACTTCAAATTAGATCTGATCAAATCTGATCAGAGGGAATGCTAATTTCTCTTCTTTAGAACAGGGGTCTTTAGCCCATCCACCATAGTTGTTAGTAACTTTTTCCAAAATCTATTTCAAATTCAAAAATTAAATGAACATCTGCGTAGTTTCAATCTTACAATCTCAAATGTAACACGGCTAGATGTTACCTTTTGAGTCACGTCTATTCACATGCCAGTGTTACCTTAGGACATTTAAATGGTCTCTAACTGACCTCTATGCCAACAACATGCATGTTTTTTGCATCTTGAGATTTTAATATTTACAGAAATTAAGGAAAGAATCGGGATAACGAGGGTGAATAGAAGTCTTTATAATGATTGTAATAAAGTATCACTATTATCCTGATATCGTGCAGCTCTGTTTGATAGACTCTCTAGAAATGTACGTTTGGACTCTGATTGAGACGCTCCAAATATTGCACTGCTTCCAGTCAGAAGAAATCGACATCTACCGAGGGCATCAATAGTGTAGCTGTGTGCAAAGAGCCTTTGAGCTGTCATTCTGGTTTGACGTTACTTTATCCATAAACTTAAGGAAAATTTAATGGCGCAAACAATCGTTTTCTTGTTCAGTCCTTTTACACCTTTTGGTTGCAAATTATGTGCTTTTTTTTTTCTATCTTCACTTTTTCCATTTTTTTGTCTTGTAATTTTTCTTTTTTTACCAAGAATGATACACATTAAATCCATTGTGGTATTTTAATTGATATTAAAACAAAAGATGCATGTATATGTTTCAAAAGCTGGTAAGATTTTTTCCCCCCCGAGGGTCGGGTATGTTTTGGAGCTTTTTAGAATCTTAATTTAGTGGAAACAAGGCTTTTAGATTGTAGAGGGATGCTGATGCTTGTTTTAAAGTGAAGCTGGAGTTTGTCACCAAACTCTTTTCTTAACTCTCATTTCATCTCATTTTCCTTTAAAATGAAGTTTCTCTGTCATCACCTGAAGCTCATTAACATAAGGGAGAGTGGGGAAGAAATTTTATAAGTGACTCAAGAGCGAAAGAACCCAAAGCAAACATATTTTCCATTTTCCCTTTCTCTTTAACAAGGAAGTATCTTGCAGAGTTATGAAGATGGATCTGATCAGATTAGTTTAATGAATATGTGATAAAACTGGGTCAGCGAAAAACAAACAAACTGGAAAATCAGATGAAGTCAGTATTGTAGCTTTAGAGATAATGGAAAAAAGTAATTAAAATTAAAATATTTTTTTCCTGGTTCAGAATCATTTTAAACTCAGTTGGAAGTCTTCCTTCCCAACTTTTTGTTAAAAATCACACATGCTGCTTTTTCTAGTGAACAGCCTGTTGATAAAGTTGCCATGGTTACTGTTGGGAACAGCATATTCACCTCATCGCTACTTATTCTGCATTTCATAGAAGCATTTTATGATGAATGTAAGCCTCACTCATGGACGTGTATGTAGAAACGCAGGTTGCGGCTGCGGTGAGTTATGTTTTGAGTGACCCGGATTTCAACAGAGAGCTGACATGAAGACGAAAAAAGGCTGCAGAGATGCATTAGCTCATGTTCACAGACACAACTTCCACACGGCAGACAAAATACGCCCTAAAATACACCGAGTGAAAACTGTATGCATGACTTTTATTCTGCATATATAAAAATGAACACTGTCTTGTCTACTGACCCATTTTCTTCTCCAAAGACTCACAGCTTTTGACCCTGAGGGGATTTAGGAGTTACACAGTTGTTGTGATTCAAATGATGAGATGAATAAATTCTTCTAAATTTCTGCTTTGCAGTCTGAGGCTCAAACAGATACGAAACTCTGCAAAGTGAGTCTCCTGTGAGGCAGAGAGGTTTTAATTACCTTTAACTGTTGACACTTATTGCAAAACAACTTTCCTTGCCTTCGCTTTGGGGTCCTCTGGACTTGATAAAGACTTGGTAAGGTATCGGCCATTTACCGTTTAGCATTTCTTCTGAAAACAGAATAAAAACAACAGCAGTTTTAGTTTTTAGATGGATTTATTCAGCCTCTGCTTGCATCTATAACTGCACAAAAAGGTTTGAATCAACCTAAAGTCAGTCCTCCGCTCCTAACCAGAGAGGTGGAGGTCCGAGGGATCAGGACCAAGGTCAGTGATGAGACCTGCCTCTGCGTACAGTACTGTGTGATACTGAATCCCTCCTCTGCCGAGCAGAATATAGGTCACTGTGCCCACAGCACTCCTCTCCCAGCCTTTCCATTTTTATCTCTCAGGCCCGCTCTCTCTCACTCTTGCTGCAGCTAATATGTGAAGTCAAATGAAGAGGCTTGTCTCCCTCGGCTCTGCTCCTGAATCATGCAAAGCAGCATTAAACATCAGAGAGCTTTATGGCGAAAGTGCACACACAGAAAGTGCGTGAGTGTTTCCACAAATCAGGTTAAGAGCGAAGTAATTTTGCAGAAAAGAAGCAACGGGGGATAGTAAAAGGATAAAATGTGTTGTGTGTCCAGGAAAGGGACTATTCAACAGATATTCAACACAAACAACTGTGTTGGAAAGAAAAATGCAAAATCATTAAAAAATATATTTAATACCTGGTTGAAAGAGTGTGAATAGTTTGTTAAAAATGCATGTTAAATTAATTTCTAGCAGTCATTTTTGGTAGAAATTTGTCAACATCCCACATCTTGACTCAGAAATACTTGCTTCTCAGCCTCGCAAAAAGTTCTCCAGATGTTTTAGATTTTCTTCCTGAGCCCTGCTTTGGTGATCCTACAGATTTTCTGTCAGGTTTAGATCAGACTGGGTCAGAGTCTAGGAAACTTAACGGTTACCAAACCTTTAATTTTCCTTTCATTGAGTCATTCAGAGGCTTGTAATCCGAGGTATACCTAACTTCATCCGTCTTGACAAAAAAACAGTTTCTTATTGTTCCTGTCGAAGAACAAACATGATCGGTATCAACATAAGTGTGTTAATTTCACAAAAATATTTTTAAAGTAAAAAGAAACAGATGAAAATTCGGTGAAGTATGTGCTGCTTCTGTCGACAACTTTTTGGTCCCTTTTTAATATGTGAATATGTGAAAATAGGGTTTCTTTTTGTTTTTTGCAAATAAAATGAAGATAAAAATAAAATAAAATGTACATTTATGTTTTATCCACAATATTTTCTGTGGCTCGGCTTTGCACCATGTGGATTATTAATGATGTCTCTTTTTAAAAATTTTTTTATTAGAGTTTACTTTAGTTTTCATGCTTACAGTGGAATTTAAAACGAAGGTCAGAGTTGCTTTTTCTTTCTCTCCACTGCTGATTATCCTGTTTCCCCCTGACCAATCTGAAGTGGTTTCTCTCTTCATCTTCATAATAAATTATTAAATGTGAGGTGCTCATTTTTAGACTCTCTGAGTTGTAGAGCTTCATGTGTGTACCCGTTTGTCACAGACATGAGTTTGAGAGTTCCTGTTACTTTTCTGGGTTTTAAAATGAAACACAAATCTATTACCAGAATATGTGTTGTGTCCGACCTGAGGGCAAAAAAGGGAGACATCTTAAGAAATCCCTTTTTATGTCCTACTGCAGCTGCTTTTTAATTTCTGAGTCTTTGACATACTTTTCCACTTTAAAGTGTCTTCTTTCACAGAATCACTTGCCTGTGGGTTGTCCTGAGTTATGTAAATTTCTCAAGTGGGATTTTCAAGTCCTGGGTATTTGAAAACAAATTTGGCTTTGCCACAGGAAGCAGCACATTTGTGCAAAATTGGTGCAAAACGTCTTGCAATTCAGCTTCCATTGATAACAAATTGACCACTGACAGCTTTATTATTACCTTTACCAACTCCTTTGGAATAAATTCAACTAAAACCTTTTTTATATGATTTACAGTAAGTTGATCTGTTGGATCTATTTAGTACTTCACCACTTTCTGTGTCCCTGAGAAAAGATTTTTTTTCATAACAAACACTCGAGGTGCGCTTAGTATAAATCAAAGGATAAATATGTTGAAAAGCCAGTGTTGTATAAAGTACTGAAATCTCAGAGTCAAGTAAAAGTACAAGTACCTCTCCAAAATATGACTTTGGTAAAAGTCGAAGTCACTGACTGAAATGTTACTTGAGTAAAAGTCTTAAAGTATTTGAAACTTCTTGTACTTAAGTATGGAAATTACTGTAAAAATGGATGTACTCAAGTAATGTAATGAAAAGTACAAGTAAAAAGTAAAACAAAGCAAATGCAGTTTGAATGACATTTTTTATATTTTGGTAAACTTGTCAAATACACTTAAAATAATGTACCCAACCAAGTGCAGGCAAAATTAAACCTGCTAATAGATATACCTGCAGGCATCATTTAGTTAAGAAAATTAGGTGCTTTACCTATAGCACAAGGTTAACTTAACCTGCTTTACAACTGAACCAGCTTCTTAGTAAACCCTCCAGGACAGAAAATACAAAGTTTTTGTAAGCCTTAAGTTTTCCCTTCAAGTAAGGTCAGTGCTGAAAATGAGAAAAATAAATAGTACAGAAAATGCGGCCAACATGAAGAAAAAGAGCTGTTACGATTACTCTACTTCACAAATCAGTGAATCAGTCAATGCTACAGTCAGTAGGTGGTGCACACAACTGGTCATTATGCAAAAGAAAAAAAGAATTGGGAGGGAAATGCAGCTTATTGGCATCTGTAAACCTGGTTTTGAACTTGCATGCCTTTCCTATATTCGTTAAATTTAGTCTAAATTGCTATCGCTATGGCTTCTGTCCCCCCTTGAACAGAGGAGTCTAGGTAGCCTGCTACAGTCAACATTAGGCCTAAGCTAAATACACCACGTGTGGAACTGAAACAATGCCAAACAAAGTTCATTTATGGTCAAGATTTCACAATACAGTAGTGCCTAGTGACCAAGCTATAGTTACTGAAACAGGAGGATTATAACCATTTCATAAGAAGTTACCTCGATGTGTTTCTTCAAGTTGGACGGGGAGTTTTTGTAAGATAGAATTTCCATGTGACTGCTACTGATTGCGAGACTTGCTTTGTGTTTAATGGGAGAAGCGAAACAGGTGTATCCTAATTAAAAGTAAAGAAATCAAGAAATGGCAAAAAATGTGGAATGAAGATAAGAAAGGAAGAAGATTATATGAAGTACAAAAGTCAGTTTGAATTCGAAGCATTAATGAACGAAACAGAAGAGAAGAAATAATAATTAGTAGATTAAGAGTAGGTCATACCTACTTAAATGACATGCTTTATAAAATAGGGAGGAAAAATAATGATAAATGTGAGAGATGTGGAGAGAAAGAAAATGTAGAACACATATTGATGAACTGTAAGTCAAATGAACTCGAAAGGGAAGAATTAAAGAGAATAGTTAGAAATATGGGGCATGAATGGAATCTTAAAGGTATATTAGGAAATGAAGGAAACATAACAGATATTCACAAATTAAGGAAAGCATTGTTTATTTATCTTAAGAATACAAAATTAAAAAGTAGAATTTAATAGATATGAAGTAATGCTTCTACACACTCATGTACAGTAGGTGGCGGTATGCACCTTAAAGTTGCTTGTGATCCGCCATAATAGAAAAGAAGAAGAAGAAGGTGTATCCTATTGGTGGTGATGAACAAGCCCAGGCAAGCAGGCTACGGACTTTGTTCGGTAGCCTGCTTGCTACTTGCTAATCAGTAGGTGGGGTCAAAACACTTGCGTTTCTCTCTCTCGCTTTTTTGTAACGAGTAACTAAACCACACATTGAAAATGTATCGGAGTAAAAGTACGCAATTAAGTTCGGAAATATAGTGAAGTAAAAGTGAAAGTCATCAAAAATTTTCATACTCCAGGAAAGTATGAAGTACTCCAAAATATACTTAAGTAAAGTAGTGAAGTATTTTTACTTCGTTACTATACAACACTGTGAAAAGCACCACACTTAAGTACAGCAGAGGATCTATCATGCTGTGGGCTTTAAGAACCTGGTTATAGTGGATGGCATCATGATTTCTTAGAAATACTGGCAAATTCAGGTGGGCTCTCTTGAAAGACTGAATCCAGTGGTGTCAATAAATGCAGAAAGCATTGTATTCAAGTACTTGGGGGTGTTGTTTCCGCTTTACCCTGTATATCGCCAAGGTAACTGCCAGAGTCGACTTTTATCGTAAATATGACCGCACTGATCTGAGGCCTACACCGTCACATGCCTTAAATGTGGCTGTGCAAATGGCCGACAGATTTATGAAAAATTAATGACAAGAAAAAGCTGCGTGTTCAACACAGTGAAGAGATTTTCCCACATGAGTTGCTACTTGTCACCAACGGGAAGCCTGTCGGTTGAGGTGGCATTGCTCCTAGGTGGCCAAAGATAAATTCACTGTGACAGAGCTGAGGGAGTGCAGGAGTTTATGTGTCTTCACTCTCCGCTGCATGAGAAACCTGGTGCCACTTTTACCCATACAGCCCAAAAAAGTTGGAATAATTTAAATTACTTGTAAATATAGAATGTAAATCCTACAAATCCTATTTCAGTATGATTGAAAGGTCATTTATTTTTCATAGCAACTGTTTGATATTGCCTAATGTGTGAATTATCTAGTTATAAGTCTTGCTAATGTCATATTCATCTGCATCTGCTCACGTAGCAGATGCAAAGGGTCAAATACACGACCTGCAAATAATTTGGAATTAATAAAAGATGAAAAAGAATTGTTGAATTCTTTACCTTATAATGGCAATTTGAGTAATTTGCATGTGTCACGAGTAGACACTTTGAAGGACCCAGGAAGACGGGAGGCATACTGAAATCTACAAAGTCCAGTGTCCAAGGAGAAGGAGGAAGACTTTCACAAACTGAGGGGGAAATCGAACAGAGTTCTAAGAAAAATAAATCCATATACACAAAGAACAAAACACAAGAATGCAGCAGGAGTCAAAATGTATGGCAACATCTTAACAAGAGAAATTAATTGAGCAAGGCAAGATTTTTAGAACACAAATAAACCTCAGCGAAATTAACAAAAGTGCAAAAGAAAACAAATAAAATACACTGCAGGATTGTGACAGTATTAAAATAATACTAAGCATAAATAAACTGTAAGATTTTTTATGCATTTTGCCAAAAAGGCTTGCTAAAATGTTATGAGCAAGTTGGGTTTTACATGTGGTTGCAGTCTACCTTTTTGTTGACTTAGTGTGTGTGAAGCCTTGTTCTCTCTACCTTTTGTCAGGATCTGTGTTTTCTGTGTCATTTAGAGTTTTTTGTGTCCTTGCGTCTCTTCGTTGTCCTGTCCTCCCCTTGATTGTTCCCAGGTGTGTCTCGTCTCTGTGATTACCCTCCCGTGTATTTAACTCCACCTGTGTTCTTTGTTCCTCGTCGGGTCCTCGTCATTGTTACGTCAATGTTAGCTTCTTCGTCGTTCTGTGTTTCCTTGTGCCTGCTGCTTGTTCCCGGACTTATTTATCATTAAACATCCCTTATTCATCTCATCTGGGTCTACAGCGTCTGCCTCACCACCTCACCCGCACCACTTCCTGACACCTTTCCTATAAAGTACTTTGTAGTGCATGATTCTCTAATTCATATGGTTGAGCGTGATTGTTCAATAACAGCCTGAGGTCCCAGACTGAGCCATTAGGCTTTCAGACAGTCTATGATACACACACATTACTTTTAAAGAGTAATAGATCAGGAAGTCTGGGAGTAAAGAAGCAGTAGATGATTAAAGAGAGCTACTGGAAATGTTTTTTGTTCAGAAACTGAAAAAAAACTTAATTAAAAAACACATCAGTTATAGTGTGGGAGAAGGAGAGAAGATGGATTAAGGAAGAGTAACAAACAAAAGAAAATAAGGATAAAGGACTCAGAAGTGATTTTAGAGACACAAACAGAAACAAAGAAAGAAATTAAGAACATGAGAGAATTATTTAACAGAGTGAGAGCTCATAATGAGCAAGGCAGAGCGGGAATCTTTGCAGAACAACTGATGTTAGAGACACATTAAGACAACACGGTCCAGCTGTAACGTCGCTGCATGTTACAGCTGCCAAAACCCTTTGACCAGAAGGCATGTCAGTGCATCTCATGTCTCAGAGAACCGTGAACGTCACGCAGATCAAACACTAATTAATACATTAACACAAAGCTCACACATAGATATACAGACTGTTTTCTGGTCATGCTAGTGTCTAGTTTTCATGAAGTAACTTTAGGTAAATCTAAAAAAGCTGATGCAGGTCAAATACAGATGCTTTTATTTGCAGCAGATTTACTTTGTTTTCAGAGAAGCTCCAAGAAGCGGGTACAGAATGTATTAAAGATATGCTTTCATGTACTTCGATGGACAAAGGCATGTTGATGTGTCAGTTTTAATGTGCAACATTTTTTAGTTTCACTCTGGTTCATTGATTTTTTTTTTCTTTTTTATCTGTCTTTCTGCGGTAATTTTGGTTATGTTCTGTTGAATCTGGGATTGTCTTTTGTTTTCATTGCTACCAATTTAGTTTTAGATTTAGAAAAAGCTGAGGTGAGAGGGTTAAGTTTAAATGTCTGTAAATGAAAAACCTAAAGAGAAATTATGTTTTTGAGCATCTTCTTCAATAGCACTTTCCTTACTTGCAGTAGGAAGATGTTACATCACAGTGAGCTTGCACAAAGGTGAATAAATCCCCAGAAATGGTGGATAACTAATATCCAGTATGAGATGATTTAAACAACTTAAAACAAATTAAATTGAAAATGTGTGTAATATTTCTCAGTTCTTTTCCCTAATTTTCCAACAGTACTGCTGCTACTACTACATTTTATTCATTTTATGTGACGTCAAATGTTTTAAGCATTGTAATTGCAGTTTCGCTATCAGCTTCTAATGTAAGCCTACAGTAATCGTTCCTTTCCGATGAAAGAAGAGGAATATTTAGGGAATATTTAGGTCAATTAATCACAGCTGAGTGAAGAAACCCAGTGACATTATAGGCAAGACCATCATCTGCATTTACCCACAAACTATACATGAAATATCTATGATAGCTTGACATTTACAAAGAGAAAAAAGAGTATGCTAACTCCAGAAACGTGCAGACTAAAAACATCATAATCACACACAATTAGCAAATGACGATGACATGTTGATTTTTTGGGAGTGGTCCGCCATACAACAGCTCTTCACAGAAAAAAAGAACTGTAAGTGGGGTGTAATAGATTAATTTAGGAACAGTCTGAGTGCCTATGGCAAGCCCTGCTGTTACTCTCCACAGACTACCAACACATCTGTTTCTGCAGTGCACACGCAGTCACACACACTCACAGGGTGAAGGCTTGCTGTGTGTCATGTCAGCAACCCTGTATTGTAAATGGCATGGTTTCTATTTTCAGACAAGCTGATTTCAGTGAAATAGGTGAGCGACCTTCAAGCTGAAACAGAACAGCAGTTATCTCCAATACCTCTCTGTGTGTGTTGTGTGTGTGTGGGCGTGGGTGTGTGTGTGCGTGTGTGTGTGTGTGTGGGCGTGTGTGTGGGTGTGTGTGTGTGTTGGCCGGACACGGGGATCCGTAGTAACATCGTTTGCATGCCTGACCTGAATTCACACCGAGCTGCTTTCACCTGTCAGATCCCACCACATCAGATCTGTTACTCTTCCTCTCGTCTTCTCTCTTCCCTCCCCACTTCTCCACTTTCCCCTACACTGTCCTGTTGCCATAGTGATGGATGGCATGGAGGAGACTGGGGTCTGAGCCAAAACTGCTCTGTATTGTCATGAAATGGGTCTAAAAAAAGCGGCTCTTGAAACGCTGGCATCTGTTGTCGTTCTAAAAACAACATTCTTAGACTGTAATTATCCAGCAGTAGCACCAATAAAAAAAAGGGATCAGATTTGTAGATTATTTTGCTTCTGGATTTTGCTTTAGGAAACCTTAACATGATGATGCGAGACAGTTTGTGTGCCTCCTTGTGTGCAGGTGTTTTACCTACAGCAGGCCGAGGTCACCAGGGAGCGGGTGTATGCGATGCACCAGTCCAGTATTGACGGGGTGGAGGACATGTCAGCGCTGGCTGAGTTGCATGAGGCTGCAATCATGCACAACCTTTACCAGCGCTACCAAAAGGATAACATTTACGTAAGTCAGGTCATCCTGGTGGTTGACATACGTGCAAGTCGGTGTCTACTCTCCGTAAGCAACTTTATCGCACAAACACAAACGTTTTATTAGAAAATATTGGGTAAAAATACGGGAAAAGGCAGAGAAGATTTTCTGTATCTGGAAACAGGCTAACCAACATTTAAACCTATTAGGAGGAGAGTTACTCAGTACAACCACAAACTCTGAGGTTATTTATTGTGATTTTAGGTGACAAAAAGCAGGGCTGAAAATGATACATGCTTTATTTTTTTGTTATTAAAACATCGGGATTAAGAGCAGCAATATTCACCCATTTAGTGAGTAGAGTCCTGCTCTGTGTAACATTTTCTCAGTGTGAATGCAGCTCTTCTGTTTAGACCTCAACAACTTATATCTACATTCTTGGAAGACTTAGGTTTAATTAAATATGTTTCTTCTAGGTGAAAGCAATGTTAACTTTTTGTAACCAAAGTCCAAACTTAAATCAGTTTGGAAAGATAACAAGGAGGCTTTCCAACCTAAAAGAATTATGGATGGGTACAGAAAGCTGCATTAATCCAAATTTTCCATTTATTATTGAGCAGTGTATCAAGACTTTTCAAGATGGTTTAAAAATAAATAAATAAATCTGAAACTCTTTTTCTTCTTCTTCTTCTCTGTTTTCAGACTAATATTGGAAGTATCCTGGCTGCTGTCAACCCATATAAACAGATCCCAGGCCTGTACGACCTGGACAGAGTGGACTTGTACTCCAAGCACCATCTGGGGGAACTCCCGCCGCACATTTTTGCCGTGGCCAATGAATGTTACCGCTGCATCTGGAAACGCCATGACAGTCAGTGTGTCCTCATAAGGTGAGTTCATGGTTCAGATTAATTGCTGGGTTGCATCGGACGTATATTCTTTGGACCTGTTCACGTTTAGTCTACAACTACGCACTATGTTTTTGTGATTCTATCTAACGGATCAAGACAAAGAAAAATGATACATGGTTTTTAAAGTTTTGGACAAATAAAAATCTCTGAAGTAAGGCTTGCATATGTTTTCAACCCCATTTTAAAATGATTCAAAGCCAAATCAAATCAATTGCCTTTTGTAGATACAAAGTGGGGTCAACAGATGCTGAAACACAGCTCAGCATGGAAGGCTGCTGAAGACTAGACATGGAGATTCTAGAAATACTTAATCCTGGGGACTAAAAAACAGATGCGTGCCACACTTTTCAGATCTGTTAGTAAACAATTTTGAAAACCAAGGACACTTTTTCTTCCACTTTCCAACGACATGCCACTTTGTACTGAAAGAAGGTAAGAAACCTAACTAAAGGAAGTAAACTCGTTCTGTCACTGCTGAAGAAACGAAACTGAAACGTTAAAGTTTATGAATTGTTTCATCTTTCATTAAAAAAAAAATCCTTCACCACTGAATCAAGATGGTTTGCAGCTAAATGGTCTGATCCGAGTGCTTTCAATTACCCTCAACGTTATGGAAAGAGTCTGGAACCTAATGAAATATCTCTGAAGCAATCAAGCCCCTCTATCAATTAGATGACCAGACCAGTCGGAGATACTGGGATGTCACAGAAGGTCACTGGCTTTATAATTGGATTTGGGTTGTGTGTGTGCGTGTGGGTGTGTGTGTGTGCGCGTGTGTGTGTTCTCCAGTGGTGAATCAGGAGCGGGGAAGACGGAGAGCACCAAACTGCTGCTGCAGTTTCTGTCGGTGATGAGCCAGAACTCAATCGCTGCTCCTCAGTCGGAGAGAACTACGCACGTGGAGCAGGCCATCGTTCAGAGCAGGTGTGCAGGACGAAACAAATGTTTTTACATTTTAATCAGCTGAGTGTGTCATTTGCCTTCATGTCTTCAGATTTACACCACACATTACTCTGTTATTACTAATTAAATAAAGCTGTGCTCCTTTTCTGCTTCGGTGTTCACAGTTAAATTTCTGGATCAGAGTCACTACATCTGTACAAGCTGGAGTTTGAGACAATTACCTCTAACAAGAGCTTCAAACAACAGAATAGCTGGAAAAGAAAAATATTCAGGCCTCTACATATTTATATTTAAGATGCAGCTGCAAGATTTAGGAAGAGGTGCACAAAAACTAATTTCTGCAAACCTCAATAAGTTGAAGTAACATTATAAGGAAAAGGCAACTATGCATTCCTTATAATAATCTGAGAGACCAATAAAAGCAGGCAGAAAATTAATTCAATGCAGTAATGATTACGTTATTGCTGCAAAAAGTAGTCCTCCATGCTTTGTATTAAATATTTCAAATGCACCTTTTCTACTTTGACTTGAGTGAGTTTTGTGTTAAAAATGGCGATCCTTACAGAAAACACTGGGGATGATGGAGGTTCCACTGTCGTTCTTCCAGGAAGCTGAAACGTTTTCTACATGCTGAATAAAACAACATAAAAACCGCAGATTCTTGTTTCCTTTTCAGTCCAATCATGGAGGCTTTTGGGAACGCAAAGACCGTTTACAACAACAACTCCAGTCGCTTTGGGAAGTTCATCCAGCTTCACTTCTCAGAGTGCGGCAACATCCAAGGAGGCTGCGTCATCGACTGTATCCTTACAGTTTTTTAAATGTTTATTTGTTTATTTTTATAGCACATATCAGCAACAAGCCAGAATATTAATCACAAAAACAAAAAAAGGTTCCAGTCATAGTTGCTTCCTTGACTCCACCTTTTAGATTTACTGGAAAAGGTAAATATAGGTTATACCTTTCATGCCACTTTTTATTTTAAATGGAATGATTCATCAGTTTTTAAACATAATGGTTATTGAAATCTTTTCTTTTTCTCTGTAGAACCGTGTGGTACGACAAAATCCAGGAGAGAGAAACTACCACATCTTCTATGCTCTGCTGGCAGGAGCCAGTAAAGAGGATAAAAGTAAGTCCTCTAAATATTGGCAATGATCCTTTTTTAATATATTTTTGATTACTAATGAACAAAGTATGATAAATATAGCCAACCTTATTGGAACATACAAGTAATGTCAACCTACAGTGCCATTCTCAAACTTAAAATGTTTTTTTATAGGCACAAACCTTTAGGACAGCAACCATAAATAAACCTACAGCTACAGGGGTCAAGGTCAAAGAATCTGTATATGTTTGAACGGTCCAGTCAAAGTTGAGACATTTTTCTCTACTTTGTCTTTCAAATACAATCCCAACAAAATACAGAAACAATTCTGGTTGTAAAATGACAATTGCAACCCAGCATGCATATTATTTGTTTGTGAATCAGGTGTAGATTTTTGACATTTTAGTATTTTGGGATGCCGTGTCCTGGTGTCAGTTTAATCATTGTGGATTTATTATTAAAAAAAGACAAGGTCAGCACACTGAAAAGAAATTAAGCATATGACATAATAATTCCTTGTGGTAAAAAAAGTTTGATATTTTATGTGAAATCCAAATTTTTGTATAAAAGCCAAAAACTGACTTATTAATCAGCTTTTAGTCGTAACCAATTGGTCTAAACTGAGATGAAAAGCATATTTTACTTAATATGTTATTCTGAAAATAAAGTATGTGCACATGAAAGTCTCATATGTCTCTCCAGGTCTGTATTTCCTGGAGGATCCTGCTGAATCTTTCCACTACCTCAGCCAATCAGGATGTCTGAAGGACAAGAGCCTGAATGACAAAGAACTGTACAACAGTGTTATGGTCGGTTTATGTTCAATTATCACAAAGAAGTAACCAATAGCCACCTTGCAAAAGTCTCAGACTTTCTCTCATTTTTTTCCTCAAAATTTCAATATGCTGCTCCTATTCTCTGGAATAATCTACCTTTCCAGATCAGATCTGCCCACAGCCTGGATCATTTTAAATCGCTTCTTAAAACTCATTTTTATTCTTTGGCATTCAATTGAGACCTGATACCGTAGATCTTCTTTGTTTTTGTTTTTTTTACTTATTATTACTCTTATTATTTTAACTGTATATATATATATATTTTTTTTTTTCTCTGGTATTATTTCTCTTTTTCTTTTCATCAACTTACTTTATTATCGTTTTTGTACAGCACTTTGGTGCAGTTTTACACCTGTTTTTAAACTGCTATATAAATACAGTTGACATTGACAATATGTAATTGTTTGCATATGAAATAAACATTGCTTTTATCTGTTTCATGCCCTTGTCTTTGTGCAGGAGGCACTGAAGGTTTTAGGGTTTACAGAGGAAGAAATCAGAGACATGTTCAAGCTGCTGTCGGGGGTCTTGCAGCTCGGCAACATGGAGTTCATGCTCGCAGGAGGGGCTCAGATCACCACCAAGCAAGGTCAGGCTGTCGCTCAGTTGAAATGATTCAGAAAGTTTAGGGTCAAGTTTGAGTAACTTCATCTCTTTCGTTCCCAGTGGTCAGTAACGCCAGTGAACTGTTGGGTCTGGACGCCTTCCAGCTCTCTGAAGTCCTGACTCAGCGATCCATAATCCTCAGAGGAGAGGAAATCTGTTCCCCTCTCACGATTGAACAGGTCAGGGACATAAATACATTGTCCTTCCCCACTTTTGATTGATCTTCCTCAGACATTCACACAGTCGTCCTTACTCTCTTTCTACATCGCTGCAGGCCATTGATTCCAGGGACTCTGTTGCGATGGCGCTGTATTCCCAGTGTTTCTCCTGGATCATCCTCAAGATTAATCAGAAGATCAAGGGAAAAGAAAATTTCAAATCCATTGGTATTCTTGATATCTTTGGCTTTGAAAATTTCGAGGTAAGAACTCCAGCAATTTATCCTTCTCAGATACAAACCATTTTGTTTACATAAAATCCCAATGAAATATACTGTTGCTTGTGACTAAACCGTAGAAAAAAAACCCAAGACATGCTGTATTTCAGGGCTAATTTTGCATTCATGTCCAGAATTTCCAAGCTTAATTGGACATGTATATTGATCAGAGGATGTGTTGATATGCAGGTGAATCGGTTTGAGCAGTTTAACATCAATTACGCCAACGAGAAGCTCCAGGCATACTTTAACAAGCACATCTTCTCCCTGGAGCAGCTGGAGTACAACAGGTGATGCCGAAAAACGAGCCGTGGTTCGTTGAGGTTCAGCTCAAAACGTGCTGCTTGTTTCATCAGTGTGTGACGGTTTGGATGCACTTATTGTATAGGGAAGGAGTTCAGTGGGATGCCATCGACTGGATGGACAATGCGGAGTGTCTCGACCTCATAGAGAAGGTGTGAAATGTTGCTGTTGATGTGTACATGAAATGTCGATGTTGATTCTGTGACGTAGAGGCAGTTTGAACCTTTTATTTTCTCCTCGATGGCAGAAACTTGGCTTGTTGGCACTAGTGAACGAAGAGAGCCGATTCCCCAAAGGAACAGACTTCACTCTGCTGGAGAAGTTGCACAGCAGACACTCTGTGAGTTATTTAATGCGCCACAGTTTAAGCTACTTTGCTGCACTTGTGTTGCAAATGCTGTACTTGATGTCCGTTTTCTGCAGACAAACCCTTACTATGTGAAGCCCAGAGTTGCAGATCATCAGTTTGGGATCAAGCATTATGCCGGAGAGGTGAGCTATGGATACATGAGCAGCTTTTAATGTTCGCAAATCTGCTCACATGATTATTTTGACCGTGGGAAGTGTGTGTTTTGAGCAGGTGCTGTATGATGTGAGAGGAATCTTGGAGAAGAACAGAGACACGTTCAGGGACGACATCCTGAACATGCTCAAGGACAGCAGGTAGGAGATTTAAACTCACAAAAACAGATCGTTTTCTGTCAAACGTTTCCCGAGACATTTGAGGGATGTTCAATATCTGCCTTTAAAATTATGAATGCCCCAGTCAACATTTTTGATCATCTAACTTAACTCTTCAATGTTCCAGATGTTTTTTTTATTTGGAACCTGAAGTAATAATTGCTGTGGCGTAATGATTAAAAGCTATTAGATGGATCAAAGATGAAAGAAACCTCCGAGGTTCACTTGAATCTGTGATCTGACCACATGTGGTCTACAAGAAAAATACAAGAGACATAAATTAATCCAAATGTTCATAATTTCTCCATAAGAAAACTCTACAAACACTTTCTAGACTCCAATAAGGGGAAGTAATTTACTAAAAGTTCTTAAACACAAATAATATAACAAAAATGCACTGTTTTTCTTACTTTACTTTGAATTGTTGTTTCATTTTCTTTTATTTACTGTGGATCATTTATTGGTATTTATATGCTGTAACCTTGATTCATTTGGCTACTCTTTTGCCCAGGGGCCCCTTCTTAAGGAGATTTCTGATTTCTCTGAAATGTATAATAAATAAGGACTGGTTATTTCTGTTGTTAGTGGGTTTTGAAAATGATATTTTCTTCTGTAAGTCATACAGACACAACCTGTAGCATTCTCACAGCTTAATTGAGTTCCTGCCGTTTTTTTTATTTCCCGTCGCTTCTCAGGTTGGACTTCATCTACGACTTGTTTGAGAAGGTCGGCAGCAGAAACAATGAGGAGAAGATGGGGACAGCCAGACGTAAGCCCACAGTGAGCTCCCAGTTCAGGGTGAGTTATCGACATTTATTTCCTTTTATACAGGAGACAGAACGACGTCCGGTAAGCAGAAATATGTAACTAAGGAATCAGCAATTGTTTATTTCGCCAAGTAGTTATTTTAATGGTTTATTGATTCATTATTTAAAGTGGTAGTAATGACTTATATTATTCTGTTACCAATGGGGCTGTTTTACATTATGTGAAAAAAAAAATCTATATCATTTCATTGTTGTGTCTCCCCAGGACTCCCTCCATGCTCTCATGGCCACACTTAGTGCATCCAATCCGTTCTTCATTCGCTGCATTAAGCCCAACATGGAAAAGGTCACTTTCTTTGTTTCTGGGAATATCTTTCCTCTAATTGACATCAATCGGTTTCTCTCTCTCTCTCTATCTGGGTTTATGTTGTTTAAGGTCTCTAAATATTAAAGTTGTTTATACTGTCTGTGTAGAATCCGAACGTGTTTGACCCAGAAATCGTCCTGAACCAGCTAAGATATTCAGGGATGCTGGAGACGGTGAAGATCCGTCGCGCTGGGTTCCCCGTTCGCAGAACATTCAAAGATTTTTTCTCACGGTACGTCTCCCTATCGTCTACACTCATCTAGTCTTTGTGTAGCTCTATGCCACGTTGTTTCTATTTTTGTCTCATACTATGTCTTATTTTGGTGTCAGGTATAAAATCATCATAAAAGATAAGGTGCCAGCAGCAGGGGATGACAAGAAAAGAAGCACTGATCTCTTAACTAAATATGATAAAACTAAGAAGGAGTGGCAGCTGGGAAAGACCAAGGCAAGTTTTTTGAAAGTTGAAAGATCCTTTGAGATTTTAAATTTCCTACTGGCCAGATAAGTGAAACCAGATATTTATATAAACTGTATAAGAAGACAAATTACCTTTTGATGATGTCTGTTCTGATTGGTTCATTCACAACACTTCACTAATACAGAGCCCAAACTGTGGATGTATTTTTAAGGGAAAACCAGAAATTCACTGCTTCTTGGTGTAACATCTTGCAAAAAATCAATACAAATGAGACTTTTGCAAATATCAGGATGAGGAATTGCAGACGTATGGCTTACTCTTGGTTACAATTTCCACATGCCTGAAGGTGCCTGAAGGTGTTTAGTGTCAAATGCAACAACCTCGTAAAGAAATACGCTGAAGCTTAGAGTGTCATTATCCAAGGTGAAACAAATCCTGCACCAACATGGGCAAAAAGACCACTCAGAGAGGAGGAACTCCAGAAGAAGAGGGTCAAAGAGCTACATTTTCTGATGACATATCAGGTGATTTGAAAAATCAGAATTTGAACTGTCTGGGAATGATGACCTCCACCTTCTCACAATGAGGAGAAACTGCAAAACGTACAAGCATGACAACAAATCCCCACTGTGAAGGATATGGGATGACTGTATCAGGTTGTGTCTGTGTTTTTCTGCAAGAGGGACTGGTGCACCTCACAAAACAGCTGAAAAAATGACAAAAGAGCATTCTGTAGAACAGAATGAGCACAGATGAGCCTTTAAATTAACCCAATGTGCATCACCACAATCAGAATGAAATACAATGTGGTTATAAGGCACATAAACATACCTTAATTTATTTCTAAAACTATATAGGAAACATAGTTATGAAGTGCGTTAAAGTCGACAGTCGGTGTTCTGGTGTGACCATCACAAAATCGTGATCTCAGTCTCATAGAAAGTTTAAGTTCAGATTCGAAAAGTTTTGTCTTTTCATGCAGATTATGTACTGAAAATCTGTTTCCAGCTGTATATCCCAGGTAATACTGAGAATCAATATTTTATATATCTCTGCTGTCTTGCTCCTGTAGGTGTTCATGAAGGAGTCTTTGGAGCAGCGTTTGGAGAAAGACAGGGATGAAATCCGGCGTCAGGCTGCCATGATAATCCGAGCCCATCTACTCACTTTTTCTGCAAAGTAGGTGCCATCCTAAATCGATGCTTCAAGGGATGACAATGACTCCTCTCTGGTGTTTGTACTGGTTCTAAATGGGGTCTCTTTTTTTTACCCCCTGCTTTTCCTCACAGGAAGCATTTCAAACTGGTTCGCTCCAGCATCGTTGTTCTGCAGAAGCACTTGCGGAGGCACATCCAACGCAGACAGTTCGTCAAGAAGCGCAAGGCGGCGCTGGTGCTGCAGAAGCACAGGCGAGGGCAGGTGGCTCGCACCCGCGTTCGAAAACTCAAAGAGGAGAAGAAGAAGAGGGAAGATGAGCAAAGGAAGAAGGAGGAGGAAGAGAAGAAGAATACGGGCGGAGAGGAAGACGAAGAGGTTAATGAAGACGATCAGAAGGTGAGATCAACAGATTGTAAGTACTGCGTTTTCAAGGGTTTTTTGTTTTTGTCAGACAATTAGTCTTATTTGACAAAAACAATATTGCACATGTTCCATACGCTTTCTGTTTTTTGAATGATGGATTGAGCAGTGTTTTGTGAGAGGTTCAAAATGTGTTTTGTATCCTAACCAGATTTAACTATGAATATTGAGCATTTTTTAATGTTAACTATAGGACCTCTGTAGAAAGTTGGATTAATGCTGTGCCTTTATTTATTAATACGGTGACTTCTATTCAGGATTATGAGATAAAAGGAGGCTGAATGGATATTAATATCTTACTTTCTGGATTTGTAGTTGTAAAAAAAAACAAAAAAACATGAGTCATTTTCCTTCCACTTAACAGTCATGAACTACTTTTACATTTTGCTATTTTAATGTAGCCAATCGTACAAAAAGTGATATAAATATCTTTGCAATGCACCTTTATCATAAAAACTAGACACTAGCTAAAATACATCCAGCAATTGATGCTGCAGCTTATTATCCTCAGTTTGAATTACAAAATGTATCTTTTTCCCCCTCCCTAAAGGATGAAGCTCGTCAAATGGAGGAGATCCTCCAGCTGGAGAGAGAGATCGAGCGCCTGCAGAAAAAGCGAGAGGACGAGGTGTCGCAGCTGTGCGAATCGTCCAAACAGGAGCTGCAGCTGCGTCGGGATGCTGAGCTCAAGCGGATGAAGAAGGAGGCATCCCGGAAGGCAACAGAGCTCATCGACCTCCTGAACTTTGGGGGTGTGGATCCCTCCGCGGAAGCAATCGGAGCCAAGCCTGTGGCGGAGGCGAAAACCGCAAAAGGGGCGAGCACAGCCGGAGGGGCCTCGAAAGAGGAGGATGTAGACGAAGGCTTCCATGCAGAGGAAGAGTGCATCCCCCTGCCAGACTTCCCACCTCCCGCTGAGTCCGACGCTCCCATAGATCAGGACATATTTGTGCATCTCCCTCCTCCTCCACCTGCTTTTGCAGAGGGAACCGTCCCCCCCGCGCCTCCTCCACTTCCAGTAGACGGCGTCCCCGCCACTGGAATTCCTCCACCTCCTCCGCTCCCTCCACCTGGAGACGGGGCTCCCGTTCCTCCTCCTCCGGCAGAGGGAGAGAAAAACGAGGAAACAAAAACAGACTCGGAGAGGAAAGTGAGCATGGTGGAGAGCCTGGTGGATGGAGAGGAGCCCATCTACAGCATGCCGGCCGACACGGAGTCGGACTACGACCAGGAAGACGAGGAGGGGTCTGTCAATGCCGGGGACGACAGCTCGGTGTCTGGAAGCAACCGCGGGAGCGCTACCGTGACGGACGAGGAGCACCCGAGGAAGTCCACCTGCACCAACACCAGCGTGGAGTCCTACAGAGGCAGCTCTGACTCTGTGAGGACACACACTTACTCGCTTCCTCACATGCGCGCACGCAGACATGTATGAGCAGCTATACAGCAAATCCTTTGTTTCTTGGTCACTCTTCTGATAAACTGATTACGGAAGCGTACGTAGAAGCGCTTTGCTATCATGCAGGGAAAAAAAATTGAGCGCTATCACGTTACAACGTGATAGTATCTTGTTAAAACTCGATACGTATCTTGTTAAAACGTGATACATATCTTGTTAAGACGTGATAGTATCTTGTTAAAAGGTGATAGTATCTTGTTAAGACATGATACATATATTGCTAAGACGTGATAGCTATTGGTATAGAATAATCTAGTCCAGATTTGAAGTGTAGTTTTTAACGCAGAACAGATGATGTTACTACTTAACACTTATGTTAAGTATAATTTGCATGATTAGTTACCTATTTACAATCTTATGTTAAGTCATATGTTAAGCATAATTTCCTTCTGTTCAGTCCCGTTCTGTTTAGGAAAACATTTACGTGATAACGGTTGATTTTTCCCCCCTGTGTGATAGCAATACGCTTCCGTAGCTGCTGATGTATTTGTTTAATGTTTCCAGGTATCTATAGGTAAGTATTACGTTTTTCTGTTTGATGTCGTAGTACGCAGACAGCGAAGATGAACACGATGGCATGGTGGACACTGATGAAGAGGTGACGAACGGACGCGTGACTTTGCTCAATGGAAATGGGCCACCATATTTCCATGGTTACCTCTACATGAAAGGTGCGTCTGTCTAACCTTACATCTTTCATTTCTAATACTTTCTTACGTTTAATAAATGTTCTTGGACAGAAAAATGCAGAAACATAAACACTTTCCCCGGGTTTTTCTTTTTCTTTTTTTACATGTTAAAGTCGTCCAGAAAGAAAGAGTCCTGACTTGAAGCTGATAGAAAATCAGCTAAAGATTAGGGTAATGGCAAAGAGGCCTTCCAACCTTAAAGACTTTCAGCTTCATCAATAAATAATCAAAGTGTCAATGACGTAAGCAAATGTGGTTATAAGAAGGATTTTAGTGTTGCAATGTCAAAGGTTTATAAATAATTTTGATCCACCCACCATTTTCTAATAAAAAGTAAAAAATATATACAGATAATATATTGTTTTATTATTTTTAATAATCATTTTGACTTTGTAGATTAACAAAAATAATTTTAAAACTAAGTCTGCCAAGCGTACATATTCCCAATAAATAAAAAAACTATAATTTCATAGAAATTAATTTTTTTTTCTATGAAAATATCTATATTAAGCTTGGTACTATATTAAGCCGTGTAATGACTTTATGTCAGCCATTACACGGCTGACATAAAGAACTGTTAAAGAGTACATCTCCATAAGCCCAGCCCTTCTATTTTTACTACTTCCTTCTGTGATGTCATCATCCCAGATAAACACAAACCAAAATCTGAAAAAAAAAAAAATCAGATTTTTTCCATCTTACAGAAATGTTGTATTTTGTCAAAACCTGCATTGGACATGTATATTTAATTACCTGGCTTTGTTTTTATTGTCAGTGCATATTCGTTCGTGAAAAAGACAGACCACCAAATAATACATTTAAATCAAAAACCTTCTCGTAAGTAAGCAAAAATTATTACACATGCTAAAAAAATCCTTTTGTTAACTTACTGGCTGGACCGAGGCCACTGTTTTAAGAATAATTTTTTTTTGTTGCTGTGTTAATGTGCTCTCTGTGTTCCTTCAGCTGGTCTGATGATCCCGTGGAAGCGGCGCTGGTGTGTGTTAAAAGACGAGACGTTCATGTGGTTCCGGTCCAAGCAGGAGTCCTTGAAGTCCGGGTGGCTCTACAAGAAGGGAGGAGGACTGTCCACTCTTTCCCGGAGGTTGTTGTAGTCACTACTGAGCTCAGCCTGCATGCTAACGAAATAAAACCCTGCAACAGATGCTCACTGAAAGAACACTGCGGTACAATCGAACGATCTCAAAAGTAAACGAAGTGGTTCTAATCGTGGTTTGTTCTTCCTAAGAAACTGGAAGATGCGCTGGTTTGTGCTGCGAGACAGCAAACTGATGTACTACGAGAATGACAGCGAGGAAAAGCTGAAAGGAACCATCGACATAAGGGCGGCCAAGTATAACCTTAAACTTCCAGAAGGAAAAAAATGACACATTTTATTCAAACGTTCAACCTGTCGATGCCAACAGCTGACCTGCTTGTGATTCTGCAGGGAGATCGTGGACAATCATGAAAAAGAGAACGCTCTGAACATCGTGACAGACGAGAGGACGTACCAAGTGTTTGCTGAGTCGCCAGAAGATGCAAGGTGTGACATAGAGCTTTGTGCAGAAACATGCTGGGGGTTTTTAAAGCTAGTAACATGTAATTGAATTTTCTCTTTGCCTGCATAGTGGGTGGTTTAATGTGCTTAGCAAGGTGAGAGTGTGCACGCCTGAACAGCTGCTGGACATGTCCCATGAGCAGGCCAATCCTAAAAATGCTGTTGTAAGTCTTTATTTGAGTGAACTAATGAATTGATCATGTAAACTTTATCATGGCTATGGTGGTAATTAACTCTTCCTGTTATCTTTTATCCAGGGAACTCTTGATGTAGGGCTTATCGACTCTGTTTGTGCATCAGACAACCCCGATCGGTAAGTCAGAGCAATCAATGCACAACCAATTCAAATATACAAAACGAGGATTTTGTAGATCCTCGTTTTATATCTACAAAACGATAGATATAAAAGCTTGATTTTATCTCAAACTGCGTCAAAAACATTGTACAATATTTGCTATTTGCAGGCAAACAAAAATATGCCCCAAATTACAGAAATAGAGACTTTGTTTTTTTTTTCTTTTCTTTTTTTTTTTTTTTTTACATGATATAGAAAGTTGCTTAGACAGGAACAGGTGTGGGGGGTTTCCTCTCATACAAAAGCGTGGGATCACTTTCAATTTTATCTTCCATGAATAAACATTAAAACATCTTCCAGATGGTAAACATTTCTTTTATCAGCGCAATGGAGCATCAGGTCACAAGCAAAAGTGAGCCAAGAATCAAAACATTGGAAGTTTAGAGAGAAACTCCAGATTAATAATCTCATTGAGAGCCTGTGATCAATCTTTAAATACCGTTTTTGAAAAATGGGAGAACCTTTGAGCCCCCACAAGTCAGAAATCGACATCCAGAATACCAGGGAGAACAGCAGAAGTATTGAAAAAGGAACACAGAATATTTATGTAGATCTGTATAATTTATACACATACATATGATATCTGAAAACATTAATGGCTGTTGAAATAGCTTCTGTCAAATTCAGAAGTGTTGTGATGATCGATATCTACCTTGAGAATGACTGGAAAAGCCAATTCGTAACGTGTGCGGTCTCCTCAGTTCCTACTGAAATGTGTTGCAGGGATAAGACAAACGGTTGAATAGGAAGATCTAACTTAGTGTAGAACAAAAACGTTTTGAATGAAAAACTAATCTGACCCAATTTGACCTCATTCCACTCACTTTTTGCAGCCCAAATTCGTTTGTCATCATTACGGCAAACCGGGTGATCCACTGCAACAGTGACACACCTGAGGAGATGCATCACTGGATCAGTCTGCTGCAGAAACCCAAGGGAGATGCCAGGATAGATGGACAGGAGTTCCTTGTCAGAGGTAAGTGTTTCAGAAAATGAAACCTAAAAATATTTGCAATCTTTAAGTGCAGTCCACCTTTATTGGCTCTACTGGCAGGGTTTTGGGAAAAGACTTTAAAATAAAGACATCTTTCATTTCTGCAACATAAAATAGAAAATTTAGAAAGATCCAACCTTTAAGTTGAGTACATTACATTTGTGGGAAAGAAATTATTGCTTTTACAAATTTTACAACTGAGAGAACACTTGTTCCATAACATTTCTCAAAGTCAGAGCATATGGCGCGAGGGACCTTTGAGGTTACATCTCGTCCTCCCCTTTCGTCACCTTCAGGTTGGCTCCACAAGGAGATGAAGACGAACGCTAAGAGCACCTCCCTGAAGCTGAAGAAACGGTGGTTTGTTTTGACCCACAACTCTCTGGATTACTACAAGAGCGCAGAGAAAAATTCATCCAAGATGGGGACTCTGGTCCTCAACTCCCTCTGCTCCGTCATCCAGCCGGATGAGCGGGTCCACAAGGAGACTGGTGAGGAACGGGAAATGAAAGGAAGCTGCCGAAAGGGCCTCATCAGGAGTCATACAGAGGCGGTCCAGGATACATGCAAGGCTTCTGCTTCTGAAAATGGTTTGACTTCATAAATAGTAACTGAACGGTGTCTTTACAGGCTACTGGAACATCATTGTGTATGGAAGGAAGCATTGCTATCGCTTATATACCAAAATGCTGAACGAGGCCATGAGATGGACGGCTGCAATCCTGGGAGTCATTGAAAGCAAAACTCCAATCGAAACCCCGACTCTGCAGCTCATCAGAGACATCAAGGTAAAACGAAGTCACTATAGGAGTGCAAACTCAAATCTATGAGCTGATATCTGTATTTAAGTTGAGAGTTTGTTATTCATTTCCTCAGGAGAACAGTGTGAATGCAGAAATAGTGGAGCAGATGTACAGGAGGAACCCTATCCTGAGATACACACAGCATCCGCTGCACTCTCCTCTGCTGCCGCTGCCTTACGGAGAGGTCACCAGCTGTGAGTGACTCCGTTTAAAAGACGCTTTTCTTTTAAATTTTCATGCATGTTAATCCCACGTGACTGCATGGTTTTATTTTTTATTCTTGCTGTCTTCAAGGTATTCTTTTTTACTGTTTTACTCTTTTTTTTTTTGTCCCACGTTCATTTTTCTGTGTGCAGTACATCGGCAGCAGGGCTACGCCAGTCTGCAGGACGAGGCGGTGAGAGTTTTCAATTCGCTGCAGGAGATGGAGACGCTGGCAGACACGGTGCCCATCATTCAGGGCATCCTGCAGACCTGCCAGGATCTGCGCCCTCTCAGGGATGAGGTACGTTTTTATTTCTGTCATAAGTTAATATGTGTCTTTGTCAAAAAAAAAAAAGATACAGTAAACAGAGTTTTGGATTCTTTTTTTTATTTTACTTTTTACATTCTCTTATGTTAAAGCCACAAACATCGATGTGATTCGGGGGGGAATTTTATGTGACAGACACTAAGGAGCAAAGATTGTCAGGTTGGAGGAAAAATCATTAATGGTTTTCAAATTGTTTGTCAAATAAAGATCAGAACATTTTTAATATAGAACAATGTTTCCTTGCTGTTTCAGCTGCAACTCTTTGGTGGTATCTCACTACCAGCTTGAGACATCTAACAACTTCAAATTTTCCCCATGCATCTTTAAAAATGGTCTCAGCCTTAGTCAAATTTGAGACGGTGAACTTCTCCAGCATCCTCCAACAGGTTTTGTTTCTGGACTGCCCTTTATTATGTCCATTCAGCTTCCCATCAACTCTAATCAGTTTTCCCCAGTTAAATTTAGTTTTCCTGTGGGACTTTTCATGTCTTCCTTACAGCAAACATGACAAAATGTAAAAAGGTTTAAAGGGTGTAAATGCTTTGCTAGGACAGTGTCTGGCTATATGGTAAAGATGAGTATTTCTTTTGTAAATTCTCTTATTTTTTTCTTCTTCTTCTAGGTTTATTGTCAGGTGATCAAGCAGACCAATCATGTGCCTCAACCAAACAGCCCAGCCAATCTGGCACACTGGCACCTGCTCACCTGCATGAGCTGCACTTTCCTGCCCAGTCGAGCCATCCTCAGATACCTCCGCTTCCACCTTAAAAGGTAACAGGAACTCTTTGCCTCTGATTACTGAAACCTCTTTATACCGAAAGAAAAACCTACGTTTGTGGCTCAGGGTACGGGAGCGTTATCCCGGCACCGAGATCGAGCGCTATGCCAGCTTCATCGGAGAATCCCTGAAGAAGACCAAGACTCGTGAGTTTGTTCCATCTCAGGAGGAGATCGCCGCCCTGCTGCTCAGGCAGGAGATGAGCACCACTGTGTACTGCCACGGAGGAGGCTCCTGCAAGATCTCCATTAACTCACACACCACAGCTGGAGAGGTGTGTAACATACTGAACGTCTCTGGAGGGTTTTACTGCAGCAACAGAGCTAAAAGAATGGGCCAATTTTACATCTGTAGTTTTTTTTAAAAAAATGATAGTATGGTGCTGAATTTTTTTAAAAATCTCCTTCTTCCGTAATACCGATTTCAATAATCCTACAAGGACACAATACCACGTTAATAAGGTCAGGTTGCATCAAATAGCCAAAAATAGACAAGAAATAGGTCAGGATTCTGCAAGGAAAAGCTTTAAAGTTATTCATTTTTGGGTAGATTTGTGCATCTCCTAAAAACACTACATTTCTGCTGCTGCAGGTTGTTGAGAAGCTCATCAGAGGTCTGGCCATGGAGGACAGTAAGAACCTGTTTTCTCTATTCGAACACAACTCTTTCACAGACAGAGCGCTGGAGAGCAGAGTGATTGTGGCGGACGTTCTGGCCAAGTTTGAGAGGTAAGTCAGCCTCCTTAAACATTACAGTGCAACTGGAGGCCTGTTAGGATTGTACACTGATTTTGTGCAATGAGCTGATGTTTCTATTTTTGTGTGGGGTGTGCGTGTGTGTGTGGGCGTGTGTGTGTGTTCAGACTGGCAGGCAGTGAAGAGGATGAGGAGGAGGGAGAGTGGAAACTGTACTTCAAGCTGTACTGCTTCCTGGATGTAGAGAGCATGCCCAAGGAGGGTGTGGAGTTTGCATTCATGTTTGAACAGGTGTGATTTCATCTAAAATTATGCAAATAACTAAAGACATTCTATTTGTTGTGAAAAACGACTACGCCTGGCAAAAGCAATAAGTCCTCAAGCCTTTTTTACACTTTCACAATCAGCTCTGACAATCTTCCCTGACACTGTTAAGAAAGCGTTTCCACAGCATGATTCTGCCACCACCACATTTCTTAGCTGGAGGTTGTGGTATTTGTTTTCCGCTCCACAGAGTTCTCTATGCGTAGGCCAGATAGTAAAATTTTGATCTTATGAATAGTTTTGCAAGACACTGTGGGTATTTTATTCCTTCTGGTAAAAATCATTGACTTCTTTAGCATTTTAAAAATCTACGCACAATAACTTAACAGAAATGTTAATCAGACAAGTTCAGATGGTGCCTCAGCAGCGCAAAGATGAAAGAAATCAGTTTAGTGGATATGCAAATTGTTAAAGTGTTTTAGTAAATCAGGAGGTTTTTCCTTTCATCCTGAAATATCCGCCGTAATCTAAATGACGTCTACTTGGCATTACATGGGAACAAGTTGTATTAACTTGTGTTAATGTAGTCTTACATTTTACACAGTGAAAATCAGCTTGTTGGAAAAAAGAATAAAGTTTGGTTTAAATTTAGAATATTATTGGGAAATAATCCTGTTTTTCTCTTCCAGGCTCATGAATCATTAATTAGCGGCCACTTCCCTGCCTCGGAGGAGACTTTGCAGCACCTGGCGGCTTTACGTCTCCAGTATCTCCATGGCGACGGGGCGGGTCGGGCTGGATGGAGCCTGGGAAGCGTCTATCCGATCGGACGCCTTCGGAATCGCATCTTGCAGTCCACCAAACCGGGCGTGGGAGCGGCAGGCGGAGCCGGGTCGAGAGGCAGCGGAGGAATCGGAGACGTGATCGGGGCCGTCGGAGGACAGGGCGGGACCGGGGCCAGCACGGAGAAACGAAAGACTCCCACCTTCAGGGATTCCTCCCTCAGGAAAAACAAAACGGGTTCACTGAAGAAGCAGAAGGTACGCCTCCGCAATCCTTAATCTGCGTTAACAACAATGGGGGGGAAAAAAAGGCAAAAGTGTTAATCGTACTAATCCAGGCTTCTCCGACTGCGGCCTCTTAAGTTCACTTTCCTGCCAGTCGCACCCGTTTGCTGACTGTTTGACAGAGATCCATTCGATGTTTCAGGTGGAAGGGGAGCAGAGGCTGGAGATGTGGGTGAAGGAGGAGACATCTGCAACACGCACCAGCATCCTGGAGAAGTGGACCCGTCTGCAGGGCATGCCACAGCACCAGGCCATGCTCAAGTACATGAGCATCATCAAGGAGTGGCCCGGATACGGCTCCACTCTCTTCGACGTGGAGGTGAGAAATAACAAGGATGATGGATGCAGGGGTGGAAATTAAAAATTTTCTCCACCGGCCTCTGTGGCTGGTGGAGAAAGAGTTTTGGTGACTACCTGGACCTTAGTGTTAGCTTTCCCTTCACACACACCTGCCTTCCTGTCTGCATGAAACTTTTTCTTTATGAACATTTTCACTCCTTCTTACCGGGCAGCAGCAGCTAACCTGAACTCTTCCTCCTGGTCACGTCTCTCTCATCATCATCATCCTCCTCCGACGATAATAAAGCCCTGAATTGCTCATTTCCTCTTCTTCTCCGCTACTGAATCTCCTCCAACGGTCAAAGTTAGTGTGGCAATTAACATATCGGTTAGTTTGACATTTTTTCTGAATGGGCTTATGCGCTTTTTAGCTTTTGTCGTAGTTTTTCTGACCCGCCCCGTCTCGTATCCGCTCATTTTCTCGTACTCCGGATAGCTGAATTGGCGCTATTTATAAACTTAGAGGGGAGGGGAGGGCCAAGGAGAACCAAGGGATTTGATTAGATAAGCCCAATGTCTGTCAATAAAATCAACCAATGGACTGTCACGATCGATAAAAATTATATTTAATAGATTTTTTTGTTAAATTATGACAGCGTAGGGCCGCCAGATATGGACATTATGCACATCAGTCTGGACTCCAGACGATCAGTCCTCCCCTGCACAGAATCTGAATGCAGCTTCTTTTTTCTGTTCAAATTGTCAACCCGCCACAGTGTGTTGCTCCAAGTTACACGCCACTTCATACTTTTACCCGCATTTGGCCAGTGGCGGGTGCTAATTTCCACCCCTGGATGGATGTCATGGTCGGGAGAGTGATATTAAAAAAATGAAACAAAATGTCTTCTCTTGGCAGTGTAAAGAAGGAGGGTTCCCTCATGATCTGTGGCTGGGTGTGAGTGTCGACAATGTTTCTGTGTATAAGCGAGGTGAACCGAAACCACTGGAGACGTTCCAGTACGAGCACATAACCTTCTTTGGAGCTTCACAGCCCTGCACCTATAAGATCATCGTAGATGAGAGGGAGATGTACTTCGAGACTCCACAGGTGAGACTTCACTGAGTTTCTTCAGTTTTCCTGCATGTATCGTTTGACTGATGATGAGTTATACAATCACCAGACTTACTGTTGTGTAACGATGAGCACTAAAATAGCATACCGTCAACAAATAATGTGGTGCTTTTTATATCAAGATGAAGCAAATCTATAATACTGCATACAGCTCCAGTTGCATTCACAAATGTAGCCTTCTGGTACTTATGCAACACCAGAAACTACAGTCTGTATTAATACGCTGTCAGTATACTTCCTAAAATAGTTTCTTTTTATGCCTTCTTACACCTTTTGTGCTTCCGTTGCTGAACACAAGCCCATCTCATTTAGACAAGACAGACAGAAAATCAATGTTGGGTTATTCAAGTAAACTGTAAACCTTCTTCTGCTGTACAAAGTAACCTGTTAGAAACATTGAGAACCCCCCAGAAATGTTAACAATAATTCAGATAGACAAAACTGACCCAGCTGAATCTAAACACTTCAGATTTTGAGTTATGGTTGGTTAGAAAACAGGTCAGTCGTCTTACTGACAAAAATAAAAATAAATAGAATGCATGAACAATCCCTCGATTGATTGGTTGAGAGATGTTCCTGGATTGAACATGCAACTAAGACTTTTTGTTATTTTGCTGTATGCTGCCCCTTATGCTGTGTTGCCCTGGCAGAACGCCACATAGTTCATATCAAAAACCGCCGTTGTCGGTAGGACGATGTCATGGTCCAACACGTGTTTTCCCTCTGCAGGTTGGAGAGGTCACCAAGATCATGAAGGCCTACATCAACATGATGGTGAAGAAGCGTTGCAGCATCATGTCCGTGACGAGCGTGGCCAGTTCCTGGGCCAGGTGATCATCAAGCCACTCCTCGGTTTGTCCATCCAGCAGCAGCAGGCTCCTTCTTTGGCCTTCTTTTAGTGTTTGGGTCTTGTTGAAGGCAGTTGCAGCAGCCAGCAAATCCGACAGGTTGAGTTAACTTAAATGAATTTGGGAGACATGGAAAATGGGACCTGAGTCCTACTTGAGATTAAAACGAGCATGGCAGACAAAATAACTAGTGGTTTTGGACTTTCACCTAAAACATACACCACCCCAGCTGTAATAATGCATGTACTGTAGATGTTCAAGCACATCACACACTGCTCTGTTGTTCCCTTTCCAGGCAAAAAAAGAGAGAAAAAGAACAATAACAAGCACAAATTAGCCACCCAGTTTTGGTCTCTCCGTTCTCTCTGCGCACTGCCAAACAAGAAGTAAACCACACCCTTTCTTTCTTTGACCCTCATTCCTCCGATTTTTAATCTCTCTCTCTCTTTCTTTTTATGTTTCTTTACTCTTATGGCATCTTTTTTCTGTTGTCTACGGTTTTACTCTTCTTCTTCTTCTTGCTTGCTTTTTTGGTGTTGTTTCCAGTCGTTTATCTTTAACGTCAGCAGTGTTACCTTTGAGTGAAAGAACTGAAAAAAATTATTATTATTCTGGGAGTCCCACGCCTCCCTGTCCCACATTGTGTTCGCCCGCGTGCTCACTCGTTAGTGCCACCATGTGGCCATGAGGAAAACACAGCAACAGGAAGTGTTTGTGAGTCTCATGAAAAGATTCAAGGTGGTTCTGTGGAAGCTTACCTGACTTTAGGTGTGAGTGCAGAGTTTATGTACATTTGGCTCTGCAAAAAGACTAATATCTATTTATGTGAAGATATAACACAGCCTGCATAGACCTGTATAGTCACAACTATGTACACACAAATGAAACAAATGTATCATTTTGTATGAATCACACACATACTGCAAAGTGGATTTGATTTTCCTTTTGGTGGCTACTGCACTGTAAAGCCTAGAGATGCCATACCTAACACAATGTGATGCCTGTCATGTAAAATACATGCAGAAAAATGTACGTTAAGAGTGACCACTGTATGTCTGAGGAGTATGATGCCTATGATGTGCACCATTCACTGGCTGTGACTCACTGAAAAGTAAAAATGAGCAGAAACACGGGCTATGCTGCGTCTGGCTGCTATCCAGGTTCATGTCTTCAGTTATTGACAAGTCTACCGTTGTTGTCGTTTGCAGGAGTCACTCTCCCACTTTACCTTGAACCATAAAATACTCTATGGTCTTATGTGCTTAATCAGATGTTTTTCTTTCTATTTTTTGTTTTTAACTGAGGAGCTCAGGACACATGCATCAATAAGTGAGTAAATTAGAATACAGCCAAAAGGATTTTGTTTTTGCTATCATGCTTTGCAGCTTAGAAAAACTTGACAAATTCAGTTTCTCGCTTGCTCACCTTTTTTCCTTCCACTCAACTTTTCATTAGTATGAAGTGAAAAGCACTTTGTGAAGAGCCAGCTTCTTTAGCAACGCTCCTGTATGACTTACCACAAAATTAATCATGACAGTGTAAGTCATCATCACATAACATTCCTCTGTTAAAATTTGTTTTTACTGGTCTTATGTAATATTCAAATTACTGAGAATCTGAATTTTAAGCTGTCACAATTCCACTTGAAATATATCTTTGTGTGATAAATTTCTATACATGATTTCCACTAATTGAATTTAATTAATCCACTAACTTATCTTTTTGCTGATATTCTAATTTATTAAAAATGCATGTGTGCAAGCTCCAATTTGTGTTTCCGCTCTGAACATTTCAACTTGACACTTTGTTGTCAATATAATATTATTATTATTGTATAAGCCTTCTATATTATCTGTCCTTAAATGTGATATCTGGATTGCTGCTGTGTGGGTGAGTGTTAAAGCAGACTGCTGGGAAATGGAAAAGACAAAAGAGAAGGTGTTGTAATGAGTGTATTCTTTAAAAATAAGATGTATTTATATGACCACTTTTTTTTGCAAGGAATGGTGTTGTAATTGTGAGTTTGCATAAGGGGAAAAAAAGCATGGGATCGTAATGGGAAGGTATGGAGCTTATTTATTACTCTATGTATTGTATGTATTTCAATGTCTGTTTGGAGGGAACTGAAAACATCCTGAGTCTTTAGAATATTACCAGTAAGAGTTACCAGTGTTGGTTTCTGGTTTCCGGGGAGGATTTATATTCACCAGTTTTACATGACTTTTGATTGGCTTTGGAGGTGAAAGAAGAAAGGGTTTGCCTAGGGAGCTATTCATGCAAAAAAAACCGCCACGGAGCGCAGCAGGTGAGCCGAACATGTTGCATACTCGTGCTTTTGTTCTAAGAAGTTGTGGAACGGGTCTGTTAAGTGAACTACAGCTAGGTGGCAGCATCACTGACTTGTATGAACTCCAAAGAGCTAAAACTAAGAATTTTTTCTATTGCTAAAACATGGTGAAACTGTTTGGTGCGTTTTATTTAAAACATATTTTACCCAACGTTCAGGGGCAATGAGAATTTTGACTCCAAATGCATTTAATTTTTGGGCTTTTCACACAAGCTATTGGCAGATTAGAAGATGAAGAAATTGGATATATTTGTTTTCTTAAGTGCAACAATGACCAGTGTTGTTACAAAGATGGAAAACAGTAACATAGGAAATTTAAGACTTCCAATCATACCCAGTTAGAACACCCACAAAGATGTTTTTCTGTTTTGTTGAATAATGTAATCAACACTAAAATAGGCAGTTTTAAATGTGGCATTAAATTATCTGAAAAAAAAAACCTTCCTCTAAGAACCAGATATAATAATAATAATAATAATCAGAATCTTCTCACTAGTTTCAAGTGACTCAGGCTAAAATATGCTCAAAAGTGTGATCATTTCATAAGCCATAATTACAGAGCAACCTGGAGGGGGATCTGTGTTGCTCGCATTGCTGGTTTAGTGTGAGAAATTCACCCTGCAGCTTCTGAAATGAGATCAGCTTGTGGGAAAAAAATGGAATTTGAAATTAAAAGTCGACAGTATCTGATCACAAATCTATCTTCAAGGGCAACTTCATCAAGGGCTCCTGTTATCAGCCGCAGGCGGCCAGAGCTGAGCCAGTCATCCTGTTCCGCTTGTTATCATCGTTACATAGTGAATCATTGTGCTTGTTGGGGAAAAAAAACGAGGAAGAGAGAGATGTGTGTGTTGTTTCTTTTTTTATTTGTAAATGGCTTTACAAAATTATGCTTTAATAAATTATTGGAAACTGCGATTTGTTAATGTCTCATTTGTGCACTTCGTAAACAAGAAAAAGAGGAAGAAGTTTCCGATTTTTTTCACTCTGCAGATTAAACAAACTCGATATTACACATCACACACAACATCTCACGCTGTAACCTTGCCTTATTCCTGATTAGATTTGAAGGAATGTATTCTTGTTTAATTAAATTTTCATTTCCTGTATAATGCAATGCAAAAATAGTCATGTCTATTCACTTTTGACAAATAATAATCACCAATCTGAGAGTACTTCATTGGGATCCTAAGAGATAGACCAGCAGAAAGTTGTTCATTATAGTGAAGAAGAAAATAGTACATGCTTTTTTCTTTTTTACAATACAAACCTAAAAATGTAGCATCCATTTGTACAACAAAATTGCTCTTTGTTGCTTCAAACATTTTGGAGTTTGTCTCCATCAACTTTCAAGGTAACAAACTAAAATGTCTGATAATCTCCTTTACAAAAATGGCTAAAACTAAGTGAGATCAAATGTCTTGTTTGTGTAAACACTTTTTTTTTAAAGTTCAGATTCGCAATTGGATTTACCATGGGTCCTGACTTTGACTGGGCCATTCTAAAACATGCTCTGATCTGAACCATCTCACTGCATGTCTGCCCATAGTAACGGTAATTTTCAGCTTCCTCTCAGGTTTTTTTTTTTTTTACAGTCTTTTACAAGTTTTCAGGATTTACCTGTTTTAAGCTTCTACCATCATCTCGTCAGGTCTGAACGGCTGGCTTTTCCTGGCTGAAGAAAAGCATCCGCAGCATGATGAGATGCTGACACCACCATAGCCTAAAAAAGTTCAATTTTGGTTCATTCAGAATCGATTCCCTTCTTACACACATTTGCTGTACTACTTCATACATAGCTTGAGACAAGTCGGACAATTTTCTTAAAAATGGCTTTCTTCTTGCACGTCTTCATTAAGCCCAGCGAGACACAGCTATTAAGTAAAGTTTAGCCAAGTCAAACGATTTGTGTAGCATTGAAAACCAAAACACAACCAACAAACATAACAACAAATAAACATAAGAGTGGTAATCTAAAACGAATGAATAAAATGTTGTAATCCTGACTAGTACTAATCTATATTCACTTGTTATTAATCAATGGCAACATTAATGAGATTTTTATCCTTGATTTAAAGTAACTCAGTGTTTTAGCAGCTTTGCAGTTTTCTGGAAGTTTATTCCGGATTAGCAGAGTAAAAACTTGTCCTGTGCTCCTTGGTCTTCATGGTGTTTGCTCACTAATGTTCTCTGGCAAATCTCTAAGGCATTGAGAGAAGAACATTTGATTTATGCTGAGATTAAAATACTATAAAATACTAAAAAATAAAATACTATAGAATAAGTGAAGACAACAGTACTGTTTTTTATTTAGAGGAATCAGAGTTAAAGGGGATGAATGAAAATGCAGACCGAATGATGTTTTTTAATTGTTAAAAATATATTCTCTTCACTCCCCTCGATAATTACGCTCTATTTTTTGTTGCTGTTTCACAGAAAATATTGTCGAATGCAGTATTATTTTCAGCTAGCATTGATAATTAGTCATGCTAATTATTATTATTATTATTTTTATAGATATACTTTGAACATGAAAAACCTTCAATGTATTTCGAAACAAACACTCCACCTTCCCTTCCTTTTGTCTGCGCTGCGTCACGGGCGTGCGTCAGTGTTGTTGCGTTTCCTTCTCGGTAACTTCGCTCTTCGAGTTTCTCCTGTCTACCAGGAGCTGTCAAAACACTTCCTAAACTTTCATGAGTCTAACATCCTTTAAGACATAAAGCTCACATAGAGAAGAAGAAGAAGAGGAAGAGGAAGACGAGAAAGAAAAGTGCGGATAACCTGCGTCGTCGAAGCGTTTGGACGATGAAGTGTTTACGGATTTTCCTCCCTGCTCTCCTTCTTGTCTCTGGTTTGGCAACAGTTCTGGCCGAGTCTGCACCTAAACACGGTAGGAACTGAGACAAGAGTCTGATAATTTAAAAACATGCGATAAATTCAGATGCGTTATTCAATTTAATTATAATATATATATTTTGTACTTAAAATCTTTTATAAAACTCTCCCTCGAATTGACATTTGCTCAGTAATTTTGTTTTTAAATTACTTTTTTTTTTTTAACTTTGGGAATAGTTAAAGCAAACTGCTATCAGTTTTGGTAAAATAAATGTTACAGGCTCAGTTATCTGAACAAAACTAGGAAAATAAAAATCAAAGTCGATCTCTTTTCCTCTTCTTTACTTTGACATAAGCAAAACAGTAATTTTGTTTTTATGTCTCAATTAACCTTTCTGTCTCTTTTTGGCAATAAATAATTTCAGCTTTCTGTCAAGCTTCTGGATACATATTGATCTCAGTAAACAGACTAGCTGTAGCATGCAGAGGCCTTTAAGTCCTTGGTTTTTACTGATGCATGACTTCACAAAGCCTGCCTGTTTACTCTGAAGTCTCCATATAAAATGTCCCAGGAAGATTAGCAGTAGTTATAAAAACCACCCTGAGAATACTCACAGGCCTCATTTAATCCCCCTCAAGACTTTTCAGCTAATCAGTGTAATATCAGAGCCGGTTGGGTGTCCCCACTATTCCTCAGAATGGTTTCACCATTACAAACAAATCCTGTTTTTTTTTTCTCTCACAAATTAAACCACATATATATATTTTTTCTTTCTCAACAGTGTGTGAGACAAAAAATGGAACAAGCTGCGACGACTGTCTGAAAAATGTGACGGTGAGTCCAGATTTCAGGCCAGATAATCTCATACTTGCTCTGCACTGTGTTTGCACACGGCTGAGCGATAAATGTATCCAAGGCAGAGAGGCGCTTTAGTTGGTGGCTCGTCTTCCATCTTCAAACCTGTTGGACTGGTTTGAAGAGTAACTGATCCGTTCCCAGTTTTCCCCTCCCACTCTCGGTGTGTGTTTGCCATGTGGCTCGACATGCAACTGACCTGAATAGTTTCAGATTTGTTTTGTTTGTTTGAGCACAGGGATCTCTCTTTATTCCGTGTGTGTTTTTGCAGTGCCTGTGGTGCACCACGACAAAGTCATGTGTAACGTATCCGGTGGGGACCATCCTTCCACCTCATTCACTCTGCCCGCTAAATGACGCCCGCTGGGGGCTCTGCTGGAGTAAGAAACACACACACACACATGCACAGATCATGTTTTTATAACTGGTTTATTTTTCTGGAAAGAACTCATTTAAATTAAGGAACTGATCTGCAGTTTCAATACTTGTTTGGTTTGGTGAATCAAAAATGGTAAGATTACTTCCACTGTTTTTTTCTGTAATGTCTGCACTGATAGATTGTACAAAATGGCTCTTCTCATAGGAATTACCATTTCATTTTTGATTGATCATACTATAACTAATCTTGTCGCAATAAGAAATTAATCAGTTAGTTGCATGATAAATTAAAATGTGCTTGATGATTCCCATTCTGATGATTCATATTTGTTTGATTATGAAGTTTACAGAAACTTCATAATCTATGTTATTTATGGTTTTGGCTGAGTGTAATTTCTATTTTCCTTTTTACTTATTGTTGGATGTCGTGTTTTATTTTGGACATTTAAAATGTCTTCCAGTTCCTGTGTTGAGTGGGTTAGGGTTAACCCTACCCCTACCCCTAACCCTTAACCTAAGCTGACATACTAAAATGTGAGGTTGGATGGTGTTAAAATAAGAAGAATCAATATGCATGGGATCATTTTCCAATGCTGATTTCCACAATGATTTATCTACTCTATTTTCTAAAGAATTAAATTATTTTTCTCAAGTCTGTCTTTGAAATCATTTATTGTACCCCTGGAGTAAAGCTGTCTTTGTTGCTATGACTGACGCTTTAAGTCATTGAAGTATTTACGGACTGTCATCTTGTGGAAAACCCCGTCACATATCTAGATAAGAGCACAATGAGGTGGGTTTTCCTCAGCAGGATGAAAGATCTGACTTCAGATGAATCAGATTTCACATAGAAACATAATATTCAAGGATTTGGTCATACAAGTTTTAATTGCACTCTTGTTTGACGCTCCTTGGCTATCAGATACATTTTTATGCTACTTTTCTCTTTGCATCTGTATTTATTTCATAATGCCAACATGTATGTACATTCAAACTTATGTTAGGTCATGCTTTGCAATGTGCATGTTACGCTCCAGATATTTTAGAGCAATTGCTGCTCTAAAGTGCTAATGTGGTGTTTCTTTTTCTTTTCTTTGAAAGGAATTTAAAGCCTATTATCTGTACTGAAATTTTGCTGAGTTCATGTAGGTAGTAACCATGAGGGTGGAAACAGCGTTGCATTATGCAACAGCGTGAGTTGCAGTAGCAACTCGTGCTGCTGTAAGCATGCATATGCTTCACACTGTGCCTGTGTGAAGCACAGTATTCACACATGCTTCTACTCACAGGTTAAGTTAAAAGGTAATTCATAGGTGTGTGCAAACCATGGAATATATATATATATATATATATATATATATATATATATATATATATATATATATATATATATATATATATATATATATATATATTTGAGTTTCAAGTCTAAATAATTAAAGAAAATTTCATTAAGAAATCTAAAAAATAATTTTGCTGCATTACGCACTGCAGATATACTCTTCTTATGTATGCTACAAATATAAGATGTTAAAAAACATGGTTAATCTTGTTGAATAATTGGAATTTTAATATTGCAATATTTTTTTTTAGAAATGGTTGCAATTATGATTTTTTTTGTTGCTTTTTTTCCATAAAGAAATACTTTAGGTGGACTATAGTACTGTAAAAATGTGCTATATTGCTAGCAATATTATATATATTGCTATATATATGTGTATTTGCAAATAAATGCAAATACCCTTCGCAGGTATTTGCATTTTTTTTATACCACACTCAAATTCTAATTTAAGAAACATTGCAAAGGTCAATGCTATTTGACTCATTTCTTTATTTTAAAGGACAAGTAGTTGAATTAAACTGAATGAATTGTAAGTATTTGAAGGAGGCGAATCACTTTTTTCATTTAATAATGTTTTCGTTTAACATTTAATAATGTTAAACCCATTTGTTCTTCCTCCAGCTTCACATAGAGCCAGGTTGGTTTGGATCTCTAAATGAAATAGCTTGAAAATAATTCCTGTATTTACTCGGTTGATTTTGTCTGCTATCAAATCTTGTAAGATGATCTGAAACTTTTAAGTGAGTCCAAAAAAAGCAGAATAAAGAAATCTGTAAAAGGGCAAATGCATTTTCCCAGCACTGAAAACAGACGTCAGAAGTTGCACTGGAAACTGACAGTTTATCGGTTAGCATTTCATGCACATAAAATAAATAAATAAAAATTACATATAACCCTGGTATTTTGCTTATTGCTTGAGAGAAAACGTTGGTGATGTTGAAGGATCATGTTTTTTATGTTCTTTAAATGATCTCGTCAAACAGAGGTCTCTCCAAGATTTAATTTAACTGATACATGCTAAATTCAGATTAGTGGTTCCCAAAGTTTTAAAGCAAATCTGTTGTCATTATTCCAACATGTTTTGTTTTTTTTGAAGATGAAACAATGGTGGAACTTATTAAAAGCTAATTTAACATCAAAGTGGTGCAATAAAGATGATTTTGTCCTTCAATATCCTACAAGGTGATCTGGTGAGACTCGTCCTCTACAGGGGAATAAGTTTGCAGATCCTTTATTGTTTTCTTTCCATAAAAGTACATTTTTAGATTATGTGCTTTGGGAAAAATGGAAAGGCTAAGTATGAATTATTTCCATAACTTTCAATATTCTTATATGCAAGTATTGGTAGCAAGTAAACAAGAAGACACAAACAGCATCAGCATTTGCATGAACTGTTTCATAAACATCCATTCAAAATAATGAATTTAATCTGATTTCTGAGAAAGAGCTTTGTACCCCACATTTGTTGATTCCTGATTGGATCCAATTGTTTCATTCACCAAAGTGAGGATTTGTAACGGATTCATTCTTCCTGCAGTGAATTTCCAGACGCTGATAATCACCCTGTCTGTGCTTGGAGCAGTTCTCATCATTGCTATCATGGTCTGCATGTTCTGCTGCTGCAAGTGTGAGAACTTTGGGTAAGTGTGCAGTTTGACTCTGGGTGAAATAAAAGTGAAATAGGTGGCGTACTGTATAAAGTTGCATGTCGGGTTTTGTGGAAGATTTGTTTCAGATCCGTTTTGGGTCTTAGTGTTTCTGCTTCCACATGTGGTTTATTTGTGTCGGTCCCGATGTGGAGACTTTAAACGATGCGCTTTTTTGCATGATTTTTTGTCCAACACTCATCTTGTTTTTGTGCGTCAGATCCAAACGATCTGAGGCCAAGATGCAGAGGCAGGCCAATAAGACGAAAGCCAAGCAGGAGGAAAGGTGAGGAACTGTAAATGAATTCCAATGACTGAGGAAAGACGAGTTTCTGGAAGCTCACAGTGGAGCAGCTTGCTGCTGTTTTTTTAAGCATGTGGAGGCTCGTCCTCCTTCGATTTCGCAGTGAAATTTAAAATAACGACCCGTTTGTCCCCGACAGACTTCTGGATACGTGTTGAAACATCTTCAAGGAAAACTTGAAGATGTCCCATAAGCTTTTTGTAGAAGTCGTGATCGGGATTATTGAGAATAAACACACACGTGTACAAATATTCTCCACAGACTGCGCATTGGTTTGAATAATTTTCACAGTAGTAGAATCTATTTTGCAATCGATGGCAGTCATTTCAATGGGTTTTATTACAGCCATCAGACTAAAGTGGGATGACTACAAATGCATGCCATATGCGAAAGTGTTATTAATAATGTTAAACCCATTTGTTTGTCCTCCAACTTCACTTTTATGCATTGCTTTGTGTTGCTTAATGACATAAAACCCCAATTAAGCACAAAAAAATAGTCATTTTACCCTATTAAAAACTGAAGGTATCAACTGTACTATGAAGTTATTATGAATGTACAGAGCAAAAATGGCTTTTTTAAATATATTTTTTCAAATATATATTCTACTTCTGTGGCTATTCAATTATACATGTGGGATATGTGTATATTCTGCAAAACATTTGAGCCCTAGTTTACCTTTTTTTAATGATTTCTGTATTAAGGAAGAAATATTTGTAGCGCCAGCTGCATGCTGTTGGTTGGCCAGTCATTATCAGTGTCAGGTTTCCTGCACAGCCCAGTGCAGATGAGGCGATAAAATGCAAAACTATCCTGTTACCAGCCCAAACTGGTTTTATGCTCATGTGATTTCTGGACTGGCTGAGGAATGACATGAATTCCTTTGTGGCTCATGGAGAAATGTTCTGTCTTCACAGGAGAGCAGAAATGAACAAGAGACACCAGGAGATCAGGCAGAAATATGGTGAGCTTTTCTGACAAATACCTTGGTCTTAATTTGATCATGTCTTTTGGATCGCTGTGCTGTTAAAACGTTTTGCATAAGGCGCAAAACTGGAGCGAGGTTGCTGGGACAGAAACAGGCCCACGGCGTCTCAAATCCTCCACCCTACTAACATTAAACATGTTGTAGTTTTCCACATATTTTTCATTTATTTCATGGCAAATCCACCTGGAGCTTTGTTGCAAAAGCTCAACTTGAGTCTGACCAAAAAACATGTCTCCTGTTGAAAGCTCAAAAGGCTTTTAACAAACTCCAGGCGTTTACGTTTGAGATGGTAGGACAGTGGAAACTTTTCTTTTTTTGTGGAATACTTCCTGAAAAGTCACTTGATATGTACTGTAGATAGATTGTAATGTGGGAAAGGAATAAATTTAAAGATAATTCATTATGCTGATGATTTTTAAAGAGATTGGTATTCTTACAAACAACATTCACATTCAAACATCCTTTATTGATCCCAAAGGGGAAATTAAATGTTGTTGTGACCCATTGATTCAAAGTCTTCAAAGAGTTATTGTCAATTCTTTTCTCCGATTCCCCTAACAGAATTTATGATTTCCAACATTTTTTTTAACAAGCACCGTTGTTAATGCTTTCTTATTGTTTTTGTAGGACTGAATGGGCCAAATCCATACGCAAGATTTTCCTGAGATCCACGTTTTGAGCTTTTGGAAACAAGGACTGAGCTGTTGATCAGTAGCTTGGTCCCTGGTTGCAAAAATGTGCACTGCCCAATATTTAATAGGAGCTAGAATAGTGAAAATGTTTTCTGCAGGCAGGTCTTCGGTGTTGATGAGCTCGTGAATGAGTCCATTCAAATGAAGGCTTTCACTGAAGGTAAAACAGACACACGTGGCTCCAATGGGTTTTTTCCAAATCAGAGGAGTTCCTATTCATTGTGGTTCTTCTTATTATTTATTTACTTTACTTTAATTATGGAAAATGGAAGTCACTCTAGATGTTCAAAGTTAATCATCTTCCGCCAAACAAAATCTGTTGTCACTGCAGTTTCATAGTTGCTGCTGATTTTAAAAGTATATTAGAGATGACATCTTTTTGTTAAACTGATATTTCTGAAAGCCACTCTGCTTGTATTGTTTGCTCGTTCCTCTTGGAATTGCTTTTTAACATATTTTTACAAAACATATTCATAATTACTGTGGTGTGTGAAGACTTTTTCACTGATCATAGTCAGTTTTTGTCTAAATCAGGCTTGTTTTACTGCTGTTTATGTACTACATGAAGCTACAATCCTAATAAAAGATTGTAGACTACCTACTGTGCTTGCTCCGTGTTGCATGTGTCTTTATTTAAACCCATCGGTCTTGATAAATTTTTCTGTTAACAGGGCAAAACGACAGATATACAGTAGCTTAGTTGTTTAAGAAATCTGATTCAAAATATTACTTAATCTAAGTTTTCCTTGAATTGCACTTCAAATTTTCAACTATAATCTTTAAGGATTTCTATATTATAGATTTGTACTTCACATTCCACAGCTTTCCTCCCTGACCTCCATCTTGTCCCTTTCAACACTAAAGGTAAGAACGACTTATGGAAAATCACGGTACAGGTCTGCTGTGTGGCCTCATGGGATTTATGTTAAACCTGAGCCTAAAGCTTGGAAAAGTACCACAAGTATGTTCCAATCATAAATGCTATTATGAAATGCTATTACCACATCAGACTAATAGCTATTGGTTTGATCATCGGATACTGGCATGCGTAATTAGAACATCAGACTCTAATGTTGCTGCAGTAGTTTATCAGCGTCCGCACCCTCGGATGGCACCGTAACCAGCTTAACACTAAAGAAAATACACATTAAATATGTGTATTTAATGTGTATGTGCAGTTCCACTTACTGCTAATCAAAGTCAACTCTAAACAGGTGTTATTTTTTTACTTAAGGTACATAATTTATTTTTTAAATTTGTATGCATAAAAGGACATTGAGAGGCCCACATCATGCTAAAGCCGGCCTTGTATGCATGCAAGTGAGCAGCTAATTCTAGTTAAACATTTATTTATGACATTTATTTATGTATATGACATTTATTTTCAGGTATTCACATAAAGAAAATACAGACATGTTCAATTGGTTTCACAATGAAAGCTCATGCATTCATTTTGATGCTCTGAGGATTAGCTGAGTGAAGCTGACACCCCACCCACGTCAAAAAATTCAGCAAATAGTCTGAGTGGTTAGTGCTTCGTTAGTGCAGGTTTGTGCCGTTAAAATTTTCGTTTGTGCAGCTTTGGTTTCTGAGATATTAAAAATTATTTTTTAGGTCATCCAGAGTTCACCATCCCCCCATGTTGCTCCAAAACAAACCAAACTCGGCTACTTTGTTAGTGCTTCGTTAGTGCAAGTTTGTGCCGTTAAAACTGTCGTTTGTGCAGCTTTCGTTTCTGAAATATTAAAAGTTATAATTTTGGCCGATGACGTCACCATCCCCCCATGTTGCACCAAAACAAAACAAACTGGGCTACTGCTCATTATGAGATATTACATAATTTTCTTTCATACGCCAACTGACTTCACCTAAATTGATGACTGTGGCCTGCTCTGGACATAACCACAAAGCAAGCAGTTATTAATTTCGTATGTTATTGTGTAAGTTAAATTCTGCAGATTTTCAGCTGTTGTACAATGTGTACCTTCTTTTGTTTTGAACTTCAATAAAGATTTAGAACAAGAAGAAATTTGTCTCATTTCAAGAAATGTTTTTAGATAGTAATGTTTTCTCACCAATATAACTTTCTCCACAATAATTGAATCCTGTCAATACATAATTTCAAATCTTTTTTTTTTTCCGCTTTGAGTTACCATGACAGCTAGAAAAGACAAAGTGTTATTTCACACGAAAATAAAACCATACTATGAACATTGCTTTCTTCCTAATATAATGGGCTTTTAAGTTTTCATGGATTACCAAGGGATCCTGAAGTAAGAAGACGGTGGCTTGTAAATATGTGTCGCTACCAGTTCAAGCTAACGCCGCACAGCAAAGTTTACAGCCTTCACTTCACTCCGGATCAACTTCTTCAGCCTAATGAAGAAGGTAAAGGAGCCTCCTGAGTTTCTGTCAAAAACAAATAATCCTACAGTATTTATTGTTTTCAAAGGCGTGTGGTCTAATGTTTATAAAGGTTTCATTAATTTCTTGATTAAAAATGAAAAGAATTACCTCATGTTCAATATGATTGTTTTAATAGGAAACTTCATCTCAAATAGATTTTTATTCACCGGACGAATAGAATAGCTATATTCTTTTAGAGGAAGCAATGGGTGATGGGAAATCCCCATGGAGATTGAATAAAAATCCTGTGGTCTTCCACACATGAAGAGGCCCTGGCATGGTGTTAAACTTTTATATGAAACCCTACCTTGTTGTATTTGTACAAGTTCAATCACGTAAGAAATTGGTTGCTGGTTTGGAACTGTGGTTTGTGTCTATGCTTTCAAAAACATTGACCCTGGATTCAAGTCCAAGCAAAACCTACGTAGCGGTACAAGTTCGAATCGATCAGTTGTCAGTTGCTTGGTTGGCACAATGGATAGAGTCTGTGTTTTGGACACATGCATCCTGGGTTCGAGTCCAGCTTATTACCCGGTATCAGAATATTTTATGCGAAACCTATGTAGTGGTATTTGTAGAAGTTTGGATGCATTAGTTGTCAGTTGCTTGGTTGGCACAATGGATAGTGTCTGTGCTTTGGACACATGCATCCTGGGTTCGAGTCCAGGTCATTGCATGGTTTTTAGATCTTATGTGAAGTAGCATAGTATTTGTAGAAGTTCGAGCGATGCATGTGTTGGGCGCTCCGGTGGCACAGTGGTTTGAGTCTGTGCATGTGGCCCAGTTAACCTGGGTTCAAGACCCGTGCGTGCAGAGAGATAGAGCCAGCCTAAATAGGATGTTCACTGTTACAGGTTCACCATAATCTTCAGATTTAGAAATGTATTGTAAAATGCGTTTAATTTATAGTTCATTAATGATTTAATTTTAATAAGATATTCTATTTCCCAAAGTCACTGGGAGCCACAAGGAGGATGAAAGAGCCACACGTGGCTCCGGAGCCATTGGTTGCCGACCCCTGGCTTAGGGGTCGAGTGAGTGACCCTGGGTCTCTCTCCTCTGCTTAGGCTGAGGTGAGTGACCCTGGGTCACTCACCTCTGCACCGCCTGTCAGATGGTTCAGAATCATCATGAAGTCCGTGTGGTTGACAGACTGGCTGCATCAGGTCGGTTTTTACCCAGCAGGGCGCAGCCGGCCGCCTCACACGCCTTGGCGACGCCGCCGACGATGGAGGCGGCAACTTCTACATCCAGACTGCCGCAAGAGAAGTAGTCCAGGAAGAAGAGCGGCTCGGCGCCGTGAGCCAAAACATCGTTCACACACATGGCAACCAAGTCCTGACCCAGACCGCCATGACGGCCACAGGCCTGGGCGATCTGGGGAACAGAACCAGGAATCACTCAATAGAACCAGGAATCACTCATTTACTACATTTGACTGAAAAGCTTGAAGCAAAATAATAACACTATATTTCTCCATGCAATATATTATTTGCAGTACAACAATAAATACATTTATCCTTTGTTTTAAATAATACACTTTAAACACTTCTCTACTCCCACCTTCAGCTTAGTTCCAACACCGTCTGTCCCAGAAACCAGGATCGGGTCAACAAACCCGGCCGCCTTCAGGTCAAACAGTCCAGCAAAACCTCCCAGCTCTGCATCGCAGCCTGAGAAATAAAGAGATGAGTGGAGCAGAAACAAACACTCCCTCTGTTACCAAACAGCAGAGCGTTACCGGGTCGGGTCGTGGCTCTGGCCAGAGGCTTGATGATGTCCACCAGCTGGTTCCCAGCAGCGATGTCCACTCCGCTGTCCTTGTAGGTCAGACGCCTGCTGGAGGAAAATGGTTTAAATGTTGGAAACCTGAACGATCTTCACTGCATGTCTACAAAAACTAAACTACTTACAACTGGAAATAATTACTGATATACACCAAGTCAATTTTAAGAGCTTTAATCTTTATTTGGAATATTTATAACCAACACATTTCACTACAGCAGCTCCTTAACATCAACAGACCGGTTCTGGTTCTGGTGAGCGATGGCCCGGTGGCCGATGTCTCGCCGGTACACGGCGCCCGGGAATCCAACAGCAGCCACGCCCCGATTGGCCACCTGCAGGGCGACCTCCAGGCTCGACCTCACCGCCGTCACGGCCAGCACTCTGCCGCCACTCGACACCGCCCGGTCGTCCTTCAGGGCGGTGCCGGCGTGAAACGCCTGGAGCCCGGCCTCCTGCAGCCGGGTCAGACCTGTAGCACCAAAGATTAGTAACACAAAACACTTCTACATGTGGTCCAGAACCAGAACCCTGCAGCAGGCCCACCTGTGATCTCGACCCTTTTCACGTAGGAACCCGGGTATCCTGCGCTGGCCATCACCACGGTAACAGCAGAGCTGCCCTGCTGCCACACGGGGACGTTGGAGGCCAGGTTCCCGCTTACGGTGTTCATGATGACGTCATAGAGGTTGCTCTACAGCAGAGGAAGCAGAACCTGGCATTCTGGGTCGCCAAAGCGACAGTTGAACTCCAGAACTTTTGGCCCCCGATTGGTCAGCATGAGGCCCGCGTACAGAACGCCTGGAAACACAACACAATCTTAAAGACTACTTTTCCTACATCACCCTTTGACTTCCATTTCAACTATACAATAATCTCATTTCACAACCCTTTGATCTGTTAAGAACCGTTTTACCCATATAAGGAGTTCCTTCCCGCCTCATCCCATCCACAGTCTTCTGCAGGATCGACTCTCTGATCTGCTGCAGCAACTCCTCGCTCACCTGTGAGGGACAAATCAGCTATAAACCAGAGAACAGATAAATGACCCTAGCTAATGTCTCCTAGCAACCTGTGGGGTGGGGCAGTAGGCTCCCATCCCGCCAGTGAGGGCGTCTCCGTCCTGGAGTCGCTTGTGGTCCTGAGCCGGTGGCATCGGAGAGACCCAGGTACCGTCGCTGAAGCACAGACACTAAAAAAAAAAACCCAAAACATTTAGTTAATACACTTTTTAGTAAAGGCTATTAAATAGACAAAGTCAAATGAACTCACAGACACTTCCTGTCCCTCCAAAAGCTCCTCAATAACAACCGTTGTTCCTGCTGACCCAAAGGCTCAGTCCTACAAGAACAGAACTATGATTTTAGTCCTACACAAATTGTGTATTTTTGGAATTAACACAAACTCTTTAAAGTTGCATTAGTTCGGTGTGGAGTGCTTTGGGTATTTTCATACCTTCACGATCTCCACGACGGCCCGGCAGGCTTCGTCCCGATCCCCGGCGACGACGACTCCCTTTCCCGCCGCCAGCCCACTGGCCTTCACCACCAGAGCCGGAAAGTCGGCGCTGTGAAGAAAATCCAAATGGATTTAGAACCAACATTTAAATTTGAGCTTCCGAAAAGAAACAGACTCTGAGCGGACCCGCGGATGAAGCTGCAGGCGTCCTGCGGGTCGCTGAAGGAGCCGTAGCGAGCCGTGGGAACGCCGTGACGCTCCATGAACGCCTTTGCGAAACTCTTACTGGACTCCAACCGAGCCGCCGCAGCCGACGGTCCAAAACACAAAATGCCCGCCGCCGTCAGATCGTCCACCATACCTGCAGAGACGATACGGGTCAGAACCGCCTGAAGTTTGATCCCACAATAAGAAACTGGAATCGACTCCACCTGCTGCCAGCGGCGCCTCGGGTCCGACTACGACCAAACCGACGTGGTGGTCCTTACAGAACTGAGCCAGGATGCCGTGGTTGCTCACCGACACCTCTGCAGAAACGCAACAGAAAGCTACAGAGGCTCACCTCTGTTTTTCAATCGTGTCAAGTGACTTCAGCTAAAATACATCCTATATTGAGCAGTTAGCAGGTCCAACAGCCCCTCAGGTACCAGAGTTGCTGATCTTGCCGCAGCTGGCGGTTCCTGCGTTTCCGGGAGCCACCAGAACCTGCTGGACCCGGGGCGACTGGGCCAGCTTCCAGGCCAGCGCGTGTTCCCGTCCCCCGCCTCCTACCACCAGAACCCGCTCTGCCATCGCAACTGGAACCACAAGAGATTCGACTTGAAGGAGGATTTCCTCTCACCGTGTGAAGCCACCATGCAATTATGCAAGCGCTGACCTTTAGCAGGAAGAGCCGTGACCTTTTCCAGGGGATGGAGGTCTGATGAAATCGTAGAGATCAAACAAATGAGCTGGAAGAAAAACGAAACTGGACTTTTAACACAATCGGCATTGATCTGGAGCCCCAGATTACTGCAGAAACAGAGTAAAGATAAACGGGCCAATCTCTGGGATAACAGAGACTCCAGTGTTGGACCCTGGCTGAACATGTTCAACTCTGATTGGAGTCACTGGGCTCATGTGACCTCCTGAAACCAACTGATAGAAAAGTACATATAATAAGCTCCACTGGCCACCAGCTCCAGAGCTTTAGGGAACGCTTTGTGCTCGGCCTCCCTGATTCTGGCCGACAGACTTTCCTCTGTGTCTCCAACCAACACCGGAACGGCTTCCTGGACCACGACGGCGCCTGCATCAACCTCTTCCTAGAAGAACAGAAGAACTTTTATTGTGTGGATTTATTTGATGAGCTTTATATGTGTTAGCGCAACACTTACAGCTACAAAGTGGACGGTGCACCCAGTTATCAGCACTCTGGCCTGGAGAGCCTGTTGCTGGGCATTGACCCCTTTGAATGAAGGCAGCAGGGAGGGATGAATGTTGAGGAGCCTCCCTAAAGTTAAAGTTACAGTTACTTGGGTACAAAAGAAAAAACCAGCACAAAAATACATTTTATTTTTAAACACAATAAAACTTTACACATAAACAGACTTTTACCATGCCATTTTTTCACAAAGATCCCAGTCAGGACCTCATGAAACCAGCAAGGCAGACCAGTTCCACTCCAAACTCTTTAAGGAGAAGGTCAATGGTGGCATCAAACTCAGCTCTGCTGCCATACAGCTTGTGATCCACAACCTGTTGGAAGACAAAAACAGAGATGAGTAAAACTTCACATTAATTAGGATGAATCCTAACCTACCCTGGTCTGGATGCCGGCCAGCGCTGCTCTCTTCAGACCCTGAGCTCCAGGTCTGTTTGAAACCACCAACACGATCTCTGCTGAGCTGCATGGAGCTTTAGCCTGATCAATCAGGGCCTGCAGACTGAAGTACCTGAAGACAAACAAAGATGCACTTGCAGCAGGAGCCTCACTGCTAAACATGACATAAAGACTTCTAACACACCTGTACCAGAGATGAGAACTGCTACTCTGCTCTTCTTGGGTGCTGTGATTTGATTTCCATGGAAACCATGTTCCTTTACTTCCACAGTCCCAGCATTCATCAAGCTCTGCTTCAGGTTGAAAACCACCACAGAAGAAACATCTGGAAAAAAGGACGTTTAATATGCATTAGATTAAACATAACCTTAAGATGTTTGACAAGTGCATTTGTTTTCTAACCTGGTTGCTTAGGAACAAGAGAGCCCACCACCCAGGCTTCATCATGGACCTGCAGCTGAGACAGAACCTTCTGAGCATCGGCCGGACCGACCACCAGAACCGCACCGAGCCCACAGTTGAAGGTTCTGCTCGTCTCCTCCTCACTCAGAGATCCTTCTTCATAGAGCCAAGAGAAAACAGCCGGAATCCTCCACTGGGACGCATCTGAAAGAAACCACAATAAGACTTTCTTCCTTCCATTAAACTCATTACAATGAGTCTGTCTGCTTTCCTCTCACCCAACTCTGCTGCCAGACCCTGGGGCAGAACCCGGGGCAGGTTCTCCAGAAGCCCCCCACCGGTGATGTGAGCGTAGGCTTTAACCGCCCCGCTGCGCAGGACGGGCAGCAGCAGGCGGCTGTAGATCTTAGTAGGAGTCAGCAACACCTCGCCTAGAAAGAAATGATTAAAATGTAGTAAAGGTTTTTCTAAACTCACAACATTGACATAAAACTTTATTTAAAAAAAACTGACCGACAGTCTGGTCCTGGTTCCCAAACGGAGCAGCAGAGCTCAAACTCAGTTTGCTTCTCTCCAGAACTTTACGGACCAGACTGAAGCCGTTGCTGTGAATCCCAGAGGAAGCCACGCCGATCAGCACGTCTCCCTCCGAGATGTCCCGTAGCCGTGGCAACAAGGCGCCCCGCTCCGCCGCGCCGACACAGAACCCGGCCAGGTCGTACTCTCCGGCAGCATAAACACCGGGCATCTCTGCCGTTTCACCGCCTGTCAGATGGTTCAGAATCATCATGAAGTCCGTTTGGGTGACAGACCGGCTGCGTCGGGTCGGTTTTTACCCAGCAGGGCGCAGCCGGCCGCCTCACACGCCTTGGCGACGCCGCCGCCGACGGAGGCGGCAACTTCTACATCCAGACTGCCGCAAGAGAAGTAGTCCAGGAAGAAGAGCGGCTCGGCGCCGTGAGCCGAAACATCGTTCACACACACGGCAACCAAGTCCCGACCCAGACCGCCATGACGGCCACAGGCCTGGGGGATCTGGGGAACAGAACCAGGAATCACTCAATAGAACTCATTTACTACATTTGACTGAAAAGCTTGAAGCAAAACAATAACACTATATTTCTCCATGCAATATTTTATTTGCAGTACAACATTAAATACATTTATCCTTTGTTTTAAATAATACACTTTAAACACTTCTCTACTCCCACCTTCAGCTTAGTTCCAACACCGTCTGTCCCAGAAACCTTTAATGCACTTTCTAAAGCAATAATGAAGCTTCAATCATCGTTAGAGGTAAATTAGGATTTTAACTATTTCACTACCATAGATGTGGTTAAAATCTATGGCCAGCAAACACAACAAAGGGAAGAAGTTTGTTATCAGATTTAAGAGTTAATACTAACAACATTACTTCTTGAAGTTTTTTAGGAGACCACTCAGATGTTGCTCTGATGAAAACCACCCGTGGGATGAAAGTGCAGGAAACCTTCGGGTCGATGGATTCGCCACTGAGCAGCTGTGCTGGTTCAAACACTTTAAGCATCTGGAAGCACCTTAGGCTCCTCCCCCTTTCAGGTGACAACAAACACCTTTATTGTCATGTTTTCCTTTTGTATGAGTTGAGCTGTAAAACTGTAGGTCAGATTTGAACTTTTTCAGATTTTGCTCAGTTTTCAGGTCATTTCCAACCAACATTTTATTGCAGGAAATCGCTTCAGGAAGGAACCAGAAGATTCAGGAGTCTGGGAGATGTGACTGTAACCGACCTGAACACTGAGGCCCCAGAGCGCCCCCTGCAGGATCTGCTGCACCATCACCGTTTCCAGCAGCAAATCAATCATCTGTTGGTCCAGACAGAAAAGCTGAAGCTGTCAGTGAAGCAGATCAGAAGCTGAGCAGCAGAAACCCAGAAGAACTGGAAGCATCAGCAGGAGATGAACTGGACCTCTAGGATCACTGATGCTGCAGCTGAGGAAGAGGAGGACGATGAAGGTGAAGCTGCCATCCTCAGACTTCCTGGTTATCAACCCAAGAAAGCAGAAAACCTGCAGAAAATCAGCTGAAGAAGAACCACGAGGAGCTGGAGACGTCCGGCGCCCTCTAGTGGCTGATTGGACTACTGCACTGGGAGAACTGGACCTTGACGCTACTGCAGCTCAGCGGCTGGTTTCTCTCTGAATGGACCAATCAGAACCAAAGAGGATTCAGCTCTGAGACAACTATTTACAACTGCACATATGTACGACATGTTAGTGTTTCTAAACACTTAGTTTTTTGTGTTTTCTAAACTCCATCAGGAGTTGTCAGAGGAAAGTTTTAAAACATTAAAACTTAACCGTTGAAATGAAACCATATAATTGTTTACTAAAATATTTCTTCATTGCTCCTGTAACAATAAAACGTAATAAATGTCTTGTGTTTTTATTAGACCTTTATATCAGTGTTTTCAGAGTCCAGGTTTCATTTATTAGAGAAACTCAACATCTGCTTTATTATAAATACATTTTCTTTCTAGTTTTCCTTTTTTTCTTTTAAAAAAAAGGAAACCCACCTAAATTTTAAAAAAATTTAAAACAGTGATATCTAACATATTATGTCTTGACTGTCTGGTTGTTGAATCTCAGTTGTCTAAAGTAGGTTTGATTCATTTTTCATCAGGATGTTTTAAGAGGCTACGAAGAGCTTTAAAAACCCAACTTACCGCAGAGATGAGATATTATCCCACTTTCTCAGTCAGGAGAACATCCGATTGGCTGGTCAGTGTCCTGCTGGTTCTCTCTTATCTCTACCTGCTGTAGAAATGAACCGATTCATCTAATTCATCTAGGAGGGGTGGAAGTGTGTCATTAAAGAGAGAAATAGGAAAAAACTGCATCATATATGGTATATTTATGATGTAATAGTTAACAATACAGGGTTTATAATTACCTGACTGATATGAAAATGCATATTTCACCAAATGCTAAATAATAAATAACAGCACTTCAAATCGGACCCATACGGTCAGGATAACAATCGGGCCCCAGATGGTATTTACCACAGAATAAGAAATGGACTGTGGGTTTAATGTAGAACAACTCAATTGACAAAAGTCAGGTAGATTCTGGGTCCAAGTCATGCTTTTATGGGCTATTTGTTATTGTAAATGATGACGTCATTAGCTGACATAAACAAGATGAGGCTGCTGAAGGTTTGTTGCACCTTCTGTGTTTTTTTTTTTATCTTGTTTTTGTTCCCAGTTCTTTTCTCATTTCATTTTCAAATTAGAACAGAAAAATCCTCACTTCTATAAGTGAGCCCGGTGCTGGAAATTGGACACGATTCGCTTTTAAATATGCGAATCGTACTCAGAAGCATCAACTCAGCTTCTGAGTACAGAAGCGGTCTGTGGTCATCAGCGTTTTTATGATTTGATTTGTTTAGAACTTATGTAAAGAAAACCACAAGTATTATAGACATTTAGTTATTATTATCGGTTGCTTTCTGAAAGATGTGAAACAGAATATAGAAACAATAAGTTGTGTATTGAATAATGTTTAAAATTTGTGCTGAAATTTGGCTTTTTCATCCATGATTCTTCTCATTGCTGTTTGGACGCCGAACGTCATCTTAGCATTTGCTTGCTAGATGGATCATTATCAGCTGCGACCACAAGAGGGCGGTAGAGGAACAAAAAGAAAATCATCTTTGTTTATTACAGTGGGCTCTTTGCACCTGCTGCGCTGACTTCACAACCGCATGCGCAAATGCGGCTCTTTTTTCCGCTTTGAGTTACTATGACAGCTAGAAAAGACAAAGTGTTGTTTCAGACGAAAATAAAACCATACTATGAACATTGCTTTCTTCCTACACTGTAAAAAATATCCGTAAATTTTACAGTTAAATAAAGTAAACCATGAAAATTTAAAACCGTAAATTGGAAATCAGTTTTAGACTGTTTCTTTAACAAGTAATTACCGTAAATAAGATAATTAGGAAAAAATGTAATTTTTACTGGGGGTTTTTTTCAGAAAATTTACATTGCCCTGCTGTTAAAAAAAATCTTGTAATACTTTTAACAGTAATATGCTGTAATTTTTCTAGTAGTACATACTGTAGTTTTTGCACTCATCTTTCTTAAATAATACAGTTAGTAGCTGTTAAAAATGCATACTGTTGTGACAATTACAGAAACATACCGTAATTTTTCTAGCAATGTATACCGTAGTTTTTGCATTCAATAATTATAAAGTATACAGTTCAAAACTGTTCAATATGCATACTGCTGTGGCAATTACAAAAATATACTATAATTTTTCTAGCAGTGTATATCGTAATTTTTACATGTATAATTAATCTAAAGTATACAGTTCAAAACTGTCAATATGCATACTGTTGTGGAAATGAAAACAAAAATTGTAATAGTGCTGTAACCTTTGCATTTAATTCTCCTGACAGCCCAAATTATGTAACAATAAAGAAATACTTGCAATCATCTTAAGTTGTGGGTCCTGAATCTGGAATCTATTAAAGTTTGACTTTTTGAATGGAATTATGGAAATTAAATATCTTTCCATGAAATGTTTTGTACTGTAAATTATCTTGTTGCCAATATTGGATTTTTTTTTATTAACAAATAAATTAAAATAATCTGTACTCAGTCACAGAAAATGTTTTAGAGATATTTGTAGTCTATATTGTAATATAATTTATTCGGTTTAACAAAAGTCATGTAAGTCAAGTTTCCTGCCTGTAGACCTGGCAGGCAATGGCAGGCAGGTGTGTACTGGTTATGCAGCATTAAAAGCACCCTTCTATCGTCATCATAATAGCATGCCAAGAGTTGCTCTGGACACAAGTTTAACGAAATTAAAATGCACAGTTCCACTTTGTAAATGGCAGTGTGAAGGGATAAAAGCTTTGGTTGTTCACTTGAAGGAGCATATAGTAGAGGGGTGCCAAGTAACTTGCCCTGTGAAAGGGTGCACCTCTGTGTTTCGTGTAAAATCTTCCTTTACCTCTCACATCTCCAGGAAACATACAAATTATTTGGAAAATGTGATTTGTGAAACAAGTAATGAAGATACTCAGAGTGCTGCAAGTGCTACCACAAAAGATTCCAGTGCGCCAGATGCAGAAGACACAGTCATAGATGGACCAAATTTCAGTGACTTGTATCTTAGAAATGTCTGTATGTTTTACATAAAACTACAGGGACAGCATCTTCTTCCATCATCTACCATTCAGAACATTGTGGAAGAGATGCAGAATATACATGAATTGGGACAGACATACTCTTTAAATAGATTGAACTTGCTTCTTAAAGAAACGTCATTTGCAGATGAAGACATTGCAAAAATCTGCGACACAGTAAAACAGTCGGACTTGTTCTCAGCTTGCCACACAGGGCCGATGAGAACGGCTCATTCTAGAGCCCGGTGTTTGAAAGACATGTTCAAATATGGGGAACCCAAAAAAGTGTTGTTGGGCAAAGATGAGGACAGAAAAGATAGATTTGCATACTATGTTCCTGTGCTAAATACGTTAAAAGTAGGCCTGTCACGATAGCAAATTTTGCTGAGCGATTAATTGTCTCAAAAAATTATTGCGATAAACGATAATATTGTTTGAAGACCTTTTTACACTGATGTAATGGAAATGAGGTAATAATGCATGCGATTTCCTGCCAAAAATAGATACACTTTATTTTCAAAAGAATATTTAACACTGGAACTGATAAACAAAATAAACAAAACAACCAAAAACAAAATGGATTCTCAGTCTCCATTAACAAAAAATGTACTTGATAAAAACTAAACAACATAAAGCCAAAGTGGAAATAAATACTGCATTCAACCTAAAGACTGCAGATTATGAAGTGTGTATACTATGTTGCCCTTCAGTAATAATTAGATTTAAATAGAGAAGATGGGCACATCGACTACCTGATGCAATAGTTCACACTACATGATTTTTTGCTCCTATTTTTCCCCATACAACAATCTTAGCACGTTGGTCTTCCTAAGATTGTGTGGTGTGTTACGGTAGATCGTCGTTGCCGCTCGGATCCAAATCAGGGGTTTTTCCCGACTGGGATCTTAACGCAGCCTGTTGAATGTGACAGGCAGCCAATCAGAAAGCGCGGATTCTCCTCCGTGTTTTCTGATGGGAAATTACGGAGGGGAATCCCAAACAGCTGACACGGCGCAACCCGAAGTCCAGCGGACATTGGAGATGATATGTGGAAACAACATTAATGTTTATTCAACATGCAAAGAATATAGAAATGACAAGAGGAGGAGTTGGAGCGAAATTGCTACCGCAGTTGATAAACCCGGTAACTTTTCAGCTGTTCTTCGTTAACGTGACTAAGTAGGTTCTAATGATTTTCATTCAGTCAGGACTTTACGCTGACACTAGCCACATGCATTGCAGGTAGATTGCAGTAAAGCATTGATTAATGCCTGGTTTTAAAATTAGTTCACTGGACTTGTAGCCATTATTCTGTGCCCATTGTTGGACACCACACGGCAGGAAGGAACCCGATCGAACAGTTGTACCTAGGATTTCTGTCGGCTAATGTGTGGTCTGTCAAGTTTTGAAAATGGGCCGACAATCAGCCGCCAGCTCTAAGATCATGTCGTGTGCACTGGGCTTTACACTAAGGAAATGAGGAAGGGAGGGTCAGTGGAGAGCACCGGAGTTGAGCCTTTTTTCATTCGGTGTCATCAACAGAAAGAGAAAAAGGCCGGAAGAGACGATAATGCCGATAATTGAAATGACATCGATAGTTTTAATTTATTGTACGATTAATTGATTTATCGTTTATCGCACAGGCCTAGTTAAAAGGTATGTTAGATTCCAAATATCGGCAGGGTCTAACGATGGCTCACGGCGTTTCAAAAGCCGACGTTCTCTCCGACCGTGACGACTGTAAGATGTTTACGTCCAATGTATTTTTTCAAGAAAACCAAAAATCTCTCAAGCTGGTTCTCTGGTTCTTTGGGATCTGCAAAAAAAAAAGCACAAGATCTTTGCCGTTTACTTTTCTCTACTCAATATGCCACCCCATGTCCGATCAAATACCGATCATACGCAGTTGGTCTTGTTGTGTAGAGAGAAGGATTTCAAGGAATTTGGCCATTCCAGAGTTTTTTCAGAACTGTTGACTGACTTGAAAATACTACAGGAGAATGGGATAACTATGGCAGATGAATCAGTTGCGAAAGGAGCACTGTATCGCATTGCCGGAGACAACCCGGGCTCTCGCCGCATCGGGGTTTTTACGGAAAATGTCAGTACATCTCAGTACTTCTGCAGATATTGTCTGATTACTCGGTCTGAATTTCAGAGTGAAAATCCAGCTATCATTGGACCAGAGCGGACTCCAGAAACGTATCGACCTGCCACTAAACAGCTGGAAAGAGAGGATGTGACAGAAGTACAGGGGATTAAGTTCAGGTCAGTGTTTAATACTTTAGAGAACTTTAATGTTTGTTCACCAGGCATCCCCCTTGTCTTGGCCGTGACATCTTCGAGGGTGTCCTCTCATACGATGTCGCCCTTTATCTCAAATACACGATTGTCCAAAAAGAAACGGCTGACATACACAATTTTGAACAGGCGCATCAGACAATTCAAATACAAAGCAACAGATGCTTGTTCCAAACCTTGTGCTGTCACTCCAAAAGCACTGAAACTCAGTGGACAAGCAGTACAAAACTGGAATTTCTTGAGACTGTTGCCTCTGTTAATTGGTGATAAGGTGCAGGATTCACAAGATGATATACGGCAGTTAACATTGCAGCTTAAGGATATTGTTGACCTGATTTGTGCTCAGCAAATTTCCAAGCCTCAGGTTGCATATTTGAATGTTCTCATCCAGGAATATTTGGAAACCAGGAAGGTATTGTTTCCAGATAACGCACTGAGACCTAAACATCATTATTTACAGCACTATCCAGGGCCGATTCTGAAATGCGGTCCACTCATCAGGCTCCGGACCACGCGGTCCGAGAGCAAACGTAGTTACTTCGAAAGATGTGCCAGACAACTGAAGAACTTTAAAAATCTGTGTTTGACTCTTTCAGAGAGACATCAGATGTTACAGGCCTTTCTTTCTGCTGGAACAGTGACTCTCCCAACCTTGCAAATAAAAGATGGCTCACCATTTTATTTAGAACTTTACAGTGAGGATACAATGACTCCCACAGATGTGCAGTATAATGGAATAACGTACAAGAAGGTCCAATTTGTAGTCAGTAGGAATGATGAGTCACTGGAGTTTGTTGAACTCATCCTTACATTGGTGAAGGATGAATCTGCACTTCATGTTCTGATGAGAGTGTATCGTGGAGAATTTCTTCCACACTACCACATGTACTTTGTAAAGGATGAAAGAGGAAGATTAGAATGCAGACGCATTAGTAAACCGATTGACATGTGGCCATTATCATCTTACATAAAAGATGGGAATCGGTTTGTACCATTAAAGCATAGTGTTTTGGCAGCGTAAAGGCTTGATATTAATGGTTCAGAGATCAACCTTTTTTTAGTTTTCTGTATTTCAACAGATAAGACGGATACACAAAAGGACATCCGCGATGCCATTCGAGCAGCGCTTCCTGGTCTTTCACAGGAAGTTTTGGCTGCTTTAGAGGATGTTTCGGAGAAACTCGGCACTACAACCACAGACGATTTCCAGCGTATCACCGAAGGAGACTTATCGCCTGTGCCGAAGCCCATTCGGGCCAGAAGACCGGTTGCTGCATGGGCCCAAAATAGTAAGTATTTTGAGATAAAGTCTTGTGTAACTTTAGCATAAAAACATGTGCTTTACACCTAACTACATATCAAAATTGAAAATGAAAGGTCAACAAAGACAAATTTCAATCATATTTCATACGTTTGTTTATTTGACAAGGACAACAATGTACAGCTTCTCATTTACACCTGGTGGTTCCTGCGCAGGGGACACACAACAGTCTGCTAGAAAAGGAAACACTCTACATTAACAATTCTCTAACATTACTTTACACAAGTAATTTTGATATCACTAACACAATTTAAAAGATGAAAAGCCAAACCTATGTAGTGGTATTTGTAGAAGTTTGAATGCATTAGTTGTCAGTTGCTTGGTTGGCACAATGGATAGAGTCTGTGCTTTGGAGACATGCATCCTGGGTTCGAGTCCAGCTTAGTACCTGGTATCAGACTTTTTTGTAAGTCAAACCTATCTAGTGGTATTTGTAGAGGTTTGAATGCGTTAGTTGCCAGTGGCTTGGTTGGCACAATGGATAGAGTCTGTGCTCTGGCAAACATGCATCCTGGGTTCGAGTCCAGCTTATTACCTGGTATCAGACTTTTTTTGTAAGTCAAACCTATGTAGTGGTATTTGTAGAAGTTGGAATGCATTAGTTGTCAGTGGCTTGGTTGGCACAATGGATAGAGTCTGTACTCTGGACACATGCATCCTGGGTTCGAGTCCAGCTTATTACCTGGTATCAGATTTTTTTGTAAGTCAAACCTATGTAGTGGTATTTGTAGAAGTTGGAATGCGTTTGTTGTCAGTGGCTTGGTTGGCACAATGGATAGAGTCTGTGCTTTGGAGACATGCATCCTGGGTTCGAGTCCAGCTTATTACCTGGTATCAGAATTTTTTGTAAGTCAAACCTATCTAGTGGTATTTGTAGAGGTTTGAATGCGCTAGTTGCCAGTGGCTTGGTTGGCACAATGGATAGAGTCTGTGCTTTGGAGACATGCATCCTGGGTTCGAGTCCAGCTTATTATGTGGTATCAGAATTTTTTGTAAGTCAAACCTATGTAGTAGTATTTGTAGAAGTTGGAATCCATTAGTTGTCAGTGGCTTGGTTGGCACAATGGATAGAGTCTGTGCTCTGGACACATGCATCTTGGCTCCAACTCCAGGTCATTGCATGCTTTTTGGATCTTATGTCAAGCAGAATAGTATTTGTAGACGTTTGATTGAAGCTTGTGTTGGGTGCTCTGGTGGCACAGTGGTTTGGGTCTGTGCATGTTGCCCAGTTAGCCCGGGTTCAAGGCTCGCGCGTTATACGAGCCTCTTCGTTGGGACTTAATCTTAATTTCGACATTTTTCTCTTCATTTTCCTCAAAAATGCTACCGGGCACTTTCACAAAAGCGAGTTTGAATGCTAATTAGGCTAACATAACTTCTCTCAGAGTCCAAAATCCGTTCCTTTCGAGCCGCAGCAACCATTGTAACCTAGTCCGACGGTTAAAACAAAACAAAAAAAAAAGAAAAGCAAGTGAGAAGGTCAGCTGGAATTGGCTTTCCCCTGCAACTTTCAGCGAGATGATTCAAACATGCTCCCCGGTCCGCTGACCCCCTCTCCTCCACATCAATTTTCATTTATAATTAAGTCAACTTTGAGGAGACACTTGTTAGCTTAGCTAATGCTAGCTACACAAAGAGAGAGAGAGAGAGAGAGGGAGAGAGAGACTCCTGTTCGCCCTTGGTTTCGTTTTGGGTCTCTCCCTCTACTTAGGTTGAGTGAGTGACCCTGGGTCTCTCCCTCCTCTTAGGTTGAGTGAGTGACCCTGGGTCTCTCCCTCCGCTTAGGTTGAGTGAGTGACCCTGGGTCTCTCCCTCCGCTTAGGTTGAGTGAGTGACCCTGGGTCTCTCCCTCCGCTTAGTTTGAGTGCGTGACCCTGGGTCTCTCCCTCCACTTAGGTTGAGTGCGTGTTTAACTCTCTCCACAATAATTGAATCCTGTCAATACAGGACATGCGGCCGTGACCGTAACGTAATGTGTGTATTTGTATGACTGTTCAACTGTGCTTTGGTTTCGGAGGTGGTTTCAATAATTACATTCACATTGTTGACTTACTTTCTGCTGATTATGCAGCAAAAGGGTAAACAACGACAACAACAAAAAATCCATAGCTAACATGCTAGTTGCTTGTGCAAATAAAGTTTTTGCAGAGTAAACCCGGAAGTGCACGGCAGCGTCATTGGTTCAACAAAGTTCATCCAAGTAATGTACTTAATATTTAGTAAATATATTTTAAATGCAACAAGTTTCATTTCATCCAATTTCTGACATTAAATGTGTATGCATGGGCTTCAAGGATTTTTAAAAGCACGTAAAATGTTTTGCCAACTTTGACAAAGTTCTCACACAACGTCAACTGTGATTGGCTCCACCCACACTGTAGCGAGTGTTGTTTTTGCGGAAGAGCAAGTGTAATTTCAACCTCTCCTTGAAATTATTCTAGCAGTCTGAAAGAAATCGTTTTGAAAGAGTCATCTTTGGAATTTTTCCAACCCTGATTTTGATTTTTGAACAAGGTAAGTAAATTAATGCTCAGGTTTCATATAAAATGTTGACTCGATGCAATCCATCCCCATAAAAGCAGAGAGGATGCATGGATAGCTTACATATCCATTTGTTTAAATTCACAACTTATATTTGAAGTCCAGAATTTTTAAACCTGTTGAAACATAGATAATTTATTCCAACGGGAAATAAAAATTTAACAGGTACTTAAATTGCCAATTCACAAGACTAGTAACAATGCATTATTGAAAATTATCTTGTAAAAAAAAAAAAATTTGCTTAAATAGTAGAAATGAGGGGCGTGCTGTGGTGGCGCAGGGGGTTAGCACGCCCCACGTTTGGAGGCCTTAGTCCTCGACGTGGACGTCGCGGGTTCGACTCCCGGTCCCGACGACCTTTACCGCATGTCTTCCCCCCTCTCCTCGCCCTCCTTCCTGTCTGCCGACTGTGGAAAAATACGAGCCACTAGCGCCGCAAAAACTCTTCGGAGACAAAGAAAAAAAAAATAAAGTTAAAATGAGAAACTGGGAAAGCTAACTTAACTTTTTTTTAGTTCAAGACTATTGTAATTGTGCAGCCTCTGCTAGAATGTCAATGTTTTGTGGCTTCTTTGAAATTATGTAGACCAGAATTATTATTTTGAGCAATGCTAATCAAAGCCTTTTTATTTTTTAACTAGATGCCTCGACAGTCAGCAGTGGACAGAGAGTCTCTTTTCGCAGTTCTCTGCAAGTCAAAAGAGGCTATCCTAGAAAACGGCAATATAGCCACTCCAGCTGCCGCTGTCTGGACAGAGCTAAGTCAGCAGTTGGGAAATAAAATGTCTGCAAAAGCCCTGTACACATTTGTAAAGCTAAACAGACAAAACGTACGGGCAAGCTTGGAAATAAATGATCAAGAAAGTGATCCTGAAAGCCCCGTGGACACAGAGTTTGACTCAGACACAACTTCTACTGGACAATTTACAGATTTTCAGCTTGAAGTTCCATTTGAAGAATGGATTAAATTTATACCAGAAAGAGTTGAATACAATGACAAGTTTTCATCATCTGGCAAAAGGGAATACACAATTTTAAAACCTGGCACTTGGAGTCACATAATTAATGATCTGGTTTGGAAAAAGTTGAAAAGCACATGTACATTTGTATTCCAAAGAGCAAAGGTTTATCCAACTGTCACTAGTAAGTACATTGATATCAAAGGCTTCTGTAAAGAGTGTCAAGGCCATGTTAAAATGACATGTGACAGAGAGCCAACGGTCAACAGCCCAATGGTGCTCCAGTGCTCCATCCAAGGTGCCGACATCTCCCTGCACACTGGCCAGTCCAAAAGATTCATGTCAGGAACCCTTCATGCACAGGTTTCAAAAGAGTTGTGTGGTAGGATGGAACCAGCTGTATGGAGGTCAGCAAAGGCATCAGAGTTGATGGATATTGGAGATCCTGAGCCAAGTCACCTTCCAAACCTGGCAACCTTACGAAAAGCCAAGCAGGAGAGAAAAGATTTGGAATTAGGCGACAAAGACCCCATTCTGTCTTTGCAGATATTAAAGTATAGCACACCTAACAGTGGCAGTTGTCAAGAAAATCCGAGCTCATCCCACTTCCCCATGCTGGAGATTTAAGTTTAACAGTAATAATAAATAAAGTTATCTTTAAAATGAATCACTCAAGTGACATCTAGGCCCAACAGTAGACTTAAGTGTCAATAAAATAAATCTGGTTGTGTGTGTTGTTTTTGTCTCATGCAAACTTTGCTTTAATTCTACTTTTTTCTATCTAATCATAAGAAATCATAGTCAGACAGAGAGAGTCATTAAACAGGAAAAGCAGGTTTCCTGGAAAAAGAGGAAGTAAGTTTCCAGCCTGCAGATTTATAAAAATAGCTGAGACTATTCCTTATTTTAAAGGTAAAGTTTTAAAGAAGAAAATCTAAACATTTTGAGTAATTTGATAAGATTCAAAGTAAAATACTTATATTAATAATGGTTTACTTGTAATAATACTTACACTTACATTTGTGAGAACACTTACAAGAAAAACAAGTAACTGTAACTTTAGTATTAAATAATTAGAATCATGTATTATTCTTGGTTTCATTTTAGAAAACATCTGTAATAACTCACATTAGGATTATAATAAGAGTAATTAATAAGTTATAAAATTATAAATGAATGCTAAATCAGAGAAGCTAAAGAAAATAAATGTGATATAAATGTGATTTTGACATTGAACTTGAAATGGTGTAAAAGGTGTAACTGCAATTAAACATCACTGATATGTTGGAGGTAGATAGTAGGTGAAAGGTGAACGGTTAAGGGAAAAAGGGGAACTAACAGGAGAGCAGAGATGATCAACGCCTTATTTAGAGAAAAGGTCGTGCAGGCAAGGGACATAGGAGGTTGAGCAACCCTGACATTAGCACAGACATCAGGAAATGTCTGTAAGACAGTGATGGATATGAGATCATCTGTCTAAGCAGACAGCCAATGAAACAAGCCCAGCAACAGTGCTGGCCGGTGCAGGCGCACCAGGGGGGTGGATAAACCCTATAAAAGGTGGGTGCAAAAGAGGAACCTTTGGTTGGATCCTCCGGGCAGCTTCGAGCCAAGATCGAGATGGACAAAGAACTCTGCAGCTGAAGAAGAGCCGGGGCCACAGAGCCGAAGACTGTCCTTCTCATGGAGACCAACCCGTCAGCCCCACAACCTGTGGCTTCGAATCGCACTTCTCTCATCAGCTGGGTTCAGACCCCAAAGACAAAGATGAAGACAAAGACAAAGGCAAAGACAAAGAAGAAGAACTGGTGCCTTTTTTCCTGCCAGCACCAAGTCCTGTGTGACCTCACCATCCATGCGGAGAGGAGGCTCATCAGACCTGCGGAGATCCTGGCCTTCATCGATCGGCGTCTTCCTCCTGCTGCAGCACCTTCTTCATCATCAAGCCAGGTCTGGGGTTCGAAACGCCAAACTCCGTCCGTCTCTCTCAAAGGTTCTCTTTTTTAGTTCTCAGTGTCAGCAGTAGGGAAAGAGACTAGATGATTGATTTTACTTATTTGATTATTTCTGCTACTGAATTAAGCTGTACTGACCCTTGAAAAATGCCTTACTAATAAAATATTTAGCATAAAGAAAATCTAAAAGATGTTGTGGACATTCAGTTAATGAGTCACCTTAAAGTTCTTTGATGGTTGTAAAATAGCTATGATGTTTGATTCTGGAGAGGAAGAGGTGGAAAATGTTTTTAGGTTGCTGGTAGCCCATATTTAAAACGTCATCCTTGGGACTCGCCCGAGTCACTAAAACCTACCTGGTTCAATAACAAATGCAAGTTGTAAAATAGAGAACGAGCGACCGTTAACAGGTGTGCTCTGTGAAACTAGTTGGCTGTAGGCTGCTCAGTCTGGCTAATTCACAGGGGGAAGAAGGGTGGGACACCTGGATGTAGGCCGTCAGATAACCAGGCGAATCGTTTCTCGAAACCAGCTTAAACAGAGTTTACTTCAGTTCTGGACAGGGTAAATCCCAGCAGATTTAGGAAACTCAATTAACCCGTTAGAAGGAGAGCTGGTAGCACATCTCCCCTCTCAGAAGAGGAAGTAGAGAGTGAGAGAGGAGACAGAAAGAAGGGGGAGGGGGGGTGTTGCGCAACAACACAGTATAAGACATATTGGTCTGGATAAATTCTTCTGTCACTATTGGAGTCAAACTCAGATACATGTTTATAAGGCACTGACCAAAAAATGTCCTTCAGTAGTTTGCTTTGATGCAACTGGTTCAGTTGTCAGAAAACTGGCACGACCAAATGGTACATCTGGCCACATCTTCTTATATCAAGGTGTTCTGAGGGGAGACAACTGCTCAGTCCCAGTGGTACAAATGCTATCAGAAAGGCATGACATTAATGCAATTGCGACATGGCTGACAGAATGGCTTCGTGCAGGCGCAGCTGTACCAAGGGAAGCTGTGAGTGACTTTTCCCTGGCTATTCTTGGTGCTCTGGTGAAGGCCTTCACTCCTCTTTCTAACCTGAAGTCATACATTGATGAATGCTTCCGTGTGCTACTTGGGAACCAGTCTGCAAAACTTCCTTCCTGTTACATCAGGGTTGATGTTGCCCACTGCATAAAGATGGTCTGCCAGTGGGACTGCCTGAAAAACAAGTCACACCGTGTCAAAGACTTCTTTGTCAGGGGAATAGCAAAGCTTCTTCAAGCACAAAGCTTGGACCATGCAAAGCAGTTAATACATGCCATCACTGTTGTGGCTCTCAGTGAGGCAGAAGGTGATGATAGTTCTGGAACCCCTCTTTAATCAGAGAGGTGCAAAAAATACCTGAAAGCCCAGATTGCAGAAGATTCCATCCTCATTCCAGATGAAGACACAAAGGAAGTGCATCAAGTGGATCCATGTGATGACGTCCAGACTGATCTACGAGACTGGGTGTCAAACATTTGTGAGGAGAGCAGGACACACGCTGCAGCTAATGGGGATAGGGATAACATCCATTTCCTCCCTGAGATTGTGCCACACATTATAAGACTTGCAAGTTACTTACCACTGTGGACAGGAATAATGGTTCCACTCTTCAAAAGCACCAGCCTCACAGCAAGCTCAGCCAATGTTGAAGCTGAATTCAAAAATGTAAAACATGGCCTGTTCAAACATGAGAACTTACCCATGCGAGTCGATCGCTTCATTTCTCGGCATCTTTCCTTCATCGAAGGAAATATGCGGACAAAAGCAAAAAAAAGAAGAGGAACAAGTTGCATCAGCAGAAGATGCAGAAGTTAATCCTGCATCCATAATTACCCACAATGCTGAAGGTAACAGAGAAATGGATTCTAGCGATTTAATGGAATCTGATGCCACCAGAGAGTTTTCCACAGCAGATGAAAACGTGGTTGAAAATTGGAGAGGACAAATTCTTCCACCCAAAAAGAGGAAGAGGACTTCATACCCGAGTTCCTGCACTGAATGGCTCCATGCAGATTCATCATCTGGGGCCAAAAGAGTGAAAGTGGGATTATTAAAAAATGGAAACATGCATCAGCCTGTTAAAGTTGGGAAATTGTCTCTCTCTGTGTTAAACACCTGTTCCTTTGATGCCCTTTGTCAGTGCTTATGCTGTACTTTCTGTGACAGCTCTGCATTTCAAAATGTTGTCATGAATGACAGTGATAACACACTCTTGCAGCTGGTGAAATCCATAACTACAGATGGCGTGACCCCAAAGACATACTTGCAGAGGGCAGATCTACTTAGTTCAATGTTTGCAAAAACAAAGTTGAGGTCTGGTACCCACCAAATCGATGCCCAGTGCAATATTGCCACTGTTATTGGGAAGACAATGAGAAATGTATCAAGCGTTTACCTATCAAAACACTGCTCTTCACAATACTGCTACCTAAACAAAGGAATGACCAGGGAAGTACCATTTGTTTCACCTGACATTTCTGTCCTGAAGAATTCTGGCATGGCTCAGCTTGGCACTTCAGTAGAAAAAGGACTCTTCCTTCCACAGTCTCCCTGCCTCCGACCACTGCATAATGAATCACAATGTCCATCTGAATTCAAAACAGGAGCCAATACCTCAGGAAATGTTCTCTGCACAGGAACCGTTACTCACAGCTACAGCATTGGAGAAATAACATGGATTGACAGTGACCTTCCAAATCCAACTGAATTCGCCTTGAGTGAATTTCCCTCCATTATGGTTCTCCAAGGAAAAACACTTACTTTGAGAGCAGTCATTGCTTTCAGGGGAAGCTTGACCAAAGATGGCCTGGGACATTATACTGCATACTGCCAGAGAACTCCATCTGTGTGGGAGCTTTATGATTACCTGGCAAATGTCTTGAAGACACTGTCTGAAAAGAAAAAATACTACCAGATGCAGTGCTATACACAGCAGATCTGTGAGGGAAAAAAATTGGGGGAGAAAGTTTGAAGACCAGACCAAAGGCAAATAGCTTCATGCCATGTTTCTGAAAGGAGTTCACATGTTCACATGAAAGGAGTTGTCTATTCAAGACAGGAGAAATTAATTTCCAATTATCAAGACACTGTTTTTGTTGTTGTTGTTATTGTTTGAATTGTTAAAGTTCATTGTTCAAATCAACACAGTTTCTTATTTTACTGTCAAATTATATTGGATTTTCAAAACAGTCACTTTCATGGTTCATTAGTTCTCAAGTAGGATAGAAACCCTTTGCCTCACAATACAGATATTTGGGTGTGTCAATAGCAAACCATAAGGTATTCAAGTTTATACATCACCAAAAAAAAAAAAAATTACCAGAAATATTGTCTTACTATAACTGTATTATAGTTATATAATACAGTTATATAACTATATATAGTTATATATATATAGTTCATGGCATATTGATTATGCCATGAATTCTTGCAAATAGTCCCCTTTCTACAAAAATACAGCAACCTCAAATACATAAAAATGACACTGAAACCAAGACTTACCTGACAGGAATGTGCTGGAAGAGAACCGGAAGTAAAACAGGAAGTAGGCTACAGGCTGCAGCAGGTGAAATTAATTGTCCCCTAATTGGGTGAATGTCATCGCGTGAATGTTAAACTCTGAAAGCACCAAATAAAGTAAAATCAGATTTAGTTGGTATATTTAGAAAAAAGTAAAAATAATATCGTTATCTGAAATTATCATTTGTATAATATAATCTTTGGGTAACATTGTGGCCCAGGCTACATAGTGGCGGCGACGTAAAGCAAAAATTTTGATGTTTGGAGCAACATGGGGGGATGGTGAACTCTGGATGACCTAAAAAATAATTTTTAATATCTCAGAAACCAAAGCTGCACAAACGAAAATTTTAACGGCACAAACCTGCACTAACGGAGCACTAACCACTCAGACTATTTGCTGACTTTTTTGACGTGGGTGGGGTGTCAGCTTCACTCAGCACTGAGGATTCTGCATGCGTGCGCGTACCCGAGTCCGCGCTCCCTAGAAGGGCAAACCACGTGGCTTTCCCCGACCAATCGTTTATTCGAAACAGCGGTCCGGTGCGCGTACGCGTCAGCTAGGAGAACATTGGACAGAAGGCGGCAGGAAGACGGCTGAAGCCCGGTATCGGTCTGTTCTGAACCCCCGAACACAAAACGAACCGAGATGTCAGAGGAAAAGCCAAAGGTAAGACACAGAGGCTCACACGGCGGCTCATCCGTGCTGACGACTGGGTCGGGCTGCTGCAAAATCGCCTCGGAAATGTGCAATCTACAGGCCTGTGTTTGCACGTTTCTCCAAATTGGCGCAGTGTTGAGTTTCGCAAAATGAATGAGAACCCGCACATCTATACGTATACTCAATGAGCGAGGCTGCACGATTGAAATGGGAATAAATCAAAATGACCTTTCTGCTAATGTTCTTTATTTATGTCTAAATTATTTATTATAAATCTGATCACAGTGTATGTATGTATCTTGTGGTTCCCCCCCACCCCCTTCATAACCACCTCTTTTGTCGAAAGGGTCACACGTTATCTCCGCAAAGCTGCAAAATGCCGCAGCTGTAGTTAGCGGCAAAAGAGCGCAAATGGTTATGACGCACCCGTTTAAAAACTGTTGTTGCGGTGGCGCGTTTGTGCTCATTTAGTTTTATGAATATTCCGGTTCGTCTAGGACACAACAAAACAAAGCAGTTAGCCACGTTAGCCCGGCAGCTAAACTTCCAATTGATCCCGAAGGACCGCCGGTGTGCTAACCTAGCCTTGAGCTAATTATGCTAACGTTAGCATCTGAAAATGAAGTCTGTGGCCTGATTTAACGTCTGGCGTGGCCGGCTTTACTTGTATCCTACTTATTTATTTTTAAATTTTTCACATTTTTTGTTATCAGATAAATATGTTGTTACTTTGTTGTTGCCCTTAAGTGCAAATAATTATATTAGAGGTCTGTTTTAAGGTAGGAATACGAACTTTTTAAAATCATCTACTGTATCAAATTGTTAATAAAGCTAGAAATGGTGATCAGCTCTTGTGTGTCTGTATATATATATATATATGTGTGTGTGTATATATATATATGGCTTAATATTGATTTAATGCAAAGTCTTGGTTTTTGCCACACATTTAACTACAGCGTTGCTTTAGCCACCTTCTGATTGCTACTTATGCACAAGCCATGGATTTCCACTGTATTTGTTAAAAACACAAGACCCTACCTAGCCCAGGGTGTCCAAAGGTCCTGGAGGGCCGGAATCCTGCATGTTTTAGTTCTCTCCCTGGTTTAACGCACCTGGATCCAATGCTGACTCGTTAGAAGGCCTAAGAGGAACATTGTCATGTTGAAAAGGTTGTTACTACCAGCAGGGAGAAAACTAAGACAGGCAGGATGCTGGCCCTCGAGGACCGACTTTGGACACCCCTGCCTAGCCTAACCAAGATTAAAGTCCGTTACTCCGACTGACTCGGTTCTGACTTTTTTCTTTCTCCTGACATTTGCTCTGCAGGAAGGAGTAAAGACGGAGAATGACCACATCAACCTCAAAGTTGCAGGTCAGGATGGATCAGTCGTTCAGTTCAAAATCAAACGACACACACCGCTCAGCAAACTAATGAAGGCGTACTGCGAACGACAGGTGAGTTGCAAGACCAGCTGGCTGTCATAATATACAGTACAGACCAAAAGTTTGGACACACCTTTTAATTCAATGAGTTTCCTTTATTTTCATGACTACTGACATTGTAGATTCACACTGAAGGTATCAAAACTATGAATAACACATGTGGAAATATGCACTAAACAAAAAAGTGTAAAACAACTGAAAATACCCCTTATATTCTAGTTTCTTCAAAGTAACAACCTTTTGCTGTGATTACTGCTTTGCACACACTCTGCATTTTCTTGATGAGCTTCAAGAGGTAGTCACCTGAAATGGTTTTCACTTCATAGGTGTGCCCTGTCAGGTTAATAAGTGGGATTTATTGCCTTATAAATAGTCATGAAAATAAAGAAAACCCATTTTAATTAGAAGGTGTGTCCAAACTTTTGGTCTGTACTGTATATTACAACCGCTTGCACAATACAGTACTTTGCAAGTGTTCATACAACTTGAAATTTTTCCCATTTTTGTGCCAACAACAAACTCGTGTCTAAATAAGATGTAGCAGTGTTTTCCTGCCTTCAAGAAGGAAAACACAGGTAGCATCAATCGAGTGGCTGAAGGAAAGCCATAAGAAGTGTAGAGAAGGAAGTGTCCTGCATTTTGTGTAAGTGGAAAACTCTTCATGTAGCAGAAAACCAACACTGTATAACTCTGGACTCACCCACTACGCATTAACCATGATGGTAGCAGCATCAGTCGGATGTCTTTCTTTAGCAGGGACATGAAGTTGGTTGGATGATGCATGCAAGTGCTCTAAAGTTTTCAAATCCCATCACAATACTTTGAAGTTTGTGATTGAGACTTGACAAAATCGAAACAGCTTAGAAATTGCATTCCTGTTTGCGCCTGCTTCAGCTTTCTGGTTGTTGTTTACCCGTTGCCCGTCTTCATCGACAGGGTCTTTCAATAAGGCAGATCAGATTCAGGTTCGATGGCCAGCCAATCAATGAGACGGATACACCCGCACAGGTATGGTTACGCTTTTCTACACGAATAAACGTGTAAAACAAACATTTCACATATATATATATATATATATATATATATATATATATATATTTTTTTTTTTTTTTTTCTGCTTTAAATGTATTGGGACTGCTCAATCCTTTTTGATATCCATCCATTTGTATATCCTCTTTCCAGCTGGAGATGGAAGATGAAGACACCATAGATGTTTTCCAGCAGCAGACTGGCGGGTGCTGCTAAGCCCGACCACCCACCTCACTGACGGCCATGTTCAAACCATGCCCTAAACCACCTTCACTGTCTCTCCCTCCCCGTTTGCTCCTGCCAGCTTATAATTATTGTTATTATTAATATTATTATTTTTCTCTTTTGAAAGACATTCTTTGTCAGCTGCTCGACATTGCTCGTCAGCTGTTTTATTTACTCTTTTAGTCAGGACTGAAGTCGAGTGTTTTCAGTCTTTGCGGCTGGCTGGTCAGGACCATCGTGTCCTTGTCTGGTGCTGCAGATTGTAATCGGACCAACGGCTCTCCACAGAAACTGCTGTTGCGGCTCTGCTTCCAGCGCGTCAGAGTGTGGGGCTCTGCAGGTTTTTGTCCAGGGGTCGCAGTCAGTGGGGCGAGTTTTTGAAGGGGAAGCACCGTATGAACTGAACACCCACCTGCTTGCTATTTCACTTTTATTTTGTTTTGTTTTCGTTCAGCAAATGTATTTAGGTATCTTTACATTTTAGGTGCTTCTGCATCCTTTTTGTACATTTCTTTTTTTTTTTTTGCCTCCTGTTTAAAATTATAGTTGTTTTTGGGTTTTTTTGTCCTGTATAGAAATATCCAAATGGGTGTTAGATTAGTTGTGAGGTTAAGAACAATACTCCAAAGACAGAACATCTGCTTCTCTTTAAATGTATGTTTCTCTAATTGCAAGGTTAAAACAGTGTCATTAGATCGTTAGTGTACTGCTCCCCGGCTTCTAATAGAGAACAATCTGTTGTACAGATTGCCATTTGCTCAGGCGAAATGCTCGATCAGGGGGTAAAATAAGTCTATGCCATCAAAGTAGGCTTAGTTTTGGCTGTGTCTTGGTAACAAATGCATCTTTTTCCTCTTTATTTTTATTTTTCGGCTATTAAACGGACAGCAATCTGTCCCTGTGATAAAAGCGGCTCCGATTGGGAGTTCAGCTGCGGGCGACGTCAGCTGAGAGCTTGTTTCCGACTCCAGTGCTGTTTTCGGCGTCAAGCGGCTTCCACTTTGAGCTTAGGACGTCCAGCCAAAGCAGATTGTTGTAAGCACATCACTTTTCTACGATGCATCACCTCCTGAGATGTTGTGTTACAAACAAAATGCGCTCTGCTGCCGTGTTGGAGAAGATCTCTCAGATGAGTCTGGCGTTGGAGAGCGTGATGTTGGCACATCGCTTCATATTCGTAGAGCAGGAAGGTCAGTCCTGGGGATGAGCGCGGGTCACTTATTTTTGATCTTTTACCGTCGCAAACTTGGATCTTTCAGTATGGAGTGAAATGAGCAGAATGCTTTTGAATGAGCTGGAAATCTGTGAAAAAGCAAACCCGTTTGGAGTCGTGTGGAGTTTTATGGATGCTTTCTGAGGTTTAACACTCAGAAAATGGGTTAGTTTTTGTACCTGAGCAGATTCGGTTTCATTTGGAACAAGACGGCTAAACAAATGACCGCAAATCTCCTTCCCTTCTTCCTCTGGCCTGCCAGAAAGCCATTTCCCTTTTATATTGAACTGTTCACATCCATTTTATTCAGCTGTATTTTTGTATGCATCCTTTTTATCAGTCGAGTAAGTGGCGGTATCCTATCTTTTTTTTAAAAGCGAATATATATACTTACCATCTGCTATCAGAACTCTTCATTTTACTGTTTAAGTTCACAAATGACTCCCGAACAGCCATCTCTCCCCATTGGATGGCGTGTTAGAAGAGGAAGTTAAGTCTTTGTGCGAATCGTCTCGGCACAAATCATTTACTGGTAATGATTGTGAATTTAGCTTTCGTCACAAATATAAGAGCACATTTTATCAGTACCTACAAATCAGCCTTCCACATTGTTTGCATTTTAACAACTGGGTTTATCTGGACAGAAGTTTTTTGTGGCGGCTGGCTGAACTACACTGTCATGTATGAAGAATGGGGTCCAGGTCTCGTCTTGTTTGTTTCTCTACTTGTTTGTACATTATTTGTGGTCTTTTACTACTGTATACAATAAATATAGTTTGGTACTCAGATACTCGGTCTCATGTTTCATTATTTAGCTTTATTTTATTTTTTTATAGAGGGATGCAGTTGCTGCATAATTCGGTGGTTCAGTTTATTGTTTGAACTTTAGACGCATTACGACCACCAACTTAGACACTTCAATTGGGATTTTATATTGTAGCTCAATTATAAAGTGGGAAGAAAATTAAGTCCTTTTTTTTTACACATAAAAAAAAGTGGGTTTTCACATTCAGCCCCCTTTACCTAAATGCCTCTAAATAAAATCAGTGTCTCCATTCCCTTTAAAAGTCTCCTGTATGTAAATTGAATGAAGGTAGTATTCACAGTCTGCCACAATCAATGCTGTGGACAAAGCAAATTAAATACTGCGGCCTGGTTAGATGAGACAACCTCAGTGAAGTACGGTAGTGGTGGTATCATTCAGTTGCAATGCTTTTCCTTAGTTATAGCAAAGCTAATCCAAGTTGATGTGGATGGTAAATGAATACAGCGACATATGCCGGAAGAAAACTTGAGAATGGGACGCAGGTTCATCCTCCAGCAGGACGATAAACATCAACATACAGCCATAAATGAAATCAATTACAATTAAGGCATATTCATCTGTTAAAACTGCCCAGTTAAAGCACTTACCTAAATTGAAGGGAAAATATGTGAAGATTTGAAATGTGATGTTCACAGAACACATCCAATATGACTGACTTTGCTTTGCAATGAGCGGGGGAAACTCAATATGTATCTCTGCACACCTCACACTTTGCAAATTATTTGAACCGATGTAAAAAAAATTCAACCATGCACAATCAGCACAGGTTTGTGTTGATCTTTCCTATAATATCCCAAAAACCGGAACCCTTCGATCTTATTACAATCACATCAGTTCAGACTGTATGTTTTTGGTCCTTTTTCTTTTTTTTTTGTCTCAAGTTTTTTTGTTTTTGTTTTTTTTTACTGTCAAAAACATAATTTCATACTACATCTCTGCTTGCTAAAGAAAATTAAAGTTGTCATTAAAAAGGGGACAGGTGCAATCACTCACCACACAATGTTTTTGGCAATTTCAAAGTGACAATCTAAGCAAAAAAAAAATTCTATTAAGAGGGTTACAATTCAGAAACAGCAGACGCTCGCTAATGTGAGACTGTGAAGCAACGACCACGAGGTGGCAGCACTGAAGCACGCCAACAAAACCTGTCAGGAACAGTTTCAGCTGCTTTAAAGCTGTAGTTCAAAAATTTGATCACGGCTATTCAGCTATCACAGGTAAATATAAAAATATCGTGGTGATAAGAAAATATCCAGCAGGCCATACAACAGTTTTATCCATTTATGACTACTGTTATGTATTGTAACAATTATGTTATATGCTGAAGTACTTTTCAGACTTCAGACAATACTGAAAAACTAATTACCATCAAACAAAACTTCACATTACATACATGATGATTATTTAAAAAGAAGAAGAAAAAAAAATCCAAGGCAAAACATAAATACTGATTAAATCTAATGATGGTGCAGTTCTGAGAATACCAAACGGAAAAACCCCCCCAAAACAAACAAAACATGCAAATTACAATTCACAAAGCCTGGGAGACTTTAAGGAAAAGATTAAACCATGTGATAAGTATTACATTGTTTTAGCATAGTTAAATTTGGTTCTTTGTAACCTTTATTTAGAACCCCAGATGTTTGATAAGTGGGCCTGTCTAATTCAGCTGAACTGGAACAGTCATAAGATCGTTGCTGCGATTGATGAGTCAAACCAGGAATCAGGATATTTCTGAGTTAGGGCGTTGTACTGGGATTTTTTCTGTTCCTTAACTGGATTTCTCCCACAGCCCTGTCCTATCTCGCAGAAAAATTGATTGTTCAATCGATACAGCTGGATACAGGTCGCACTATGGTCTGTTATATTAATGTAAATAAAATGCAGAATCCATTTTCCTTGTAAATATGGTAGTCTATGAATGGGAGGCCTTCGGGAGGTCCCACACAAGCTTAAATATACAACCCAGAGATTATGAAATCAAACTTTAATCAACTTTATTTATTTACTTTTTTAATTTGCTGATTACCTCTATAAAAACATTTTCACTTAACGTAGCATTAAATAATTAGCTTTAATTCACGAATTCTTAGCTATATTGCAACTGCAGTTCATCAATGTTGAAAAGTTTGTTTGTTTTTTTTTCATCTCACAAGAGCTCCTTCTTACAAATATTTGGTGTGATCTCTGAAGCCAGTTGTTTCTCTGGATTTTTACTTAGGAGGTCAGAGAGTAAAGAGATCTGAATACAAACAACTTCCTCTGTCTTTTATTTGACACCAAATGGGACAACAATGGCACGACAAAGATAGGCAGAATAAAGAAAGAAAACTTTTTTGCATTTGACTGACATTTTGCGTCTGCTTGCACACAGAAGTTGTGTTTGCCTGCCTGCTGTTCTGTGTCGGTGTGCTGTAAGCACAAATGTACAAATAAAGTGAGACAGCTCAGCCCTCTGGCGGTGTGTGTTACCAAATTTGCGGTCGAGGGAGGATGAGTGACAGGCCGGTTAGTGATTTGCATGGCTCCGGTGTTTAAAAGGAGCTGCAGGTGCAGGATTCCCTTCACAGGGGGGTGGATTTGGTTCAGCACACACAGGTACCTTTCATGCTGCTTAAGGACGACGTGTGATCAAGTAGATATTCAGAAAGACTCCAAGTTGGAACATATTCTTTCTTGCCGGGATCAAGATGAAGGATGCACGGTTTTCTTTCATGGATCATCGCTCGAGCTAAAGACCAAGGGAGGAGGAACAGACTGAACATTACCCTGGCCATGGAGACACTGCTGTTAGTTGGCAACTGAAGCGGACCACTTTTCATAATGTCGATGCAGATATTCATACTGCTCCTCCTCTGGGCTTCCAGGGTCACGGAGACAACGACAGACGCATGGAGACAGTGCACAGGTAAGAGACCGTTTTATCTAATGGTATCTGTTTCGTTCTAAACTTTACGAGACATCACCTCGTCTTAGCTCAGCATAAGTGGCCCTGTTAATGATTACCCAGTGGATTGTTTATGGCTCCATCCAAAAGCTGGGAAGGCCCTGCAGCTAAAATTCTTCTGGATAATTCCAACTGTCTGCGTCTGCTTACTGGGAGTGCTGGCGTGGGTGGGTGTGTGTGTGTGTTTGGGTGAACATCCACAAACAAGTACAGGCATTGCATGGGGTTAGGGTTCAGTTGCATTTCTATACACATCAGGATATTAGGGTTTACAGGATAAACATCCAACTGACATCTCATCAATCTTTCAGTATTTCTCCTCTACCAGTCCAGCTTTTGAGTATCTTGTTATAGTAACAACCCTTGTAAGATAATGTATCTATTACTTTCCAGTCATCCTGATTGTTTTTCCCTTTCAATACGGGGTCTTGCAAAGGTGTTAATGCTGTCTTTTACACTTTTGTCAAGTTACAATGTATGTATTTTACTGGGATTTTTATTTAATAGACCAGTGTAAAGTAGTTCATAATTAGTTGAACCATTTTTGCCACTTTTTTGGAGGGTCTGGAAGGGACTGTGTACTCTCTAAGACTGGGCTTTAGCCAGACACATAAAAAAATACAACTATGTTCTCAATGTATTTTTAAATGTTTATTTACTTATTAACTTTACAAATTTAAATGATCAAAAATCATGCAGTGATTTAAGCAGTTTGATTTAATGTAGAATAATCCAGTTCAGATTTCACATGTCAAAGTATTCTAAAATGAAAAAGTAGAGAATATTTAAGTACCAAAAAACATAATAATAATAATAATAATAATAATAATAAAACAAAACAAAACAAAATTTTCAATAAAAGCTAAAAAATCATAATTTGACTCCGGAAAAGATGCGACTCCAAAGTGGACAATTTCTGTTGATATAATTATTGAGAAGATGATTGAAGCTCAATGCAAACAGTCCAGGTGGAAAGAAGTGTTATAATTGGGTAAAATTTACAGGGTAAACAATTTACCCTGTAAATTTTGTATCTCTAATTGGTTTTACCTTAGACTCAAACTAAGAAGTGTGAGGATTTCGAACTGTTTCTGAGCTTCGTTTTTGCAGAATCTCCAGCCGTTCATAGCACAGCACTGACCGCCGTTCTGGCCTCTTTATTTGTCTGCTGTCCTCAGAGTTGCTTCCCTTGGATCTTCTGTCTTTTGTTCTGGAGAGGGACACGTCCAGAGTGGCCCCCGGGGCGCGCGTGAAGCAGTCGGCTGGGGCGAGGGGCGTCCAGTTTCTCAGCCCCGATGCGTCTATGAGCTTCCCCGCTTCCCAGCTCTTGGCGAACTGTGACCTTTTCCCCAAAGAGTTTTCCATTGTTATCACAGTGAAAGTGAATCGCTTTGCACCCAAGGTAAGCATCTGTCAGAGGTGATGAATCTCTGACACAAGACCAAAAGTATACTTTGCAAAAGTATTATTGCAAATAAATATTTCATTTATTCTAAATCAATACAATATAAATGTAATATTTTATTAAATAAATATCTCATAAAATAAATATTTTATTAACTACATTATATATTAAATACTAATATTTATTTAATATACTAAATAAATATTATTATTTATATATGCTGATATGTAAACAACACAGAAATCTAAATCCTTACAGACTCAACTGAAAGTCAATGTACTTTAATGTGTTTATTATCTGCAACATAATGTAAAAGAGAAAGAATCAGTTTTGGTGTAAAATACCAAGGAGTAAAACTACATACACGATTTTAAAATCTGTAAACACACCATTATAAATCAATTTACTCCTTTACATTTTGCCACTGCCAAATTCGTTTAGTCTTGAGGGCATTTACTCTCTTTCTTGCAGCGAGACGAGTACGTCTTCTCTCTGATGGGACGAAGTAACGTGGAGGCTGTCGCACTGGAGGAGAAAGAAGACGAGCAGCGCCTGAGGAAGAAGGAAACTAAGAGTGATGAGAAACATGCAGGGGTCATCCTTGGACTAAAGTTATCCCAAAACAGCCTGCATTTTGTTTTCAACGGCCATCGGAAAGCAGCAGAGCACTGGAGCTTTCAAGGCATCCGTCTAACTCCCAACCAGTGGCACACACTGGTTTTAGTCATCGGCCTTCACCACAGGAAGCTGACGGTGGACTGTAACCCGCCGCTGGAAAGGTAAGCTCAGCTCTGCTTGTTCTCTCTTTTTGCCTTTTTTCCGTCCATCATCTCCCTTTCCTTCTTACCTGTAAGATCCTGGACGTCTCACCACAATAAAATGTTCTTGCTGTAATGTAAAATGTATTTGCGCCCTGCAGTCATATCATGACATCCTGGCAGTAAGTGACAGATGGTTTTGAGAAGAAACTTCCTCTGACATGCAGCAGGGTGCAATCTCTATAACCATCAGAACAGTTCAGGTTTCAAGTTCTTGTTTTTCAGTCTGAAATTTAAGAAAGGTACTTCAGTTGGAAGAAATTCAGCCTCAAGTGACTTGCGATGTTTGAAACGTTATACTGCAAACATGCTACAGAAATAAACTTCATTGTATTTTGTTAGGACTTGATAAGATTAGTGCAAAGCAGAACATAATTCTGAAGCGGAAGAAAAGAGAAACATGGATCCCAAAATTATTTTTACAAAGGAAAAACTGAAAAGTGTGGTGTGCATTTTTATTTACCCCTCCCCCCCCACCAATCCTCTTTAACATTATAATCCTAAATAAAATCAGGTGCAACTACAAACATAAGTTGTTAACTAAATATGAAATTGATTAACTAAATATGAAATGAATTAGTTAACAAAATCAATCTAGTTGGAAGCATCATGCTGCGGTGATGCGTTTCTTCAGCAGGAACAGAGAACCTGCTTATGGTGAGATAGATGGAGTTAAATATCAGAAAATCCTCAAAAGACTTAATACTACATGTTGGAGTTTCAGCTTGTAGGAGAACTACCCCGCAGATTCAGCCAATAAAATCTTATAGTTGGAATAATATCCATGGCCCAGTCAAAGTCTACACCTAACCGGAATTGAGAGTCTGCGGAAAGACTAGAAAACTGATAATCAAGGTGCTCTTCGCCCGATCTACTTTTTCACAAAGACGAATTTCATTTTCTTTATGTGTGAAACTCTCAGGTATTACACAAAATACTTGCAACTGTGACACTTCACCAAAAATTCAACCCGGAATGAATGTGCTCTTTAGGAATCTCCATTTGTTTTGCACTCCCAGCTTTAGTTTTGAGCGTTCAGAGCTGCATGGGATGTCAGCAAGTCCACATGATTTATGAATGGCCAGAAGCAGATCAGAGGCGACTTGTCTTTGTGAGTTTATGAAGGAAATGTTTTGAGAAAAGTGCGTTGACTGTAAAAAACCCCCCCAAAACAACCAAGGGTTGTGCATACTTTTGGAAGGCAGTGTTTATTAGCTGTTTAGGATAATTGTCTTTTATTGCAAACAGTGGTCCCTCCAGGGCTTTCCCTTCAGATCTTAACATCCAGGCATCCAGATTCCACATTGGCAGTCGGGGAAGATGGAAGGGCTTGTTTTCAGTGAGTTGAGTTTCAAATTGTGATTCAACTCCAAGGACATTTAATAGCATCCCAACCACTTGTTGACGAGTATCTCATCTGTTGCCACATGTTCAGGGCCTGATGCGACAACTGGTTCTTGTGCCGAACTCAGACGCCTCCAATCAACTCTGCCCGTCTTCTGACCCCCGGCTTGCAGCTTTGTCAGTTCCACCGCTGCTCTTAGACCTTCCTGTCAGGAGGAGGCAGAATGAGAGACATGACACTTCCTCTGGTAATTTGTACATTTGCTTCACAAGGGAATGTGACTCGAGTATTAGGGAATTACCGCTGATTGCTCCGTCTTCAATGCGATCTGTCAGAAGCCGCAGGACGACTGTCAGTGGGCGTGGAGAGGCCATGTTCTGAGTTGCTGCGAGGTCAGCTGTGGTTTAATCCTCTCAAAAAGGGCCTCTATGTCTGTGACGGGTCAGTGTGGATCACTGTGTTGGAGGGTGAGCATCCAACTGCTAGCAACAAGCAGCTTTATCTCTTTGTTACAATTGACAAAATCATTTTACCTTCCAACACAGACCATAAAAGACTGGACTACGTTTTGGAACAGCAGGTTCTTACCACCAGCTCTGAGACACACGATGTAGAGGTATTTCTTCATCATTTCTTTTCCGATACGACTTTGCTGTTTTGTTTTGAGCTCATTTTTATCTGATCTTTAGGTGTTTCAGATACAAGGCATTGGCCTCATGGCTGCTATGGCCCACAGATCCTCAGCCTCTGGTTCTGCTGTGTATCTCTGGACCAACTTGGGTTTCCGGCTCTACCAGAACATCAGCACTCACGGCGCTCTGTCTTGGAAGCATTTCCAAGTAGGAAAGAAGGTGTTATGGAGATTCCATCCTTTTTTTTTTATCAACACGTTTTGAAAATTAAAACCTTAAATTCATCTCTCATTACCTCTGTTTTGTTGTTTTTGCCTATAGGCATATCTGGTAGTGTCTAATTCTGGGACTGAAACAAACAAGTCTGTCGACAAACAGCCTGAATCTGACTTTTCTGTCATTTATAAATGGAGCAACAGAAGAAAACGGTTTGTGCAGTTCCAGACTCTGCAGACCTACTGCGCTCGAGACTGGGAGGCTTTCAACATTAATGAACAGACTTATCTTGCTGTGGCCAATCACAGAATGGGTAAGCAATTACACTGCCATTCAAAAGTACTTATCACGTTTTTCCTTCTTTTTTTTAATCATTCTTAAATATTTCAGATCATTCAATCGACTTTAATATCAGATAGATAATCCAAGTAAATACAGAAAGCAGTACTATATTGTTAAAGTGTGGAGTAATTGATTAACCACTTTTTTACTGACAGATTTGCAGGATCAATAAATAATTTAAACAAAACAATTCTGACAACATTAGGAAGGAAAAACATCATGTCCCAATCTAAAAAAAATTATTTCCCTTAATTAGCATAATTAACATTTGAAAACTACTTTTCTATGTACTTGGGTTATATTTATCTGGTTAATGATCTGTTACATGTAAGTGTGTAAGAATAAAAATATTTCTGTCAGAAGGTGAACACCGTATGACTGTACTGTATTTCAGTGCCTTGCAGCTTTTTGGCGATGCTGAATAAAACCAAATCTTACTCTTACCGTTACTGCTTTTAGGAAACAACAATCACACCATCAACAGCGTGATCTACAAGTGGAGCAGATCGACAAAGTCTTTTGAGGTTCACCAGACACTGATCACATCGGGGGCCTACGACTGGGAGTTCTTCAAAGTTGGACCGTACCACTTCCTGGTGGTTGCAAATGCTTTCGATGGCATGACCACTTCTCTGGACTCGGTCATCTACGTTTGGATCGATGGAAAATTTCAAGTGTTCCAGATAATCAAGGTGTGTGATAAGAAGAACAGTTGCATCAAAAATGGTGCCGACAACGGCTCATATCTGATTACACTACCACTGCCAATCTAACCACTGTGAAAAGTTGATGGCACTTGAAGGCAACATTTTAGTAGGGGGTGGATTTCACCTGATAAGACCCATATCTCTGAGATGATCACATAAAGATCCTGTCAGGACGGAACAATAAAACGATAAAAGGAAAAGAGTTGGGAAGGAAGGAAGGAAAATGATCAAGATAGAGGCAAAAACAGATGATGTGGTTTGGCATGATTTGCCTGACTGATGGAAGTGCTTTGTAACTGATATGAACAATTTTATTTGAATCTGGCTGCAGCTGATGTGACTGTGTTGACACATTGATTGCCACACGAGAAAACACAGAGAGATTTGTAATTAAAGGGGAACTCCAGAGGTTGGGGGCGGGGGGGGGGGGGGGGGATTTGTGAGAACCCCTGAGGGCTGGTAGTAATAAATTACCTGAAATCATCAGAGAAACGTGAGAATCTGGATTTCCGATATCTCTTGGTTGCACAAACAGTGAAGCTTCATGACGCAATCTGTTGGCTCGTACATGAGAAGACGGTAGATACATTTTAAATAAGCATTACTTACTGTTGTAATGTCACTTAGTTCCATTACTGTGGAGCTACACACATCTATTTACTGCTATGTACATCTTTACTCACAGTGTGCAAAACCTGCTTTCATGTAAATCGGAAAGATTTTTAATGGTCATGAAAAAAAATTCTCTTGAGTTTAGATGTTTTTGCTTATCTTCAGTCCAGTTATTTGCTGACCAGTGTCCCTCCATAGTCAGAGAAATGTTTTCTTGTGAGCTCAACTGCTAACTATGATTTATAAAATAGAGAGACAAAAAATATTTTAGATTTAAGAACTGAAAAAGGTTTGTGTCTCCAAGTAATGGGTTTTAAATTAACAGTGGTTCTTCAACTTTCAAGAACAAGAGATGTTGGTTCTTGCCTTCCTATGCACCTATTTTTTTTATTTCCACTCAGTTAAAGTGCCACCAAAACCAAACTGTGTTTGAGAGAAACTTTGATAAGTGTATAATAATTTATGTAGGTTTTTTTATTCTGTGTATTACTATTTTCATGCTTGACTCTGTCTAATTAGTTCTGGACGCTTGAAAAACTTTAAAATAATCTACGTGATGAGCCAAACTGCCCACGTCAAAAGGCAGTAAAACAACCGCACTGGCAACAAAACTTCAAATACTTTAGATTCTTTTGTGAAAAAGCTGAAATTTCTAGGTTGCAAGTCAAAAATAAATGGGAATTTTCTCATCAGAAACCCTTTCAAAAACAACTAAATAAACAAACAAACCCCAAAACAAATGGGTATTTGATTGTTTATGTTGTCCAAATAGATAAGCAGATTTAAATTTAGCTTAATAACTTTTCACATTGAAAGAAAAAAAAAAAAATCTAATTTCCATAACAGATACACCAAAGGTTGACCTATAGTTCATGACGAACTCTGCACCTCAACGTTGATAGCAGAGTCAATCCTACTCCTGATGATGCCACTGCCTGTAAAGCATAGCAATAAGGGTTGTTATCAGCATTTATATGATTTTTAAGCCCTTGTTCCTCTATATATGTTATTTGTGAAAAATTAACTGGGCCAAAAGTTTTCAAATGTACAGAAGAAAAAGCGCCCCTCTAGTCATTGTATATGAATTGTTTCAGAATTGGGTACATGCTGGGAATTATTTAATTCAATTATTTAATTATTTAATTTCCTTTTGGGATTAATGAAGTATTTTTAAATTTGAATTGAAATGAATTTAAATTAATAACTTTTTTTTCTTTTTTTTCTGTTTCTCTTTGGAAGTTATTTTTTTGATTTTATTATTTCAAACATGCAAAGAAATTTAAACCAATTTGAAATTTACACTTGTCCATTACTAAACACAACAGAAAAATTGTTTTTTTTTTATATATATATTTTGTATTTTCTAAATGAAACTGAACTGTTTTCTGATGAATATGTCAAATTACCAAAACACTGCACAGTGATAAATCTAAATAAGAAAGTCTTTGGTTTCTCAAGAGCTCCATCCTCAAAATTCAAGATGGCTGCTGCAAGTGGTAAATTTATTTGTATTTCTGACGGTTTGCATCCTATTAAATCAGTGCTGTACAAGCACCGTGTACAATGTCCCTTTGCAACTGGAGCAGGATTTAGTTGGGTGCAGTGTCATGCCAAGGTCCACTTTTGAACTTCAGAAGAAATAAAAAGTTTTTATTTATCACTTTTATTACTGTTATCTGCAGACTAACTTGCCACTTGGTACTCATTCTGTATTCGTTGCCATCTTCTCTCATACTCCCAATGCAATATTATTTTCTGAAGACTGTGTATTACACCCTGTTTTCTTTGATTTTGGTTGTGAAACCCTTTTGTCTACATCAACCTAGACTACTCCTGGTATAAACTGAAACAAATAGTTTCAAACAGAGATTTGTTGTTTACAACTTAAATCTTTGTTTGCACTTTTACATTTATTCACATGCAATTAAACGCAGAAAAATATTTATATTTCTGCCAAATTTAACTTAACCAACATCTGAATGGAATTAATGATGTTTCCTAATGAGTGGCTCAGCTGGAAAGCAATTAAAAGAAGGGTGTGATTTCTGAAATACCAATAAAGATGTCCCCACTGATTGTTGAGAAAGATATGCATTTTTTTCTACATGACACTTTTAAATTAAAACGTAAGTAAATCCAAATATATTTCCTTACTCTTCTGTTGTTTATCTCATGTTTTGTCTAATTCTCTACTAGAGCCATTCTTGTTGAATTGAAGTTTGATTGTTGGTTTAAATGGATCCCATATGAAATATTTGACTGATTGTCTGACTTTCTGCAACTGTAGACATTCTGCGCCACAGACTGGGAAATGTTCCAGATTGGCAGCAGAGTATTTCTGGTTGTGGCCAATGGACACAGATTCCAGGGTAACGGACCCAGCCAGTACACCATCAACTCAACTATCTATGAGCTGGACATGAGTGGGAGGATGTTTGTTCGCTTCCAGGATATTGTTACCTACAGGTATTCATGTGAATTTCACAGATTCTATCTATGAGATTCATGTACAAACACAGACTTTTTAATCATTTTTGTGGTTGAAGATATTTGCAGTCATTTAAATTTATCATCGCTATACCTAATGATCTTTATCCTTTCCAGTGCAGTGGATTGGGAGTTCTTCAGCCTCGGGGAAGAATATTTCTTGGTTGTTGCTAACTCTTATAATGGGGAATCCTACTCTCTCAACAGCATTCTTTACAGGTATTCAACTTGTCAACACGTCCCCACCCTGTGTGATGTCTTTCGTCAGCTCTTATTGCCATGGGGTATCTGTCATAAAGTCATTTTAGAAAGAAACACTTGTACATGCATTATGCAAAATACTATTATTTTTGACATGTATAATGCCCTGAAAAGGAATTTTTAACACTTAAACCTATTCCATTTCTTGTATCAGTGCTTCCTTTAATGTGAAAAACGAAATTTCTTCACATTACAACCACAAACTTTAGGGTGTTTTTCTAATTGGGATTTTATGAGATAGACCAACGTAAACTAGCACATTGCATTGAAGCGAAAGGAAAATAATGCAAGCTTTAAAAGTTTTGCTACAGATAAAAATTTTACAAGATTCCTGAAGAAAATTGTTTGTGCTGGGCTTTATTGAGCAGCATCAAAATAAATGAGGTTGAATACAAATGTACCCCTCACTTTCAAGATTTTATCTGTTGAAATTTTCAAAAATAATTTTCCTTCCCACTCACAACTATGCACTACTAATTTTTTTGTAGGTATAATCCAAATAAAACACACTAAAGTTTGTAGTTGTACCTTGAATTAACATAAAAAGGTCAAAGAAGTGTGAACACAGTAAACAGCAACTAATATGCAAATAGCCCATTATTTGATTTCTTTTATCCACTTACAGGTGGCAGGGATATGAAGGATTTGTTCCCGTTCATTGGCTCCCAACCATTGGGTGCAGTGACTGGGAGTTTTTCAGCTCTAATGGAGAATCCTTTCTGATCTACTCCAGTGCCAAAGCGCCTCTCTCCAAAGTTTTCAAGCTCAAAACCTACTAGACGACAAAGTGTGCACATGGCTTTGTGTTTTCAGTTTGTGTGTGGCATATTGTGCTCCTGTGAATAGTTTTATATCTTTGTATACTGAAAGAACTTAAAGTTTTATAAGGACATAATTTAACTGTCAAATATTTTAATAAAATTATATTTGAAAGAACTTCACAGAGGCCTTAACCAGTATCCTATACCGCTTCATACCTCACAAATACTTGTTTTCTCATTTTAACACAGCCAGGATGTGGATGTTTTATATGTGACAAATACAATTAAACCCCCCAAAATATTACAACCTTTTTTTTTGTAAGAGAGTTTATATTTGACATTATTTCATGCCGTATTTGTACTTAAAATGTGTGGTTGCTTACCCAGTGGAGTTCGCAGTCAAATATGTTGAAAAACATAGGAAAAATTAATTAAACTTAAATAATAGTATGTTAAACTTTGACGTGGAAAAGATAAATGTCAAGCAGAGTTAGGCGATAATCACTCAGTCAGGTTTATTTTCACAAGTTCAAAAGGAGTCAAAGTTGGCCCTGTCAACAGGCAGACAACAAAACAGTTTTATACCAAGGACATGAAATTTTAAACAGTGGAGAGACAGTCTGGCTCCGGAGCAGCTGCAGAAAACAACACCTAACCTTGAGTGTGTATCCCAAGGAGGTTAATTTGGTGAGAGTTCAAACCCATTTAGAATAAAGACATATCATAACATGATCATGAGATGAATGTTATAATGTCCTACCTTGTAATAACATTTCGAACCACAACTTTAATAACTATATATTTTCCTATATTTATATGTGTTGCAACATATATCAAAGAATACATATATATTTGGCGTGCATAAAAAATATTTACAATTTAAATTTCTATACATAGTTATTGCCTGCATAAGACAATCTGTTGAGACATTTACAGATGTAAAACGTTTGTAATGTATTTAAATATAGGAAACTTAAATGTTTCAATTGTATATTTTTTATTTTTAACCTAATTTTTCCTCAAATTTTTATATGTTTGTGTTTTGGACGTTGTTTGATGTATATGAAAATACAAATGCAAAAAAAGATTACAAGTCAACAAATGTAATTGGTACTAAAAAAAGTATCCCCTGAAAGCAGATAAATAAGGCACACTTGTTAGTGTGCTTTTTTGTATTTGTTAAGCCACTCACGTGTGGTTTATTATACTGTTTTAGACTGGACTGTTGTTTCATTTTCATTAGAAATGAAACTAAATCTTAGACATTATATCCTAACAATGCTCGATATGTCAGTGTCAGATGGTAAATTGTCTGTCTTTGACGTACCGGTACTTAAATTTTCTTCATTTAGTCTTTTTTGGGTAACATTGTGCTTTTACTGTTATACAAAACTGAGCTTTTAACTGCCAGCACATGATTCCTGTAAATTATCCATTGTCATGCTGAGTTGATGAAAGACTACAAGAGCCAGAATGCCTGTGCGAATTGATCTTGTAGGAAATGCAGTGTTAGAATTAAAGCAAGTGTTTCTATTTAAATAGTTAAAACAATAAACAGTGTTTCCCGGTAATAATTTGTATTAAATTCACAAATTAAAAAAAAATGTTGTGACTAAATATTATTATTTTTAAACGATTTTCTTGTCTAGTTCGCGTTCGACTGATCGATGTACTACAAGTACCACAATGCATCATTCCACTTTCTACCGACATGAAACATGGCCGCCTACAGTTCAACTATGGTGTTTCTATTTACGTTTCGCCTGTTTTCTGTTTTAAGACTGACAGTGGAAGAAAGAGCTCGGGTTCGAAGTCATTTTGAGTAAAATTTAAGTTTAGTGTATATTTTTCTGTTTGGTTAAATCGGTGCTGTGATTTTTTGTTTTTTATGAATAGTTGCTGTGACACAGACTGAGATATTTCTTTTCGCTGGGCTTATCAAAACCGCGATTGATTTAGTCAACCAGAAACCCCACAGAGTTCACACCAGGGCCTGGTCGCGATGTTTAGCCCCGTGAATTCATCTTATTTTCGAGTCAGTCCGACAATTATCAACCGGGAGCTCGGGAAGACTAAGATGAGATAGCAAGAGTGCACTCTGGAGTGCTAACACGGGGCTTTTACTGGGAGCGCAATCGCTTCACAACTTGGGAGAAAACTGCGGAAATAAAAGCCCAATTCAACATGTTCGGAAGCCTTTTTGAGGAGAAAGAGGACGAGGGCTTCGTCTCGACCTCCGCCACAGGAAGAACTGCCAAGGGGGGCGAGGAGCCGCCTCCACCCCGTGGGAGAAGCAATCTGTGCGGCATTAAAAATCAGGGAGGGACGTGCTACCTCAACTCTCTGCTCCAGACTCTGCTGTTCACCCCAGAGTTCAGAGGTACGGTCAGATGACTCTCCCACCTATGCAACAGGTCACCAGGTGACTCTTTTCACCTGAGTGATTCGTCTTTGCTGGTGTGTTTGCAGAGGAGCTGTTCAGTTTGGGGCCAGAGGAGCTGGGGTGTCTTGAGGATAAAGACAAACCAGGGGCTAAAGTAAGTGAACAAAATGAAAGCACAGATCCATCCTGTCATATTTGAAGGCTGATGGTGGTGATGGAATAATTTTGTGGGAGGATAATTTATAGGCCCATTTGGCCATTTAATATTTACTTAACATTGTACAAATGTCAGGTCCTCTCTGGTCCATCAAATTTAAGATTTTGTCTTATTAGCATAACTGAAGAACTGAAATGGTCCTAGGGCTCAACTGTGGGGAACTTCTTTAGAAACGGGTATACAAGAAGTCTGAACGTTTCCTGTTGTAACACACTGGTATCTTTCAGGTAGTCAAACTAAAATATGACAGCTGGCAAGTGAATAGTCAACAGTGTCGATACCAGTAAAAGGTTTATGGTTTCAAATCAGAACGATTTTTAGAGAGCAATATTTGCAGGTTTTAAATTGTGGACTGATTAGAGCCAACACTAAAATGCAACTCTATATCATCGGCACACAGGTTGGATTTACAACTGTAAAATTAGGATGTAATGTTGATATAAATTGAGAAGAGGACCCAATGGAGCACCCTCGAAAAGAAGACTGAGCGTTTTCTTTTTTCTCCTTTTACTTATCTCTTGCCTTTTAATTGGATTGTTAATATAGTGAAACAATAAACGCTCATCTGGACCCGTGCCTGGTTCAGCTTTAAGGCTAACTTAGTTTGGCTCTTTTTCCCTGCAGGTCCGAGTGATCCCTCTGGAGCTTCAGAGACTGTTTGCCCGCCTGCTGCTGGTGGACCAGCAGAGCGCCTCCACCACCGACCTCACCGACAGCTTCGGCTGGAACAGCAGCGAGGTCAGTGACAGGGGTGTGGAAAGGAGAGGCTCACGTTACACCTTTTTTTTTTTCTTTTTCGGTGATTGATCTTAAGCCACAGCAACATCCGCCACGGCATGCTTAAAAGTACGAAACGTGATTGCGTTATCGTACTGTAGTCAGCCCAAGGAACCTGACTGGAATTCCAGTTCTTTCTGGAGGCCGTCCAGCTGCCAAATTATTACCTGAGGAAGGAGAACAAAAAGTTACAGAGACACGAGTTGCCATAGGGCGTGCAAACCCAATTTTCCAGTGGAAAAATACATGCAGCGATGTGATCAAACAAGCAGCTGTACTCTTAAAAACCGCTAAGCTTCTGTTGGTTGGCGGTGAGAAGAAACTAGGGACATACAGTAGTAATTGACATAAATATTGACAAGTTGTAAAACGAAGTTACATGATGTGACACAAAAACCCAACACACCACAAGGAGAAATGGAAACTAGTCAACCGTGGAAAGCAAAAATAAAGAGGCAAAAAAAAAGGATCTTCTGAGGGTGATTTCTAGTTTGACATTCGTTTATGCAAATCTTGCTTAACTTTCAGCTGGTTCTGTAAAATGTTAATGACATGGATAATCACATGTATTATCTGTGAAAACAAACCAAAGTGTTTTTTATTTGTTGGTTTCAGTGAGATGATCCCAATGTGCTCTGATGTGCAATGCTCTACTTTATTGTCTTAATAGCAAACAAATGTTGATAACTGGACATCGAGGCTTCGAAGTGTGTGTTGAGAAGTCCAGGATGTGTGTAGCAAAGCGAGTGTCGAATGATGTCGCCAACATCTGAAGCGTCATTGGTTCACAAGGAGACATTTGGCATGATTTATAAATAGACTACTGTGCAACCGCTCACACATAGTGGGTTGGTGTTTGCAAGTTTTTCGGGCATAGAGGTGTGTTTAGAGTCCATAGGAAAAAGAAAGTTTCCCTCCATGTTTGAACACTGGTTTGATCACAGGGTCTAAACATTTTTAAAGAAGTCTTACATTTAATCATTTCAGCTTTAATTTAGGCATTTATTAATTTCATATGCTGAAATTCTGGCTTAGGATTTAGACATTATTATGTGTTGACAAAACTAGCTCCTTTGTCATTAAGTGTATATTTAAAACGTTTTACCTGTGGTTGACCATAACACATGAGATAAAGTTTTAAATCTTGCTGCCTGTATTGGTTTTGAAGGCAATGCAGCTAGCTAACCTATAAAAGCGTAAGAACACTGGGGTCACATACCAGAGCTAAGATACCAACCTTAGTGGATAATTATAATTAATTTCCTTGGATCCATTATGTACGTTATTCAGTTAAGAAGCAAACGTTATTTTGTATAATTAAAATTAATTTCATATGTCTTAAAGGGCTTAACAATTGCCACATGTAACTTGCTGAAACTCACAGAAAGCTTGTTGCTATCCTGATAAAGTAATTACACTTTCTCTAATGAGTTGGTTTTTGGAATGCAACATGAATTTCCTTTATTGGCAGAAGATGTTGCACTATGTAACAAACCCTTCTTGAACCCTTTTGTGAACCAGGTGGCCAGAAGGCATCAAGGCTTCATCTGGCCTCCTCTGCAGTGAAACCACAGCACAATTTTGCTTTCTAAATGCATCAGACTTTTGGACTGACGTTTGTTTTTTTGGGGGGTCAAGAATCACTGGAGGACTTTCAGTGGAAGTCCTTTCACTCTTTTTGCCTTTTCATACATTCGTTGCTTTTGTTTTTGTATTTTTCACTTTTTGTGCACAAAACCAAGACTTCTTCCTCAGGATGTTTTTGCCCACTGGGAGATATTTTCTACCTACTTAATTTTCTGTTTTTCCATTACTAGAATGAAATGTGGTTATATGACATCAGTAGATCATACTTCAAAAGAGTCAACTGGTTCAGAGCAAAGTTTGTAACTCAATTTAATATATGTAAAATTGAACCAGTTTCAGACTATTTGTATCTCTTTTATCATGGGGTCACGTGGGTACAAACTGGAACAAAGCCTCTCCTCATCTGAACCGTTCTTTGCATTGTTCTTTCAAGGGGACGAATCAGCATGATGTGCAGGAGCTCAACAGGATTTTGTTCAGTGCGTTGGAGCACTCCCTGGTGGGCACCAGTGGCAGCACGCTGATCCAACGCCTCTACCACGGCATCATTGTCAACAGCATCGTATGTAAGGAGTGTGGAAACGTGAGCCAGAGGAAGGTGCGTTACAGTATGAAGACCCTTGTGTAGAGAAAATCTAAAAATCCGCGTCTACTCCTTTTTGGTTTAAATGTGTTTTTGTGTCATCGGCAGGAGGACTTCCTGGATCTGACGGTGTGTGTTTGTGGCGTGTCCAGCCTGGAGGAGGCTTTGTGGAACATGTTTGTGGAGGAAGAGTGGTTTGAAGGCAATAACCTTTATCGCTGCGCTCAGTGTTCCCGGCTGGTCACCGCTGCCAAGGTTGGTACCAGTAACGCACGTTATAATTCGAGAAAGTGCTTTTTTAATTCTCTCTACTATCAAAAATGTTTTCCTTTGCCATTTCTCAGTCTGCCAAGCTGAAGCAGCTGCCCCCGTTTATGACCATGTCTTTGCTGAGATTCAGCTTCGACTTTGCCAAATGTGAACGATACAAGGAGACCGGACGCTATGCCTTTCCGCTCACCATCAATCTGCGACCTTTTTGTGAACAGGTACCGGAAAGATTTTAGTTGAACTTTCCTCTTTGTACGTGCAACGCTTCTAAAGTTTAATTTAAATTATGATAGCTTATAGCTAATGAAAACCCAAGATTCAGTTAATGAGAAATATAGAATATTATGTATGAACATAAGGAGTGTATAGCACAAAGGTTACTGCTAAAGAAGCTGGAAGTTCACACTGCTAGCCAGGCATGTGTTTGGAAAGTTTGGAGGAAGGAAGAAATTGTGGTAGAAGAAGATGCAACAGCTGCAATGAAAACTTGTAGCTGGTTTGAGGGTTTGGAGGAGACGCATACAGTATTGGCTGAGGCCAGACTCTGTGCTTAAACACATTTGTCAGTACATTAACAGAAATAAATGCTCTAAATACATCATTCTACTTTGATCTTTCTTTGAAATACTTTGTTTGGCCTCTTGCAGACTGACGCAGAGGACTCTGACTTCACATACGAACTGTTTTCGGTGATTATCCATAAGGGAGGCTGCTATGGCGGCCATTACCATGTTTACATCAGAGATATTGATGAGCTTGGACAATGGGAGCCGCCGGTGAGGGGAAAAGTGCTGACTTTTGTTCAAACAAAAAAAACGTTGCTGCTTGGCTATTTCTTTCATTTGGTTTTATGCATGCACACATCAAAAAAAGACATCACCTCTGTTTCTTGTTGACAGGAAGAGGACTGCAAACCCAAAGCTCAAAAGAAAGCAAAGGAGGAAGTGAAGGAGTCATCTGAGCAAAACCTGCAGGAAGACAACCCTTTGTCTATCATTACTGCAATCATTGCTCAGGTACACCTTGTTTTTTTTATCCCTCAAACTAGTGGTGAGGAAAACTTTTCCTGGAAGGTCATGGCTGAATGTCATGATACAGTATAAACCGCAATTAAGCCACCTTTCCACTACTAGCGCCATGAAACATTTCCATCTACTCTTGTTGATATTGTGAAGATGATTGTGATTCAGGATATTGTGCCATTTCAAAAATTTCTTTTTTCAAAATTTTCTGATGAAACTCTGGCGGACTGTGACTGGTAAAGATTTAAACTGCAGTACCTCTACTGTCCTCTAGGAGTCGTCAAAAAGCGTTTTGTTGGATCAGCTGGGTCAAAAACTCATGAACAAAACTGGATCATCCTGGAGCAAAAGGTTCAGGAAACCCTACGGTCCCATTGGAAAGGTATTCTTAGTTTTTCCTCCTATATTGATTTTTACAAAAATATTTTAAATCTAATCCGGTTTCTTTGCCTTTTTCATTAATTTGTTTATTTTAGTTCCTGCAGTCACACAGTGACGTTTTCATTTTGGTGTCCAATGGGACTCGAGTGGCATTGAAAGCAAACCCTCCAAGCCCAGCAACTGATGCCTCGGCTCCATCAGAGCAAACCACAAACTCTGAACCCTCAACAGCTTCAGACGGAGCAGCTTCTGATCTGCAGCCAGAGGGAAATCAGAAGCCTAAACCAAAACCAGAGGTACTACAGAAACAGACCTACTCGGATTACACATTTCAGTTTGTACTTAATTTTTTTTACTTACACATAGAAACAAAAATTGATAGATTTTTTTATTTTTTTTATTTTGACTTGTCCAGTGAGGAGAATGAAGCCAGGAGAAATGTCTTGTGAAAAGATTGGAGACCTAATAAACCAGAACTCTGATCTGCTTAAAACAAAAATGTAAATTTAAAAGACAAAAATTCAGCCGAAGTTCGAGTAGGTCTTATAATTTGTGATTTGGTTTTGACCAGCACTCTGGTGCTTCTAAGATTTTGCTCGCACTCCTATGTAAAATCTATTGGCAGGGTTTTGGAAGCAGCTGAAAGTCTCACTTTTGAACAGACTTAGTAATCTGCTTACTGCTTACAACAAAAGGCAGGCTATGCGTAGTTCCAGATTACATGCTTAAATAAGCATATAATGTGCAATTTTTATATAGGATCCCCTGGCTCCAAAAGTTTGTTTGTGTCAGAAAAGTATATTTTACCTTTGGATGTCTCTTTGAAAATGATTGGCAGGACAGAAGGACACATTTGTATCCTTCCTTGGTGGCATTTAAGAGTTTCTGTCTCTAAAATGCCATAAAATTTGCAATGTAACTATATAAATGTGACCCACAGAAAACATGAAGTCTTGTGACTCGTTTTGTGGCTGTTTTCTCACGGCACGTCCTCCTGTCTGACAGCAGGGTAGCCACTGGTTTGACCTCAACGACTCCACTGTGACCTCCATCAGGGAGTCGGACATTGCGAAGCAGTTCCAGGGCAAAGAGAGCGCCTACATGCTGTTTTACAGAAAAACACAGCTGTACAGGCCCAGTGAAGGTACAAAGTAACTTGCCTGCATCTTGCGATTTAAAAACATTTCATCTCCAAAACAACTTGACTATACAATAAACATAGAGTACAACTGCTGCAGGAGTAGTAATTTAATTTGTATGCTTTTTAAAATGATTTTTGTTTTACTTTTGCAGCTCTAAGCAATCCACAGTATAAAGTTCCTTCCCACTTCATCCAGATGGCCCAGGATGAAAACCAGAGGCTGCAACAGATGCGGTATCAAAACAAGCACACAAGTGAAACATGTTGCTCTGTTATTATATGCACAGCTGCACCGTCGGGTCTGACTCAATCATTACGGTTCAGTTGCGCTGGAGAAGCTCTTCTCACAGATTATTTGTCTCATATAAGTCTGCACAACTTGTTCATTTCAAAAAATATGTTTTCTGTAAAACATTGTGTTTGTAAAAGTTGCATACTGCAGCTTTAAGCGTGGACAGTTCTGCACAGTTGAGGGGAATCAACGTGTTTTTGTTTTTTATTATTACAGTGAGGAGTTTGATGCCACTAATAACACAGTAGAGCTGCATCTGCACCTGGCCCCCTTCTACAAAACAGTAAATGGAGTCCTGCAGCCGGTCAGCGAGGAGCCAAGCAGAAGCATCAACCTGAGCTTCGACAGGAGGAAAACCATTGGCGATCTGCGGATCACCATTTATCACGTATTTTGATTCCAATAAACAGATACTGTTGTGTTTTGAAACTCTTTGTTATAGGAAGGTTTTACATTTTTTGTTGTTACAAAAATATAGATGCAGGAGCTCTGGGAAGGAGACATGGCATTAACTGTGGCCAAAAGTCTGCCTGCAGGTTTACACCTCTACAATACTTTTACAGGTTAGACTTCACAGGCAAAAACATTTAAAATAACACCTGAAGGAGAAAAAAAAACTATATTAAGGAATGTTTTTAACCGTTACTGTGTTTTTTCTTTTCACAGATGACAGTGTCTCCCTCTACAGTGCAGGAATCCACACACATACTGACCTGTTTGTGTGGAATGGTAAAGAAGTAAGGAAAATGTCACCACACGGGTCTAATTCTAAGAATTTTATCGAGGGGGACAAAATTCATACGCCCGTGCTTTTTGCTTCTTCAGGTTCGCGGTGCCGCAGTCCAAACTGGAGCAGAGTGGGAGCCGGTGTTACTCACCGTTGTTCGCCCTTTCCTGAGCGAAGGCGTGGAGCACGAGGCGCAAAATGGGGTCAAATGCAAAACAACCGACAACTCCGATTCTGAAAACGGGGTTGCGGGACTAAAGAGGGAAGCGAGAGGATTCGCGGGCGGCTCGACTCTTGGGGAGGTGAGGGAGGCGCTGGGGGAGCCCAGGGAGAGTCTTCTGTGTCAGGAGCATAAAAGAGGAAAGGTCGGGGGCCAGGGGGCGGGGGAAGGAGGGGGCGCCAGCGGATGGAGGGTGTTTCCGCCCGACGACATGCAGCGGACTTTGAAGGAGCTGTCGCTGAAAGACGGAGATGCTTTGTTGGTGTTGGAGCCGCAGTCGTTCGACAGCAGGTGAGCTCTTGCGCAGCGTATGTAACAGTGCATTCGAAATGTATTTATACCTCCCGACGTTTCCCACATTTTGATATGCTAAAAGTCACAAACTTGAGTTGATTTGGTTTGGAATTAAAACAATGGACAAACACAAAGTTTTGCATTTGAAAAATCCCACGTGGTTTTCAAAGTTTTTTCTTCTTTTTTTTTTGTAGTAATTAAACCCCCATCTTTCCGAAAGTACGATGTACAATTTGATTTGAATTGAGCCCCTTTTACTCAGATCCCCCTAGACGAACATTACTCATACAAACTCAGGTAGAGATGCAAAGAGCCACAACTCAGGTGGGAGGTTGCTGAAAGTTTTACGCCACAAATCTTTCCTGTACGTGTCCTGATCGGACCAAAATTGAACTTTTTGGCCTACGTAGACAACCAACACTTGCACATGCCATCCACACAGTACCTACAAGGGTACACTTCACCTGTAAGCATATCTGGTGAAGCATACCTGTAAGAGTATGGTAGTAGCAGCATTATGCCAGGGGGATGCGTTTCTTCAAGACGGGGCAAAATTTGGTGGAAATTTGCATGCTCCTCTTCAGATTTCTTATTTCCAAATATCATTTCCAATTGAAATACATTGAAGCCTTTGTTTCTAACTTGTTAAAATGTAAAAAAAAAAGCAAATTGGGGTATTAATACTTGAGCAAGGTGCTGAATGTTTGGATAGTTTCCTGTTCGTGTCTAGCAGCAGTCTTCTTTACTGTGCTCAGTGTGTTCTCCCGGAATGGAGACGTGGTCACTGTGACCACACCGTCTGACTGCCGCTGGCTCCAGGTGGAGTTTCGACCTCAGATAAAAGGAGGTGAAGAAGAACAAGAGGAACAGAGGAAGAAAGCAAAGGTTCCAGCCACGGGAAATATGGTCAGTAATTAATGTCTCTCTTGTCATCACACTTGCTTTTTAATCTTATTATTATTATTTTTTTGCATCATGTTCCCTCACCAAAACCGCTTCCTTTCTGTTTAATGTCTTGCTACAGCTGCTATGTGAAGTGAAACAAAGAGCTATTTGGGAGCTGCAGCTGCAGGAACAACCTTCAGGCAAGATGCTCAAAATAATGTATAATTGCAGTCCTGCAGCAGAAGTACACCTTAGATTAAAAAAAAGACATATAATAACAGCAAATAATTCAGTCTGTAACTTTTACTGTCTACATTAATTTGCAAATAGGTAGAAAATGTAAATGGATTCATCCAATTATATGACTTAAACATAGACTTGCACAAGCACTTTTTAAGAGAGTTTGCTTTTGTCAACTATAATCATTTCTAGGACCTGTTTAGTAACTTTTCCAGTTTCTGTAATGTAACCTCCCTGTTCTGTGTGTGTTGCTGAGCAGGTGCGCAGTACTGTCTGAGGCAGGTGGACTGCTCTGGGAAACTCCTTCCTCCAGGTACTGTTTCATTTCTTAGCTGGAGGCCATTTTAGTTGGAAATCCCCCTTATTTTAGCGTCTCAAGGGACACTTTCTCCAACTCTGACCTTCTGAAAGTCTTTGATAGTTACTCCCCATAAATCTGTCTTTGAATGTTATTTTTTTTTCAATCATAATTGCATATATGCTGACACACTGCGGTTTTCCTGACAGTATGTGAGGAGTTAAGCGTTCGGGATGCAGGCGTGCGACTCATGACCACGTTGAGTCTCTGTCCGGGAAATGCCCCCAAGGAATCACAGGTGTGCTTTTTTTTCTGGTCTTCTTCAGTAAAATCTAATTTCCTTGAAGCTGCAACGATGAAAAAGACAAACATTTTTATAGTTTCCTACATCGTAAAACAAATCAAGGCGGCATGAGGGCTGATTGAAGTTGAGAGAATTTGTCTCTGTGCTTTTTCAGCTGTTCTTGCACTTTACTGTGGGCTCGGCCCCCTCTGCTGGCATGGAGATGGATATAATCGTGGAGAAGACTTTCACTGTTAAAGAAGTAAGGACATTGAAGAGAAGTTTTCCCTAATTATTAAATATTACAGCTAAGTACAGGATTTTGATAATAAACTGGATTATAATTATCATTGCATGCACATTTAATAATATTTTACAGGAAAACCCTAATTGGAGGCTCTTAAAAATAGTTAATTTTACTGAAAGGTATGCCCATATATACTCAGTACTTTATTAGGGTTCTTGTTTCACATTTCAGTTGTTTTTCTCCTTAGTCCAGGTCAGCCATTTCTGATGTTTAACACAAGTAATGCTACATTTTTGGCATTGATATATTTGTTTATGGCAGTCCAGCTACTGTCCCAAAATCTTGAATTTGTTTTTCCTTTCCAGTCCTCTCACAGATTATATTATCCTTGTTCCATAGCGTCTTTTTTTTAACCACAGTTTTTTCTTCCACTTAACTTTCCATAAATATGCTTGGATACACCACTATGTGACAACTTCTTGACAATTGTGAAGGTAGCAACCTTCCACTTGATTTTGCAGGCCATTACTTAACAATACAGATTTTCCGAGAAACTTGCTTTAGGGTTTAAATTATTAAAATGTATTATTCTGCATTTGAATTTATGTTAATTTTCCCTCTGTTTTTAATGATATTCTAGTAAACAAAGATGCACTTGTTCATCGTAATTTGCAAAACTTTAAAAGGATTATATTTGTTGTATTTTTAGTGTCTCAGAGCTATGCTGGATGCTGTTGGGCTGGATGGTAAGATTTCGTTATTCTTTCCCTTTTGCGTTTGCTATCACCATCTATATTTGCTCTATTACTACAGCTTTCATGTTCATTGGCCGGTCAGTAGTCGATCTTCTGCTTTTCAGGTACCAGTTGGCACCTGAGGAGGCTAGATTGGTGTGAGGAGGTTGGAGAACCGCTAATGGATGAGGTGAATCAATGCGGGTTTTAAACAGTGTGTCATACTTGGAGTTTTACTTTCATTCGTAATGAAGCAACAAACCATTTCACTTTACACTGAACCTGTCTGATTGTTCTGTTAAGGTTTGGTTGCCTGTGATCAGTATGGCCAATGTTGATTGTTTTGTACTTTTTTTTTATTGAATCAGTATTTGGGACATCACTGCATAAAACAAATGTTGTAAAGCTGCACAATATTGAAGTAAATTTAAGCTGTGTACTTTGAGCAAGTTAGTATTGTAGCTAAAAATGTATGGTAGTGTTGAGACAGGTGGCATCAAAGTATTCCATATTATAATTAATTTTATTTCATGTTTTTGTTATAAAATATATAAATATTTATATAGAACAAACATAGGAGAGATTGATTCTCCTTTATAAGATGATTATAATCCTCAGGAGCAACATATTGACACCTTTTGTTCCCAGGACGCCTCGCTGTCAGAGCTGAAGATTAGCAGCGGGGAGACGTTAGTTGTTACTGAAGGACTTTTGCCTCCGAAGGTATCAAAATATTCCTGGACGTCTGGATTATTGACAAATCTTCATAGCTTCTCTGTTTATAAAGAACAAAAATAAAGAATTTTTATTTCTTTATCTTTATTTCCTCAGGGATTTCTCAAGCTTCCTGTGTGGCTTTATGTGGATTTGAGCAGTATGGAAGCAGACTGTAAGCGCTCAGAAAACAGTCCTGCTGAGCAGCAGATGCAGGGAGCGGAGACTACAGATGGGTCTTGTGCTCGGTCGATTTCTCTTTGTGGCAAAAACATGGCGGAGCTACAAAACGTTGGGAAGGTGGAAATATCGGATGACGCCACGCTGGAGGACTTGAAGACTCAGGTGAAGTGTTTCCACTGGTGTGTTATCGATTTATCTTTCGTGATGAGCTCCATGTTTTTGAGGTTGGAAGGTCTCACCTCAGCTACCACCCTAATCTTCAGTTCCCTCCTCAGATCATTGATCAGATTTAATTAAAAACCCTGCCAGAGTCACTCTAAGACATTAATGTTAAATCCCATCTGAAACAACATGCTTATTGCTCAGTAACGGTGTCCACACTGAAGAGTGTTGCTTTTAACGCGACTTTGGAGTTCATCTTCATTGATTGGAAAAGGACCACATTTTCTAAAACCAATTAAGCTGTAAATTGACTGATTCAGCTCAATGTATGATTTATTAGTGCCTCTTTAGAACAAAAGTTGACTTTAAGGAAATACTTGTTTCTTTTTTTTTAATCAATTTATGATGAGTCTGTAAGACCATTTCTGTTCACTCTTAAGAGTTTACCTTCTGTTTAACTCCCAACCCCTGGCATAGACTGCATCAACTTTGAACAGGTTAGCGTGGGTGACCATTGTGGATTCATGTTCAGAATATTTTTTGCTTTCAGGCTGAGTGTGGTAGTAATGTGGATCCACGTTTAATTGTGAAGTGCTCTCTATGAGATGCTCTTTTTTCTCGTTTAGGTGTTGACGTTGCCAACGCTTCAGGACATGTGTGTGCCTGTTTCTAGCTTCCTTCGTGTGTGGCAGATGGAGGGAGGGCGGCTTACACGTATCCTTAGAGGACAACATGTCACACTCAGGTCTGAAAACTTCATTCACACATTGTTGGAGACAGATGGGTTTTATTTGTGGACAGATGCAGAATGTTTGAGCTGGTCTTTCCCCACATAGTTTGTTTTCTTTGTGCTCAGGAAGCTGAAGTTGACCAGTGGGGCGGATCTTTGTGTGCAGTGTCTTCTGAAAGAAGAAGATCTCGGGTGAATGCAACTTTTTTTAAACATTTTTTTTGTTTTTTTACTCTCTTCCTTTGTTTTCTTTTAATATTTTGAAATGCTGAATTTTCCTGTGTTTTCTTTATTTCTTGCTGATTTACAAGGCCAAAACAAGTCCTGCTGAAGATAAAGATGGGTGTTCCAGGGGAGAGGAGCTACTATCCTCCAGAAGAGCTGGTTTGGGACGCTTCTCATGATTCTACTCCTCGATCTCTGCGCACCAGTCTGGCTGCACACTATGGCCTCTCTCCCGATTCTCTGCTTCTAGCCAAACACCAGCCTGACAAACACGCCTGGGAAGAAATCTCCAACTGGGTATCTCTACAAAAGAGAGAGTTTGGCAGAAATTTAGTTTGGCATCTTACCAGTAATATAATATTTATTTTGTCATTTACTTTCAGACTCAACAGGTTTCCAAAAAGAAGAAGAAGAAAAAGGCAGAATCTCTTCTGGGGCCACCTTTTCACCTCAGAGACGGGGATGTAATCGGCATTAAGGTATCAATAAAACCCTCTTTTTTTTTTTCTTTTTTTTTTTAACAAGACTGTGATTTTTTTAATTAGAAGTATTATATCTGGTCCTTGTGTTTTTCTCCCTAGAACCTTTTGATTGACAACAACAGGGACTTCATCACAGCAGAGGATCAGCAGGGCCAGCAGCGGCTCAGGGAACAGGCAGAGCAACGCAGGAAAGGGTGAGACCTCCTGTTTTTTTATATGTCCATCAACAGGAGAGTATGGAATCCTAATCTCATTTTTCCTATCAAAATTTCATATTTTTCTTAACCCAAAACTTAAACTTTTCCGTTAGTTTCGACAAACTTATCTTGAGAAGTCATGACGTGACATGAGCGTGAAAATAGCTACCAAATCAGGGTAGAAAAAGCAAACAATTTGTATTTGCTTATTTTGCAGAGAGCAGGCTGCCACCTCCAATGGTGCTGGGAAAACCAAATCCAGGAAGCTGGAGGTGTCGTTGTCTATCAGCGTCGGAGTATTCAGATAGCAGCCTTCTTTTCTGTTGATGCACAGACAAATCAGGACTTCCTATGGACATCACACCACACATGAACTAAAATGCCATGTTGCTGTTGGACAATCCCACTAAAAAGTCTGGTGCCATTTCTTCCTTTTTCTACCACAGTTTGCAAACGGTTATTTGTCTCAAAGCATTTTAATGAACCCCAAAACCTTCCTGGTTCCTATCCTGGTGATCCATCAAAAAACAAAAAAAGAACTTTAAACTTTGATTTTATTCTTTGGACTGTTTCTGTAATATACATTTTGTTTATAAACAAACTTGTTTAAACAATATATCGTTTAAGTAAAATTTAATCAGGGGACTTTTTTTCTTTGTCTTCATCAATTTGCAGCCGATTCACTTTGAGGTTTTTTTTATATATATATACAAAGAGTGATGCAACTCTTGATCCCTAAATAAAGTGGAGTTTTTAATTAATTCTGAAATATCAGAAGTTGTTGTTAGTGAAGTTGTCCCCTTTCTGATTACATTTTCTTGAGTAAAGCAAATGAAGAAGGAATTTCCTTCCTGAAATCTACATCTTTATATAAGGTAAAATTAAGGCCACTTTTTAAACATAAACCTGCCACTGTGCTGCATGAACAAAAGACTGCCACTCATGATCAGGAACTATTGATACGTTTGTTTTCAGGGCAGATGAGAGATGGGCCTTAATGTAGAGAAGCTTCTCTGCTGCTCTGTCTTCCCTACCTCATTCTCCACCTCTCCTTCTCTTCTTCTACCTCTTTTATGCTTGGCTTTTTACCATTTATCCTTACGCTAAAAACTGTTGCTCTCTCAAAATTAATCATGGCTTTTACATTTAAATGCTCACAGTTTATCACTTGGTTAATGGAGAATGTATTGCCAAGCTGTAAGTCCGACTTGAGAACGGTAAAATGTAACCATGAGCTCTGAGATTTTATTGAGGAAAATCTCAGGTTTTTATTTCCATGCCTATATTTGACTTTGAGGGAAATAAAACTGATTTTCTTTTCTGTTTTTTGGGGGGGAAAGTGACTGCAATTCTTTTTTTAATTTGTCAAGAATTTTCAAACAGACATCTCGTTTTCTTGGCATTGTACCAACATTAAAATCAGTTTTTTTTGTATCCCAGTTTGATTATTAATAGCAGTGGTCACATCTCTGCTGGTAAGGACCGTTTTGCTGTATTGTTGCAGTGTTGTTTATATCAATGTAAAACTTCTTTTGCAGAAAGCTGTTAATGATTAATAAAGTTATAACACAGTTGTGTTCAGATCAGCAGAGTGTTTTGCAATCGGAGAAGTTTTTTTTTAGCTGCTCTTTAAGAACTTGTTTTGCTCAGAGTAAACTTTCAGAGTTGCAAAGACATCTGCCACAGATATTCGAACTTCACCAAAATGATGACATAGCAGCGTGTCCCGTGGTGTGTGACCTTGGAAGAAAGATTAACCTTGAATCGAATTGAATCTAGGTTTTATTGCAGCAGCATTATCACAAAATTATTAAAAAAAAAAAAAACAAGAAAAACCCAACCTTTAAATTTGTGTCTTTTAATTACCATGGGAAAAATTTAAAAAATACTGTAGAAAATTGTTCTAACAAACTCCTCAGTGCCACAATTATCAGCACCCCTCTTTCAATACTTTTTGCAATCTCTTTTTACCAATAGGACAGTAATTAGTGCCCTATAAAATTTCACAAGAGAGGAAGATCTTTTACTTGGTGACCCCAAGATGCCAGTGAGGCTGGTTTGTCAAATTAAAAGGACTATTTGAAAAGAAGATTTCAACAGGGATTTAAAATATTTTTATTAATAAACCTACATTTGTGTATTCATGCTTTTAGCCTATTATATTCTAATCTTAAATGTACTTTCATTAGATGTAGGTGAAATATAATTAACAGGAATAAAGACTTGAAAACATCAGTTTGCGTTCAATGGTGTCATAAAGTAAAGTTTAAGCTAATTAAAAACTCAATTTTCAGTAAACTACCACTTTTTGTGTTTGGTTCTCCACGGTCATTTGAGTGGAGCGCTTTCTCACCTCACTGATTTACAATCATGTTTTTGTGATGACCAATCAAAGCTCACGCCGCTTTTGATACAACCAATCAGCTGTTCGGGCCGTTAATTTTAAAGACACCGCCCCCCCCAGTATAAATTTGAGCGCGAAGCGCCACACGGGATGCGGAGTTCACTCAGAAGAGAGAAGGTGATCAGTTTTAGGCCGAACGGGACCGATTACATCTGCAAAAATGGTCGAGGCTTTCTGCGCAACATGGAAACTGGTGGACAGTAAGAACTTCGACGAATACATGGAGGCAATAGGTAAGGAATTTGGATTAAGTTCGCCTTTTGTCAGAATATTTAATACGATTTAGTTCAAGCCTGATTTATTATACGAAATAAATATATTCTCTTGGCAGGAATTCCTTTTGCCACAAGACAAGTGGGCAATGTTACCAAAACAACAGTAATGATCAGCGCGGATGAGGATACCGTGATGCTGAAAACCCTGAGCACATTCAGGAATACCGAATGTGTGGCGAAACTCGGAGAGGAGTTTGACGAGATTACACCTGACGACCGAAATGTAAAGGTAAAAACTACAAAATGTTTCGTGTGAGTCGCAACCCATTGCTGTTCTAACCATGTGTTTCACATTCTGCCTTGTAGTCTACCTTTACCATGGAGGGAGACAAATTTGTGCATACACAGAAGTGGGATGGGAAAGAGACCAGATTGATTAGAGAAATCAAGAATGGAAAGATGGTGATGGTGAGTTTTATTGAGATTTCCGCTGTTTTTACTTACAGATGTGGCTAAATTCATTAGTTTATACTGCCGGTGGCAGTTCTTGAGGCGTTAATCTGATTCTGTCCCCGAAGTAAAATAAATAATATTCTACTTAACAACACTGAAAGCGAGTGGTTTCGAGAAATATGTCAAGCTAGCACTGATCGTTCAAACGGCATCTCCTGAGCGTTGCCATGACGACGTTCACCGGACTCCATTAAACGTTCAGTGAACGTTCGCTAGACTGAGCGTTTGCCGACAACGTTCGCTGGAGGTCAAAATTTGCTGTATTAATGGCATTAAAGTCTATCAAGACAAACAATGATTAAAAACACTTATTTTACCGTACTTGTGTGAACATCAGAGGCATTATAAGTAAAACTTTCATGAGCTGGTGCAAGGCATGAATTTCAGTGCAATGGAATTTGGAATTTAATATATTTTTCATGTAAGTAATAAGTATCCATCCAAGGAATGACTCAAGGATAATGCAAGTATTTGGTCAAATGCTACTCAAGTACTTAGTACCTGATCAGAAAATCTATTCATTAATACAGTACAGACCAAAAGTTTGGACACACCTTCTAATTCAGAGGGTTTTCTTTATTTTCATGACTATTTATAAGGCAAGAAATCCCACTTATTAACCTGACAGGGCACACCTATGAAGTGAAAACCATTTCAGGTGACTACCTCTTGAAGCTCATCAAGAAAATGCAGAGTGTGTGCAAAGCAGTAATCACAGCAAAAGGTTGCTACTTTGAAGAAACTAGAATATAAGGGGTATTTTCAGTTGTTTTACACTTTTTTGTTTAGTGCATATTTCCACATGTGTTATTCATAGTTTTGATGCCTTCAGTGTGAATCTACAATGTCAATAGTCATGAAAATAAAGGAAACTCATTGAATTAAAAGGTGTGTCCAAACTTTTGGTCTGTACTGTACATTGGGTCCAGATCGGGTCCGATCTAAATAGCGCAGATTTCTCTTCCAGATGCAGTTACAGAGGAAGTTGTGATGCTGTGCGTTTAGACCACAGCAGGAGAAGCCCTCATAATTTAAGTAGAGTTGTTTAATTTCATTGTTTATGGTTATTTGGGCCACAGTCAGTGTTTTCTGGCAGTGCAGAGAAACACATATCTGCTTGATATGTGATGGGAGCATGATTCTCTAATCAACTTAATATAAAACTGAATAAAAATTAAATGCAACTGAATAACCTATGTCAATAAAATAAAAAAAATGGATGGGTAAATATAGAATATGACGGAATAGTTTGGAAACCGTCAGCCAAAATGACGGACTACAAATAAGTCTAGCTTGACCTCAGAGTAACTCCGTATTAAAAAAGTACCTCCGTTTGCAGCAATAAATCTAAAGCTTTTCAGATATAAAAAAGGTCCATATAGATGCCTGTCGAGGTTTTCTTGACCAAAGTAAGAAGAATCAAAACTTATTTCACCTTTACAAAATACTTTCAGTATACACAACTTGCATTGCTTTATTTCTTTTTCTAGACGTTAACCTTTGAGGGAGTCACAGCGGTCCGCACATATGAGAAGGTGGAGAGGAGGACATCATTTGTGGCACTGTAAACCACCAGAAGCAGCCTTATGTTTTACTTGACCTGAAAAATAAATATGTTTTTTTTTTTTTTTTTAATATTTAAAAAAAATGGTTTGCACTTGACTTCTTTTCAGTACATAAGTATATGGTTTTAAAGCCATGGGCATGTATGATAATTTGAAGTGAAAACACCACAGTATCATTACATTAACACAAAGAGAAACTGGTAGTGTGCAGCAACCGGTGGGGTGAGGCACTGCCACACTCTGCTTCATACATCTGGAAAAAATTCTGGTTACAGTGTTACATTTTCTGATATTTCATTAAAAGAACTTTTTAAAAAATAAATAAATTTACAAAAAGCTACATTGTGAAGAAAAATTTCTGCTTTTTGTTTTAATTGTGACTTTCTAAACCCTGGAAACATTCCCATGTCCAATATTTTGTGAGGTCCTCTGTAAAATACATGGATAATGATCGAGGTCCTAAACTGTTTCTGACTTTTGTATTAAAATTTAAATGTCCTCTCTGACGGACATTTACTCTTCCTGCTGCCTCTGCAGATCCATAGCCATCACCAAGGACAGTTCCCACCCTGGCTTCCCCAGGTTTGTCCTGCTGCCCCTAGGGAGGCGCTACACATCTCATTGTACATATGTACAATGACAAACAACAATGAATTCTAATCTAATTTTAATTTAAATTGCTAAACCTTGCTAATATTTCAGACCCTCTATATTCTCTGTAGAACTTCTCAGTGCAACATTGAAGGGAATATCCCATAGTGACCTCCGGATGGTCTGACACAAAGAGGCAGTGGCGTTTTTTTTTTTTTATATGGGCAACCGTCCATGGTGGCATCTCTCCCCATCACCCCTCCTGGTTCTCACACCCGCCTGCCCTCCCTATCCCTATTCCTCCCGGTAATACCGGTGGATTTTTTGACACCAGTAAAATAATTTATGTTGGAGTATCAAGTGATGTGTGGCACAAGTCGCTACGTAGTCCACACACCTTACCAGGTGGCAGTTATGCTAGTTGTTTGCCGACCGCCTTTAAAAGCTGGTCAGCTAGTCCACAGTACTTAATTTCACAGAATTAGCGGTAAGAAAGGAAGGATGTACAGTAGGCTCTGTCCGTGTCAGCACACGGTTGATTGGAGTCGCAAGGATACGGCAACTTCTCAGAAACATTTGGAAGAAGCTAGCTGCAGCCTGCTAAATCTTGGAACATTTAAATAAATCAGTTAAAAGTGCTTATTGCACTGTCAACCAAATCAGATATTCATTTAAGAAAAAATTGAAACAAACAACCAAATTTTTTTAAAGCAAAGCGGTTGCAGTTTCAGAAACATTAAGGCTAAAACCAGAACACTGACGGACAGTCATTACTTCTATGGAGATGTCTGTGATGGATGGAAGAAATGAAAATGAACAAAGTTCCTGATTATTAAGAAGTGAGCACAAGCTGTCAGGCTCAGCAGGTTTCCAAGAGAAAGAAAAAGGCAGATTCTCTCTCCTGAGTCCATCTTTTCACCTTAGAGATGGGATGCAATCTGCATTAATATATCAATAAAACCCTCTTTTTTGACAGGTTCTTTGGTCTTTATATTAGAAATGCTATATCTGTTCCTCATGTTTTTTTTCTTTCCCAAGAACCTTTTGATTGACAACAACAGGGACTTCATCACAGCATAAGACCAGAAGAGACTCAGGGGACGTGCAGAGCAACATAGGAAAGGTTATTAAATTGTAAAATGATTCAGCAGAGTGTTTGCAACGAGAAACGCGTTCTCTTAACTGCTATTTGCGAATATATTTGCTCAGAGTAAATTGTTACAGTTACAGTGACTTTTGGCACAGATAAGCTTCACCGAATAATGACATAGCAGCGTCCCTTATAGGAGGAAGGTTGACATTGAAATGAATCGACGGTACGTTTTATAGCAACAGCATTATCACACAATAATAATAATAAAAAAATCCACCTTTAAGTTTGTATTTTTTTTGTGGGAAAATAAAAAAATGCATTACAAATTTTTTTCATCAAAATTTCCAATATCACAATTATTGGCTCGTACAATACCTTTTACATTTCCTTTTAACCAATGCCACCTTGGAAGGAGAAGGTTGATTTGTTTTTTTTTATTAATAAGACCAAATTTTTGTATTAAACATTTATTTATTTATTTTGTCTGATGTCATATTCTGATATTATTTGTCATATACAGTGAGGACATAACAGAAATAAAAACTTGAAAACATCAGTCTGTGTTCAATACTGTTTCATTAAGTGAATTTTAAACTTATTAGAAACTTATTTTTCAGGAAAACGTACTTTTTTGTGTTTATTTCTCCATGTACATGTAACAATATACCGAGCGATTGTCACACTAACGCCTTTTGTGCTGACCAATCAAAGGTCAGACCGCTTTTGGTACAACCAATCAGCTGTTCAGGCCGTGACTAGAAGACTCCGCCCCCAGTATTAATTTGACTCTACAGGCGCAACACGGGATGCGGAGTTTGGTGAGAAGAGAGAAGGATTACATCTGCAAAAATGGTCGAGGCTTTCTGCGCAACATGGACACTGGTGGAGAGTCGGAACTTTGATGACTACATGAAGGCACTAGGTAGAATATTTATGACGAATTAGTTAAAAAAAAAAAGCACCGTAAATAATATATTAGTGGAATCAGACCCGCATATTCTCTTGGCAGGAATTCCTTTTGCCACAAGACAAGTGGGCAATGTTACCAAACCAGCAACAATAATCAGCATGGACGGGGATAGAGTGGTGGTTAAAACCCAGAGCAGATTCAGGGCCACTGAAGTCTCGGGCAAACTTGGAGAGGAGTTTGATGAGACTACATCTGACGACCGAAAAGTAAAGGTAAAAACTACAAAATGTTTCGTGTGAGTCGCAGCCTATTCCTGTTCTAACCATGTGTTTCACATTCTGCCTTGTAGTCTACCTTTACCATGGAGGGAGACAAATTGGTGCATACACAGAAGTGGGATGGGAAAGAGACCAGATTGATTAGAGAAATCAAGAATGGAAAGATGGTGATGGTGAGTTTTATTGAGATTTCCGCTGTTTTTACTTGCCTTCTTTAAAGCGTTTCTTAGTTTATGCTGCCCTTGGCAGTTCTTGAGGTGTTCTCCTGATTCTGTCCCCGGAGCAAAACATAAATAATATTCTGCTTAACAAACACCGAAGCGAGTGGTTTCGAGAAACATATCAAGCTTGAACTGAACGTTCAGACGACGTCCCCTGAGCGTTGCCTTGACGACGTTCGCAGGACTCCATTAAACGTTCAGCTAACGTTTACTAGGCTTTCACTGAACGTTTTGCGGACAACATCCACCTGACGTCAAAATGATATATGATAAAAATGATAAAAATAAAACAACAAACAAACAGGCAACCCAGCCTGCAAAAAAAAAAAAAAAAACAGCTAAATTTTATTCTAGTGTACTTGAGGAATTTTCAGTTAAACTTTCATTAGAAAAATGTAACTGGTTCAGAGCATCAATAATATTTAGTAGTGTGTAAAAGAAAAAAAAATACAGGAAAATGTCAGCTTAGGATCAGGTAAGAGTAGCTCTACTTAAATATATATTTTACATAAATAAAAAGTGTCCACCAAGGAATGACTCAAAAGTAAAAAAAAAAGAAAGCATTTAGTAAAAATGACAAAAAGTACTAACTGATCAGAGCACATAATTTAATATTTTTAAATAAAGTCAGACAGACAAAAGTTATGTGGAAAGCTTAGTATTGTAAAAACTAAAATATTTAAGAATTAAATAATTACAAAACAACAAATTAGAGAGAACTTTTTATTTTGTTGTCAACTGCTTGTGGTTTTCATGATGCAAGTAAAACTAAACAAAACTTATGTTACCTTTACAAAATATTCTCAGTATATCTAACTATAGCCTTGCTTTATCTTTTTTTCTAGACGTTAACCTTTCAGGGAGTCAAAGCAATCCGCACATATGAGAAGGCCTAAACTTTAAGGAAGGCGGACACCATTTATCCCAGCACAGTAAACCATCAACAAGAGCTTCTACTTTCTACCTAAAATGAAAAATATGTAGTTTTTTTTTTAAGACTTCAGACAATGGTTTGCACTTGACTTCTTTTCATTACATAAACACATAATTTTGTAGTCATGGGGATGCATGATAACCTTGAGTAAGAACAGTGCAGTATCACTGCATTCAAAAGAATAGACTGGAACAACAACAACAGGTGGGGCGATACAATTCCACACTCTGGAAACAAAAGACTGGTCACAGTATTACAATTTCTGATACATAACTTTCTATATCCTGATCCTCGAGACATTCCCTTTCCCATTATTTTGTGAGATCCTCTGTAAAGTACATGGATAATGATCAAGGGCCTAAACTGTTTCTGACTCATGTATTAAAAGTAAAACTGTAAAATACATAGCTAAATTAAACTTTCCTAATCTTTCAGACCCTCTATGTGCTCCGTAAAACTTCTCAGTGCAACATCGTTCCCTTTTATCTCCATTCCTTCACTGGGTTAGCCTTTTTTTGCAACTCTGCATGCAGCCGTTATGATATGTTTGCTGTTGTCATCCGCCTCGGGATGATCCAGTTCAATTTGCGGTGTCATTACGTAGAGGCACCGTTCGATGTTGCGTGGACCAACCCCGATGAGACGGGACGCACTGAGGGACGTGGACAGTTCAAAGCATTCCAATTTTTAGTGTTTAGTCGTTTAAATCCACATCTAGAGCCCAGCAGGAAACTTTTTTTATCCAGCTGCAGATACTTTTCACACTCCTTAAGTTTATTTTGCATTTGAATGAAGCTAAGCTGCAGCTTCCACTCCTGTTATCAGCGTGCCACTCTTCACATCGAAACTCCTGGCCACTTCTCAATTAATTGGTCGCACAAAGTGATTCATGCAAACAGTGAATGGATTCAGTGCTATAGTGATTTATACTGGAAAGCTTTTCAGTATAAAGACGGATGAATTTCTGAAGCTAAGCCGCAGTCTCCGCTCCTCTTATCAGTGCGCCATTCTTCACGTCTGAACTCCCGGCCACTTCTCAGTTAATCAGTCGCACAAAAATGATTCAGGTAAACCCAGGCGAAGGGATTTGACATTACAGTAATTAACGTATAATTTGCTAACTTAAAAAAATCTTTTGCACAAATATTTCGGCTCCTTATTGGTTAAAAGAAACCTTGCAGCCCAAGGTTTACAGTCTTTAATTAAAGTGCAAAAAAGGGGACTTATTTTTTTCTTTGTAACAGAAATAATATTTGGATGTACGTAGAGTACTCGTTACAGGAGAATTCCCCTTTGTGAGGAATCTGTCTCACTGGTGTAAACTGACCTGCTTTAACCCTGACATTTGCATTTGATCTAAGCCATCTTATTGTAGCTTTAAGAGACAGAAAAAAATCACATACATAGCAATGTTTTGCTGACAAATTGCTTTTATTGACAAAAATACTGAGGGCCTGACAAATTTATACATAATATAAGTTTACAGCAGGGAAAATGCAGTTTAGGTGGTAATAGTTCCAGTTAAAATAAACAGTCCCGTTTCATGTATTAAACTATTTACATCAAGATTCTTGTTGTCTCTGAGCAACACGAGTTTCTGGTTTAAAATTACGTCAGTATTTCACGTGTTTCTGCTACTACTTAGGTTGTGATTCAAAGGAAGTCGTCATGTAGGCTCAACATATGGGAGCATAAAACACACACGCAACATGCACAGGTTATTAAAAGACAGCCAAAGATACCATCAAATCAATGGGATCATTACACTAACTAAGTATTGCACATTCCTCCTGCAAATATGCAACGACAGGACAGCTCACCCTTACATAGGAACACACCAACCACATTTCTGGTGGGTATTTATAAACATCACTGTAATATGCAGCCTTTACAGTATAAGTCACTGGAGAGCTGCAACATCTGCCCCGTCGTAGAGCTTGTTCCTAGAATTTCCTCTGAATCTGTAAGGAGTTTTACATTCGACTCAGGACTGGCGCCTTAAATCAGAGCACGCCTCATGTCTTCTGTGCAGCAAATGGTGCAAAAAAAGCCAATGTACCATATGCAGCTGGCGAAGCTCAATCCGCGAGCATCTCAGGATTTCTGTGTTGCCAGGTCTAAGTTGGACCACGGCTCAGAAAACTCTTAAAAGTTTCTGCGTGGAATCCACCATACAGTCAATAACATTGCTAGTCGGGAGCAACGGATAAGAAAATCAGTTGCTGTTGCATGATCGATGTCGGGTTTTGCCCTCGGTGAACATCTCAGCACCAGGATGTTTAGATGTTACCTGGGCAGAAGAACCTACTTACCCCAAATATACCAGGTACAGCTGGTAACGACGTCATGTGTTTGGTCAGTCAAGGAATTACAGAGACCAGATGGTGAAAACCATCTCAAAATAAACTTGGACTCAAACCAGAGTTCAAGAAAAGTAGCACCAACTTTTAAACAAGCACTTGGTGCAGATGGTTCCATTAAATAAGACTTAATCGCAGGTATCATCCTGCCAGTGAGTCTGGGAGCTTTCGGATACAGAGCAGGGTCATTCCATCCCATAGTTTACATGCAAAAATTAAAAGAAAAATTCTGCTATGTTTCAGATTTTTTTTTCCTTTAAGAGAACAAAATTCTTTAAATCAGTGAGATTATATGAAATGTGTTATATTTGAAAAGCAAACTAAATATATGCACCGACTATTTGCAAAAGTCTTGGTTGTTCAAGTTAAAATATAACTGGAGTGCAGAAATTGGAAATGAATCAAAAGGAATGACGCTGTCTTTGTGTATTCAAAACGAGAGCTCAACCAGACCCGCGAACAAAACGATAAAAACAGTCCTTCACATTTCAGCCGCTCTGGTTGCTTGTTGGACACAGTGAACGGGTGCTGCCATGTTTCTGCAGCCCGGAGTGTGACAGGACTTTGTCATTATGAGTAGGGCCACCTCAGATTAGATGCACACTAGGAGTTAAATGTGTAGAGGTGAGAAGGCATAAAATGGAAACTGAGCCTCGTCCTCGTCCAGGAAGAAACACTGGAAGTACGGCAGGTCGTCTGGAGAGAAACATACCAACCAGTTTTCTTTATTTTCTTTTTAAATTATTTTTCAGTTTAAGCCGTTGTGTATATTTTATTCATTAAGAGGGAATTTGTGCTTACCATCCATGGGAAAGCTGTCCAAGAGTTGTTCTGTTAACAAGACGGCATATTGTTAACTCAAACTCAAATTACAATACCAAAAGTTACAGAAACTTTTCAGTACCTTCAACCTTCTCGTCTCTGGCAGCCTTCTCAGCAGGTTTTTCTAGAACAACAGTTTTCTACATAAATAAATGAAACCACACTGATATGAACTCCAGAAGAATATTGGTTTAAATCTGTACCTTTCTTTGCCGGCTCCTGTCTCTCTTTAAGAACTCTGTCTTCTGCAAATTAAAACATATTCAACTCATAATTGTTTACAAGTATTGCATAATTATTTCATGTAAAGTATTTCGGTATTTTTTTTTTCTTTGAATAAGAATCTTGCATACTGTAGTAAAACAGTGTTGGCAACAAAAATGTTTTCAATCTTTACCTTTAGCTTTATCTTTTACCGTCTGCTTCGGGACAGTTTTCTCTGAAAAACAGTGTTTGCATCAATATGTTAGATTGAAGGCTTTTTATATAATAAAAGCTCAAAATTCTTGAAATTATAAACCATAACCCGTTTTTCTAGCTTTCTCCAAAAGCTCTTCTTTGAAGTGTAGCTTCTTGCTGTTAACACAAATCCTCCCAAATAGGTATTTAGACGGATTTAGATAGATTTATGACAGCAAGTAAATAAAAGTGGCAATAATTAAAACCCTCAGGCCAAAAGCACTGTAAACAATATTTACCTCTGTAGGCAACAGCTTAAAATCTCATTCTGAGGAATCGATTTAATTTAGTTTAATTTGTCATTTTTTAATTTGCCTTCCTTCACATTAAAAGTGTTTATTATTTCAGCATAAATTATTTCCTGACTAAAATCTAGGTAGCAAAGTCACTATTGTAATGTGTGGCAATAAATCATACTATCATCAATCAACTACTTTCACTACAATTTTACTAAATAAAATAATAATGATGCAACAAACAAACAAACCACTGCATCTCCCTACCTTTCTTCTTTTCAGCAGGTGCTGGTTTTGCCTTAATAACAGCTGCTGAAACACGGATAAATTAATACACAGGAATAAAAATCACAAGTCAGATGTAGAACTCTACATACAAAACTGTAAAAATCTAAAAATGGAACGAACATTCATGTTGATGTAATAAATATTTCTTAAAATTAACGAGATATTAGTATAACACAAACATATCTCGAGATGAATCAAAAAGAGAAAACTGTGGATAACTTGAAAGACTCAAACCTTTTTTCTGAGTGATAGGTTCAATCTTCTCCTTAAGAACCTCAACAACTGAAGCAAATAAAACATATTTCAGACCAGGTTTCTGACGCAAGAAAAAAAAACCCATTGGGATGAAAAAAAACCCCTAACTACAGCTTCAGCCACTACATTACCTTTTTTGACTTTTGAAGGCTTGGTTGTTTCTTTTGGAGCCTCAGGAACTGCAACAAAAACAAGGATTTTACTTCCTGGTTTGGATGTATTGAAACTTTCAGCAACTGTTCTCTCCTGACAGGCTTTTCAATTTTTGATTTTCTTTAGTTCAGTCCTTCTTTAATGATTTTACTTTATTGTGTTTACTTCTTGTGTCGAATTATTCTTAGTTACTATAGTTTAATAATGTTCCCTATGTTTAGTTTTGGTTTACTGTCGGATTCACTTCCTAGTCCTGTGTATGCTCCCTCGCCCCCTGTGCCACTTTCTCTCTCTCCCCTCATACCTGCAGTCAGTAAGCTAGTCAGCCCAGGTCCATCGTTCCAGCATTCACTCTCCCAGTTCCTATAACCCTTTCTCCTCTCACTTCTTGCTGGTTCCTCCTGTTTCATGCCATTGTTTTTCTGTCAATTCCCTGCCATCCTTTTAGGATGTATGTTTTTTGTTCTTCTTTGGCTCCCTTGGTTTCCTGTGATAGCTGTAAGTTTTTTGTTCTTCATTTTCTTTCATTATATCACCAAAATCTACCCGCATTTGGGCCCATCAACACAAGCTACCACATGACAAGAATAACTGTAAACACGTACCTTTTCGTAGCGGCGCTGCCTTTACTACTTTCGTCTTTGTTAAGGAGACGTTTTTGTCTGGGATTTCGAGCTCTTTGAGAGACAACAAAAGGTTATTAAAACTGAAAACTACTTTAGCAGCTCATCTAAATGTGAATGTGACTCTTACTTTTCACAACTGCCACCTTTTTGGTCTTGATTGGAGTGGTTTCTGTGTAAAAACATTGTGATTTCAGCAACCCAAACAAACATATACAAATCTACGTACAAGTTTCAGGTACTGAAATTAATACTTGATATTCCTCTAGTTGCATATCAACTAGAGGAATTAACACCATTCCCCACAAACACATTTTTATTGTACTCAACAAAACAAATTGTAACATTAAAATTCTAAAAAATAAACTCAGCTGAGTTGTAAAATTGGCCTCTGTATATATGCAGTGATTTTTCCCTTCCTTCACAAAGGTTGCTTTAGTTTCTCAGGTGAAAAGGTAAAGAGAAAATTAAATTGGACTCAAATTTATTTCTGCAAGTTTCTTAAAAATCTATACATGGATTACATAAAACAGTGTTTTGGAGTAAAAAAAAAAGACTTACTTAAAATTTAGCATTTTCAGCACCTCTGTATTTTACTTGCATTTTTATATTAAGAGCTTTTTGTGAATTGTATCTTTTATAAAACACACATTAAATATGTATACACAAATGTTGCACATTGCCTCACCAGGTTTTGTCACATTAAGATGTTGCTTCCTGAGGACAGTTGGAAACTCCTGCTTGATTGTTCTTTTGGGCTTAATATCTAGAACAAAGAGGTAAATGACCAGTCATATCATCGCTTGGAAAGAAAAAAATGCAGCCCTCGCCTTATTTCCTCACTTCCATATTTCTTATTTCCTATGTTTCTTGGCTTCTTGTCTCTTAGTTCAGTTCTTAATCTTTCTGAAACTTTTAATCCTGTTGTACTTCTTTAATATATGAGAATTTCCTTCTCACCAACTTATGAAGTTTGTGTAGACCATAGAGACATTCAGAAATCTGATCTTGTGCATACATATCACACTGACACCATTGATGATGATCACTGAAATGCTAAACCATATCCAAGCAGAGTGCATATGACTATGAAGAGGGTTTGATGGAATCCATGAAACTGGGTTCCTGAAACACTTGAAAACTAACTTAGTTAGGGTTAGTTCATTAGAAATGTCCTTTTGTTCTTACCTTCTTTAGGTTTCTTTACTCCTATTTTTGCTGTTTGGCGTTTCTGTTCAGATTTTTCTTCTGCTGAAAGTTTCTTTTCTTCTATCTTATCCTTGACAGGTTTCTCAACACCTAGTTTTTCTTTGGGAGGTTTCTTGACCTTTGTTTCTTCTTTGACAGGTTTCTTTTCTTCCTTTTCTTTTGGTGGTTTCTCAACCTTCTGTTTTTCTTTGACATGTTTCTTTTCTTTGGACAGTTTCTCCACTTTTATTTCTTCTTTGGCAGGTTTCTTTTCTTCCTTTTCTTTTGGAGGTTTCTCTGCCTTTATTTCTTCTTTTGGTGCTTTTTCAACCTTCATTTCTTCTTTGACAGGTTTCTTTTCTTTAGGTGGTTTCTCAACCTTTATTTCTTCTTTGACAGGTGTCTTTTCTTTCTTTTCTATTGGAGGTTTCTCGACTTTTACCTTTTCTTTGGGAGGTTTCTCGACTTTTGAGTCGTCTTTCGGAGGTTTCTTCACTCCTGTTTTTTCTTTGGGAGGCTTCTCCGCCTTTACTTTTTCCTTTGGAGGCTTCTCAAGTTTTGTTTCTTCTTTGGGAAGCTTCTCGACTTTTGTTTCTTCTTTTGGAGGCGTCTCAACTTTTACTGTTTCTTTGGGAGGCTTTTCGACTTTTGTTTCCTCCTTTAGAGGTTTCTCGACCTTTAGTTTTTCTTTGGCAAGTTTCTCCATCTTTACTTTTTCCTTTGGAGGTTTCTCGACTTTTAGTTTTTCTTTTGGAGGTTTCTCAACTTTTACTTTTTGTTTGGGAGGTTTCTCAACTTTTGTTTCTTCTTTGGGAGGTTTTGCTGCCTTTACTGTTTCTTTGGGAGGCTTCTCTGCCTTTACTTTTTCCTTTTTAGGTTTCTCGACTTTTGTTTCCTCTTTCGGAAGTTTCTCGACTTTTGTTTCTTCTTTGGGAGGTTTGTCAACTTTTACTTTTTCCTCTGGAGGTTTCTTGACTTTTGTTTCTTCTTTGGGAGGTTTCTCGCCCTTTTGTTTTTCCTTTGGAGGTTTCTCGACTTTTACTTTTTCCTCTGGAGGTTTCTCGACTTTTGTTTCTTCTTTAGGAGGTTTCTCGCCCTTTTGTTTTTCCTTTGGAGGTTTCTCGACTTTTACTTTTTCCTCTTGAGGTTTCTCGACTTTTGTTTCTTCTTTGGGAGCTTTCTCGACTTTTGTTTCTTCTTTAGGAGGTTTCTCGACTTTTAGTTTTTCTTTTGGAAGTTTCTTGACTTTAAGTTTTTCTTTAGGAGGTTTCTCAACTTTTACTTTTTCCTCTGGAGGTTTCTCGACTTTTGTTTCTTCTTTGGGAGGTTTCTCGACTTTTAGTTTTTCTTTTGGAGGTTTCTCGACTTTTAGTATTTCTTTTGGAGGTTTCTCAACTTTTACTTTTTCCTCTGGAGGTTTCTCGACTTTTAGTTTTTCTTTTGGAAGTTTCTTGACCTTAAGTTTTTCTTTAGGAGGTTTCTCGACTTTTGTTTCTCCTTTAGGAGGTTTCTTGACTTTTACTTTCTCTTTTCGAGGTTTCTCGACTTTTCCTTTTTCCTCTGGAGGTTTCTCGACCTTTGTTTCTTCTTTGGGAGGTTTCTCGACTTTTAGTTTTTCTTTTTGAGTTCTCTCAACTTTTAGTTTTTCTTCTGGAGGTTTCTCTACTTTTGTTTCTTCTTTGAGAGGTTTCTCGACCTTTAGTTTTTCCTTTGGAGGTTTCTCGACTTTTCCTTTTTCCTCTGGAGGTTTCTCGACTATTGTTTCTTCTTTCGGAGGTTTCTCGACTTCTGTTTTTTCTTTGCGAGGCTTTTCTGCCTTTACTTTTTCCTTTGGAGGTTTCTCGACTTCTATTTTTTCTTTGGGAGGTTTCTCGACTTTTGTTTCTTCTTTCGGAAGTTTTTCAACTTTTGCCTTTTCTTTGGGATGTTTCTCGAGTTTAGTTTCCTGTTTCGGAGTTTTCTCTGCTTTTACTGTTTCTTTTGGAGGTTTCTCAACTATTGTTTCCTGTTTCGGAAGTTTCTCGACTATTAGTTTTTCTTTTGGAGGTTTCTCAACTTTTACTTTATCTTTGGGAGGTTTCTCGACTTTCATGGTTTCTTTGGGAGGTTTCTCTAGTTTTGTTTCATCTTTTGGAGGCTTCTCCGCCTTTACTTTTTCCTTTATAGGTTTCTCGACTTTTACCTTTTCTATGGGAGGCTTCTCCGCCTTTACTATTTTTCTTTGAGGTTTCTTGATTTTTAGTTTTTCTTTTGGAGGTTTCTCGACTTTTACTTTTTCCTCTGGAGGTTTCTCAACTTTTGTTTCTTCTTTGGGAGGAGGTTTCTTGACTTTTACTTTTTCCTCTGGAGATTTTTCGACCTTTGTTTCTTCTTTCGGAAGTTTCTCGACTTTTGTTTCCTCTTTGGGAGGTTTCTCAACTTTTACTTTTTCCTTTGGAGGTTTCTCGACTTTTGTTTCCTCTTTGGGAGGTTTCTCAACTTTTACTTTTTCCTTTGGAGGTTTCTCGGCTTTTGTTTCCTCTTTGGGAGGTTTCTCAACTTTTACTTTTTCCTTTGGAGGTTTCTCGACTTTTGTTTCTTCTTTGGGAGGTTTCTCAAGTTTTACTTTTTCCTCTGGAGGTTTCTTGACTTTTAGTTTTTCTTTTGGAATTTTCTCAACTTTTACTTTTTCCTTTGGAGGTTTCTCAACTTTTGTTTCCTCTTTCGGAGGTTTCTTGAGTTTTAGTTTTTCTTTCGGAGCTTCCTTGACTTCTGTTTTTTCTTTGCGAGGCTTTTCTGCCTTGACTTTTTCCTTTGGAGGTTTCTCGACTTCTATTTTTTCTGAGGGAGGTTTCTCGAATTTTGTTTCATCTTTTGGTAGTTTCTCAACTTTTGCCTTTTCTTTGGGATATTTCTCGAGTTTTGTTTCCTCTTTCGGAGCTTTCTCTGCCTTTACTTTTTCCTTTATAGGTTTCTCGACTTTTACCTTTTCTTTGGGAGGCTTCTTCGCCTTTACTATTTCTCTTGGAGGTTTCTCAACTTTTCCTTTTTCCTCTGGAGGTTTCTTGACTTTTAGTTTTTCTTTAGGAGGTTTCTCGACTTTTACTTTTTCCTCTGCAGGTTTCTCGACTTTTGTTTCTTCTTTGGGAGGTTTCTCGACTTTTGTTTCTTCTTTAGGAGGTTTCTCAACTTTTACTTTTTCCTCTGGAGGTTTCTCGACTTTTGTTTCTTCTTTGCGAGGTTTCTCGACTTTTGTTTCTTCTTTGGGAGGTTTCTCGACTTTTAGTTTTTCTTTTGGAGGTTTCTCAACTTTTACTTTTTCCTCTGGAGGTTTCTCGACTTCTGTTTCTTCTTTGGGAGGTTTCTCGACTTTTAGTTTTTCTTTTGGAGGTTTCTCGACTTTTACTTTTTCCTCTGGAGGTTTCTCGACTTTTAGTTTTTCTTTTGGAGGTTTCTCGACTTTTACTTTTTCCTCTGGAGGTTTCTCGACTTTTGTTTCTTCTTTGGGAGGTTTCTCGACTTTTAGTTTTTCTTTTGGAGGTTTCTCAACTTTTACTTTTTCCTCTGGAGGTTTCTCGACTTTTGTTTCTTCTTTGGGAGGTTTCTCGACTTTTACTTTTTCCTCTGGAGGTTTCTCGACTTTTGTTTCTTCTTTGGGAGGTTTCTCGACTTTTGTTTCTTCTTTAGGAGGTTTGTCAACTTTTACTTTTTCTTTTGGAAGTTTCTTGACTTTAAGTTTTTCTTTAGGAGGTTTCTCAACTTTCACTTTTTCCTCTGGAGGTTTCTCGACTTTTGTTTCTTCTTTGGGAGGTTTCTCGACTTTTACTTTTTCCTCTGGAGGTTTCTCGACTTTTGTTTCTTCTTTGGGAGGTTTGTCAACTTTTACTTTTTCCTCTGGAGGTTTCTTGACTTTTGTTTCTTCTTTGGGAGGTTTCTCGACTTTTACTTTTTCCTCTGGAGGTTTCTCGACTTTTGTTTCTTCTTTAGGAGGTTTGTCAACTTTTACTTTTTCCTCTGGAGGTTTCTTGACTTTTGTTTCTTCTTTGGGAGGTTTCTCGACTTTTACTTTTTCCTCTGGAGGTTTCTCGACTTTTGTTTCTTCATTAGGAGGTTTGTCAACTTTTACTTTTTCCTCTGGAGGTTTCTCGACTTTTGTTTCTTCTTTAGGAGGTTTCTCGCCCTTTTGTTTTTCCTCTTGAGGTTTCTCGACTTTTGTTTCTTCTTTGGGAGCTTTCTCGACTTTTGTTTCTTCTTTAGGAGGTTTCTCGACTTTTAGTTTTTCTTTTGGAAGTTTCTTGACTTTAAGTTTTTCTTTAGGAGGTTTCTCAACTTTCACTTTTTCCTCTGGAGGTTTCTCGACTTTTAGTTTTTCTTTTGGAGGTTTCTCGACTTTTAGTTTTTCTTTTGGAGGTTTCTCGACTTTTAGTTTTTCCTCTGGAGGTTTCTCGACTTTTAGTTTTTCTTTTGGAAGTTTCTTGACCTTAAGTTTTTCTTTAGGAGGTTTCTCAACTTTTACTTTTTCCTCTGGAGGTTTCTCGACTATTGTTTCTTCTTTCGGAGGTTTCTCGACTTCTGTTTCTACTTTAGGAGGTTTCTCGACTTTTAGTTTTTCTTTTGGAAGTTTCTTGACTTTTAGTTTTTCTTTAGGAGTTTTCTCGACTTTTACTTTTTCCTTTGGAGGTTTCTCGACTTTTACTTTTTCCTCTGGAGGTTTCTCGACTTTGAGTTTTTCTTTTGGAGTTTTCTCGACTTTTGTTTCTTCTTTAGGAGGTTTCTCAACTTTTACTTTTTCCTTTGGAGGTTTCTCGACTTTTCCTTTTTCCTCTGGAGGTTTCTCGACTATTGTTTCTTCTTTTGGAGGTTTCTCGACTTTTAGTTTTTCTTTTGGAGGTTTCTCGACTTTTGTTTCTTCTTTGGGAGGTTTCTCGACTTTTAGTTTTTCTTTTGGAGGTTTCTCGTCTTTTGTTTCTTTTTTAGGAGGTTTCTCGACTTTTAGTTTTTCTTTTGGAGGTTTCTCGACTTTTGTTTCTTCTTTGGGAGCTTTCTCGTCTTTTGTTTCTTTTTTAGGAGGTTTCTCGACTTTTGTTTCTTCTTTAGGAGGTTTCTCAACTTTTACTTTTTCCTCTGGAGGTTTCTCAACTTTTGTTTCTTCTTTTGGAGGTTTCTCAACTTTTGTTTCTTCTTTGGGAACTTTCTCGACTTTTGTTTCTTTTTTAGGAGGTTTCTCGACTTTTAGTTTTTCTTTAGGAGTTTTCTCAACTTTTGTTTCTTCTTTGGGAGCTTTCTTGGCTTTTACTTTTTCCTCTGGAGGTTTCTCGACTTTTGTTTCTTTTTTGTGAGGTTTCTTGACTTTTACTTTTTCCTCTGGAAGTTTCTCGACTTTTGTTTGTTTTTTGGGAGGCTCCTCCACTTTTACTTTTTCTTTGGGAGGTTTCTCAACTTTTACTTTTTCTTTGAGAGCCTTCTCCGCCTTTACTCTTTCTCTTAGAGGTTTCTCGACTTTTAGCTTTTCTTTTGGAGGTTTCTCGACTTTTATTCCCTCTTTCCGAAGTTTCTCAACTTTTGTTTCTTCTTTAGGAGGTTTCTCGACTTTTATTCCCTCTTTCCGAAGTTTCTCAACTTTTGTTTCTTCTTTGAGAGGTTTCTGGACTTTTAGTTTTTCTTTTGGGGGTTTGTCAACTTTTACTTTTTCCTCTGGAGGTTTCTCGACTTTTGTTTCCTCTTTCCGAAGTTTCTCGACTTTTGTTTCTTCTTTAGGAGGTTTCTCGACTTTTACTTTTTCCTCTGGAGGTTTCTCGACTTTTAGTTTTTCCTTAGGAGGTTTCTCGACTTTTGTTTCTTCTTTAGGAGGTTTCTCGACTTTTGTTTCTCCTTTAGGAGGTTTCTCGACTTTTATTCCCTCTTTCCGAAGTTTCTCAACTTTTGTTTCTTCTTTGAGAGGTTTCTGGACTTTTAGTTTTTCTTTTGGGGGTTTGTCAACTTTTACTTTTTCCTCTGGAGGTTTCTCAACCTTTGTTTCTTCTTTCGGAGGTTTATTGACTTTTACCTTCTCTTTGGGAGGCTTCTCCTCCTTTACTTTTTCCTTTGGAGGCTTATCGACTTTTAGTTTTTCTTTTTGAGGTTTCCTGACTTCTGATTTTTCCTTTGGAGGTTTCTCGACTTCAATTTTGTCTTTGGGAAGTTTCTCGACTTTTGTTTCGTCCTTTGGAGGTTTCTCAACTTTTACCTTTTCTTTGTGAGGCTTTTCGACTTTTATTTTTTCTTTCGAAGGTTTCTCAGCTTTTGTTTCTTCTTTCGGAGGTTTCTCGACTTTTGACTTTTCTTTTGGAGGCTTTTCCACTTTTAGTTTTTCTTTTGGAGGTTTCTCAACTTTTGTTTCTTCTTTAGGAGGTTTCTCATCTTTTACCTTATCTTTGGGAGGTTTCTTGACTTTTCTTTCTTCTTTTGGAGGTTTATCAACTTTTACTTTTTCTTTGGGAGGCTTCTCCACCTTTACTTTTTCCTTTGCAGGTTTCTCGACTTTTGTTTCTTCTTTGGGAGGCTTCTCCACCTTTACTTTTTCCTTTGCAGGTTTCTCGACTTTTGTTTCTTCTTTGGGAGGCGTCTCTGCCTTTACCTTTTCCTTTGGAGGCTTTTCGACTTTTGTATCCTCTTTCAGATGTTTCTCAACTTTTATTTTCTCTTTGGGAGGCTTCTCTGCTTTTATTTCTTCTTTTGGAGTTGTCTTGACCTTTATTTCTTCTGTGTGAGATTTCTTTTCTTCTGTATATATTTGTACTTGTATTTGTTCTTTCAGAATTTGCTTGTCTTCTGCGGTAGTAGTAGTTTCCCTTTCTTTTTCCTTGTGTTCTAAAATAATCAGATCATTTATTATTTATTATTTAATTATAGCTTTTAGTATTTAAGGTTCTACATAAATAATTTAAATATCAAATAAAAAACAGTGCATGCCTGATACTGATACTTTATTTTTTCCTTTTTCCAATTTTCTGGTATTTCCTTTAAATCAAACTATACTTTTACTGCTTTAGGTCAGTTAAGATTTTTTTGAAATTATAACTTTTTCATGTATATGTTATCATTTCCTTTCTTCTAATTGAGAAATTTGCATATATTTTGTTTACAATTTCCTTTTGATCTTGCATGACATGGATCAAAAGTTTTTTTATTCTTCCCCAAACCTCTCTCAATCATTTTCTGGACTTTTTGTCAATTATTTTTGACAAAACTGAGATAAATGGGTCAGGATAACATCGTGTCTTAATTGCACAGACCTTTGGATGCATAAATCAAATTTAACTAGAGATTTTCATCCCTAGGTCCATTTGAATTAAAGATCATAATGCTGCCACCCCCAAGTTTCTCTGGTGTTCTGTTTGGTAGCACTCTATTTTTTGTGTCACGTCATGTACCTTTTGGACTTGTGGCCCAAAACTTTAAATTTGGTTTTTACAGATCATAACACATGTTTTGAGATTTTTAGCCAAGCCACAAGACCTCACATCCATATTGCTTAGCCAAAACATACACAAAAACATAAATTGCAATGAGGCTCATTTGTCACTGTTGGGCCTTGGTCACATTATGATGTATTGTTGAAGAACAATCAATAAACCATTGAAATATGGCGGCAAAATAGAAACAATCAACAAAACCACAGACATTTATCACATCAAACATTTTTGATAATGTAAGTAGAAAGAAAAACCAAGTATTTGTGATGATAATACCTGTCTCATATTGGCCGGCGGGTTCTTTTGGTGATACTTTGTAGTCAGCTTTCTTCATCCTCTCAAAGGGAACACGAGTCTTCCTCTTTTCTTCAGGTTCTGCCTTTTTGCTCTCGCTGTTATTATTATTTTCATCGTGGTCATGCTTTAGTTCTGCATAATCTTTGTTTTTGTAATCAGGAGATGTTCCTACTTTTTCCTCTTCCTGTTCGCCTGACTCGGATACACCAGAGTCATTAACAGGAGTTTTGGAAAGCAGAAGTTCTGGTTGTCGAGCTAATGACTGTTTTTCCAAATCTTCATCACCAGCTTCATACTGTGCTTTGTCGTCTTCCCCCTCACTGTCAATAAGTTTCTCTTCAGCTGTGGAGTCCTCCTTTTCCTCCTGATCTTGTTCCCTGCCTTCAGTTTTTATTTCTCCTAATTCTTCCTTCTCCTCAGTCTCCTCCTTACTCTCTACCAAAACCTCAAAAGTTTCAGGTTCCTCCTCTTCTTCCTCTCCTTTATCTTCTACTCTTGCTTCAATTTTTGTTTTTTCCTCTTCCTCTTGTTCTGCTAACTCTCCTTCTGTTGTTGGCGTCTCCTCTTCTTCTTCTTCTAGCAAGATGTCTTCTATTTTAACTTCTCCCTCCTCTTGTTCTGGTCCTGTTTTTAAAGTCTTGTCTTCCACCTCAGGTTTTTCCTCATGTGCCAGTTGTTCTGGATCTTCCTTTGGTTTAACCTCATCCACCGTCTTTTCTTCCTCTACCGTTGTTTCCTCCTCAATTCCAACATCTATGATTTGCTCTTTCAGCGAAGTCTCAAGTTGGATGTCTTCGGTTTGTTTCACTAATAGAGTGATAGCATCAAATTTAGTGATTGTTCTTCGGTTTGGTGAATAAGTGACCAAATAAACGTCTGAATACCCTCATCTTCCTCTGCTTTGGTCACTCCTGCTTCATCGGCAGCTCCAGCGGCCTCTTCAGCCTCAGCCTCCTCTGCAGCAGAGGCAGCTTCATCTTCGGCGGCACGCATCATCTCTGCAACTGTATCAGGGACTTTTGTAATCACTATTAAGCCCATGTTCACATCTTTGTTAATTTACATGAAGATAAAATAGTCTTTAGGGTGCAGATCAAAAGTGTGGAAATAGCAGAAATACCCAAGATGATAGTAGAGACTTTTTTTTAATAGATGCACAGGTCAAATCAAACACTCATCCACAAAAAATCCAGTTAATATAACTCAAATATTTACAGTGGAGTTAAGTATGAAAATATTTGGGCACTGTTAATATTTATTTTAGATAAAACATATTTAACCTTTATAACCTCTGTACATGGAGAACCTCCCAACTGAACCTGAATCTACAAAAAAAATGTTGTTCTGATCTAAAATAACCTGGGTAAATACAAAATGCAGCTTTAAAAAAAACCTACTGAAATTGTTTACATTTTTTCACTGTTCATACTTGCCTCAGTTAAGGTCAGAGTTCATGTGAGGAACTCTGACCTCTCTGTGGGAAAATTTCAAGGCCAAAACCACTGCTGACCAAAAAGAACATAAAGGCCTTTTAGGAAACTAGAACAAAAAGAAGTCTTTAAAGTGATCTGGCCCAAGTCTGCACTTAAATGCAACCGAAATGCTGTGGCATAATCTTAAACAGGCCGTTCATGCTCAGGGGAATTACAAACACTTTCTGGAAAACTGAATCAAAATTTCTGCACAATAACATAAAAGCCATATTGGCCCAACCAGCTATAACATTTCAATGTGGATTTCTTTGCCACACATGATCAGATTGCTTTAAGCAGCTTTAGTCCCTTAACTCATCATTAAAAAACTTTCAAAATTTGTTTCATCTAGGTGAAAAAGAGCGTTGAAAACTGTGTATGTCTTCAAATATTTCCATTCCTATTGTACAAGTATGTTTCTATAAATAGCTGAGATAAAGTTTACATTTAGTCACACAGAAAATGCAGGACACAGAAAAATGCAATATTAATCAATTTTTTTAGGTTCCCTTACGTATTCATACAAAGACAATGTTCTTTAAGGATCAACACAAGATAATCGTAGTCATAACAACCAAAACAAAAATCATGTAGTTTTGTGAAAGGTTACAACAAATTGTGGTAACAGAAAACGAAGTCAGTGTTGTTTAACATATTTATTATGACAAACATAATGATGCATATTCAGTCATGCCAGGACAGGTACAAGACGTAAACCAACAAACCGTTTGCAATGATTTAAGACGGGTATGTGGAATAAACATTAACTCAGTCAATAACAAAGACCACATCATCAACCCGGTTAATTGTGGTAAAAAAACAAACAAACACGATCGATATCAACATGCAAGAGAGGTCTTTAGTAAATCTGTAGAGAAACCATTCTACCAATCTATTAATTTTATTTGTTTGCAACACACCTGCTCATATTTAAAAAAATACAATCATTTGTTCACAGCATGGAGACTTTTTCTCACCTTTTTCAGGTGGAGGTAGAAACTCCCCTACAACAAGAGGATATGGCTGTTTTTAGAGTCAAGCATCAATGTCTTTTTGCAGCAACATGCAGGGTAATTATTGTACTGCTCACCTTTCTTTCTCACCAGAGTGATATCAGATGGAGAAACAACAGCTTCATCTAAACAAAGAGGAGCAGAGATTTTTGGTTTTGAGCTTTCCACACCAAATAGAATTGTAATAGGCTCTAAAGTTTTGATCGTATCGTATTGCATTGTAATTCATCGTATCGTATCGTATCATATCATATCATATCATATCATATCATATCAAAAATGTGTAACAACTATATTCTGACAACTTGTGAGATCAAAAATCCAAACCTTTTTCAGTGACAACATTTACAGCCGGAGGACTGACAGGTTCACCTAAAATCAGATAAATTAATAGTGATCAGATTTCAGAGTAGCATAATATTTTGTGATTCACTGTAATAAAGTCGTAAACCCAGTTACACTAATACCCCCACCTTGATCACCACCAAGCATACTTGACATGTAGCCCAAGAACAAATCCTTCTTGTCGGTAAATTCCAGTACCGCATCCTCAACAACTTTCATCGGGTCAACGGAAACTTCCGGAATGATCGCTGGAAGAACCAGAACATGTTTGTGTGAAGGATGCACTAAATGTGCAGAAATGCTCTCTGAACGCATTATGTTATGGGATATAAATGATGACTCACCTTGTTCACCTATCAGCGTTGTAGAGAGGTAGCTCATAACAATGTTGATATGTTCTTTAATGATTTCTGCTGTTGTCTGAAGAGCTGATAAGGGCCTGAATCCCACAGCCTCCTGGAGGTCTGATAAAAATAAATACATAAAAATGGAACAAGAGCGTTTAATGGAATGTGAAATTTAGATATAAGGTAATATATCTAGGTGACATTGTACCTTTCACTGTGTCCAGTACCACATCCAAGATCACACAAAGCACATTCTGGACGTGTCCTGTGATGTTATTCACAAACTCATCAAGAATATGGAAGATATTTCTGCCGATCACCACAGGGTCAATAAAGCTGATGTCAATGGTTCCTGTGAAGAGCAATAAAAGTATAATACTTATTAATTAGAACAATGCTACTGCCATCAAGGTTAGCTGATAAAAATAATACCTTAAGCATAATCTCAAATTCAACGTATTTTAGCTTTTACCAGCATTTACAGAAAAAAACTGGCTTTATTAAACTGTGTGAAAAGCGTTAAAATAAAATGAAATAAAATACATTTTCTAAGTTTAAGTTTATTTCAGACTGACATCCTACCATTAAGACGTGACGTAATCATGTATTTGCATTTTGAAAGAAAAGGAAACAGAAAAAACGACTTTGATAAAACATATAAAACATAAATTATTATTTTGTAGTTACAATTGGCACAAAACAAATAGGGAAATAGGAAGGCCTCACCCTTAGAGATATCTAATATGATGTCTAATAAAGCACAAAGTATGTCCTGAATGCAGCCCACTATTCCATTCACAGCATCATTAATGGTATTGAAGAATTTCCTGCCCAGGACCACGGGGTCGGCGTAGCTGATGTCTATTGTTCCTGAGAAGAACAAGACAAAGTTAAGACAAACTTCAGTCAAGTGACATCATAAAAGATTTTTAGTTTTACATATATTTGTAGATGAAAAAGTTGTACTGAAGGGAATCAAGAGACCAGGAAAAATGACCGTGTTTTTTTTTTACTGTGCTTCTTAAAATGCACAACTATGCTTTGCAGAACAGCTCATCACGTTTTAGTTGAATTAAATAGACATCTAATTTTAAAGTCAGCGATCAGTACTCCATTTACTCATGTAAAAGAGAATTTAGTACAACTGATTTAAATAGATAAGGTAATAAAGAGCCTCGAGATTACATTTTATGTGCATGTGCACTATAGAAATAAATGGAACTTACATTTTATTTATTTAGATTTTTCACATCGTTTGAGCTAATTTGAGTCTTGCACAATAGACAAAGAGGAAATTAGATGTAGTACCTTTAGACACATCCAATACGGTGTCTAAGATGGCACACAGTATGTCCTGGACGTAGCCCGTTATTCCACCAACAGTGTCATTTATAACATTGAAAAATGTCCTGCCAAATACCACAGGATCGATGAAGCTAATGTCAGTGGTTCCTGAAAACACAAACGTAATATTAAAAGAAAATCCCATTTCACAGTGTAGTGGGCAATGCAAACTATGTGAGATACAGTCACTTGAAGAATCAGGAAAGCGCGTAAAATATTCAGTTCATTATTAAGAAATGTTTGATCTTCTTGATGTTTAATCCTGTATTTAATTTAATGCCATGGATCATTGTCATGTTGCAGGTTTCAGTTCTGCTCCAGTTTTAGTTTAGATACAGCCTAAGGGAGAATCCTATGATGGTGAACTGCATTTTGTTAATGTCAAACATGTGGTCTGTTTTGGTGTCCAAACATGGTTTCTTACAGAGAAAGTATTTCCTCCTTGCCCTGCTGCAGGAAAAGTGAAGCATTTTATAGGCTTCTTTAAGCATCTTGCAGTTTGCTCTCAGGATAAACTTGTCTGTTGTCTTTTGGCAATCAGGAGGACACATGAGATTAAACATCTAACGTTTAAATATATATATTTCAAAATGTTGAGTAACAATTTTCTAATCGTGTCCTGGGGTGTCGTAATGAATACCTAACCATAAACTGTACTTTTTAAAATAATGTTTTATTAATAAGTAACAGGTTTGTCATAGGACACCTTAATTTTTCCAACATGACCACAGCTGTTCTCAGATGGTACCTTTCACTACATCCAATGTGGAGTCCACTAGGAGGCAGAGCAAATTCTGAATGAAGGCCCCCACTTCGGAAACAAAGTTATTAATAACACAGAAGAACCCTCTGCCAATTATCACAGGGTCAATGTAGCTGAGATCAAGTTTTCCTGAGGAGAAGACAAAGGATTTGGGAGAAACATTTCCACAATTAGTTCAAGTGGGCTGTTGTTGCAAGAATTTCAAAAGACTGATTATGTTTTATTTAATTATAATATAATCAGACACCAGAACACACACCTTTTCTTATATCCAAAACTGCATCCGTTACAGTATCCACAGTAGCACACAGTGAATCCCTGAAGGAGCCAACCACTCCATACACAAAGTCATTGGTTGAGTGGAAAGCTCTTCTTCCAATGACCACGGGATCGATGTAGCTTGGATAAAAGGTTCCTGTGATGTAGGTACAGGCACATTATGTTAGTATTACATTTCATTTAATTTGTTTTGTTGACTACAGGTGCATTGGCATACCTTCTTCATCTGAAAAGTATCGAACAAATGCATCTTTTGCTTCTATAACCTCTTCAGCAGCGTAAGACGCAGCAGACGAGGGGCTACTTAAATCAGGAGCACATTCTGGAAAAAAAGCAGAGCCATTTCAGTTCTTGACTGACATATTTACATGCAGTCATGTTGCACTTTACAATAAGGCGTACCTTGGAACTTATTTAGCAGACTGGACACCTCGTCTACAGCATCGTTTACAGCTTGAACTGGGTCCGTAATGATTTGGTGTACATCTGGGGAAAATAGAAATGAAAACAAAAACATTCCGAAATCTTTACAATTTAAGCAAACACACTCCAAGGCGTTTGTGACTCACCTGGTACTGCTTTGTATTCGACAAAGTCAAACATCACCACACCTACTACCACCCAGGACAGGAGAGCAGCCAGGGCGATCAGCAGCTCCACAGACACTTTCACCTTTCTGACGACCTCCAAAGCTTTTGATTTGAGAGAGCTTGTCTGTGCTGCTCTGCTGGAGCCCCCGGCTGCACTCGCCGAGGGGGATTTGGCTCCTGTGGGTGGGATACACAAGAGTGATGCTTGAATGATTGAGCAGCAAGCGGTTGCTTTATAAATTCTAATGCGATGAAGTTTAATTACATAGTCTTTTCCACCAGGGGGCACTGAAACCTTCTGGTTTTTAAATACTAGATGTTTTGGAAAATCTGGATGCAATTTATCTGACCATAAAAATAATAATAATAAACAAATCATTTAGTCTCAGAATACATGCCCCTAATCTGACTAAGATAAAATATAACCAACATTTCTCAACAAACCTAGTAGACACCAGAAAGCGGCACTGAAATAATATTAGATAATTGAAAAAACAGATTAATCTGGGATGTTTGATGAGGTCACAAATGACTGATGCCATGGTTCCCTCAACATTTATATGCAACTTATTCACCTGTTTGTGAACTTTGACCAGTGTTAATACTCTCAATCCTATTTTTAAAACTCTATGTCAAATGCAACAGAAACAAATTAAGCAAAAAATAAATTAATACAATTAAATAAAAAATACACTTAACCAGTTCTACCTGTTTTGGTACTAAGTTAGTTGCCCTGGTTCACTGAAATGAAGAACAGTTGTTGGTAATGGAGCACTTCTGCATCACAAACATAGTGGGAGCTGCAATCTTGTGCTGCTCTATGCTGTTGTCGGTGTAATACTGAGACAGTGCTTTGCAAAAATGTTCATTTCTTTTGACTCTTTGTCACATTACAATCACAGCCATCAAAACTATTTCTTTGAATTCTATATGTGCATATTACTGGAACATTAAATTACACAGTTTTCAAAACTTTTCTCAAATAAACTTTTGAGAGCTGTTGCAGGTATTTGCATTCAGCCATTCTGCGTTAATAGTTTGTGGAGCCACCTTTTGTTGTAATTACAGCTGCAAGTTTTTTGAAGTGTGTCTCCGCCAGCTTTGCACATCTATAAACTGAAACTGCACATTTTGCTACAAATTTTTTCTATGTATGTAAGTAAACCCAACAATGGCCAGATTGGACATAGAGTGTCGTTGAGCTTGCCATAAGTTCTTACTTACATTTGTGTCTAAACTTTGGTCCATTTCAACACAGGCTTGGATCTAAACCTGTAGCTCTGGTTGTATGTTTACGACTGTTGTGCTGCAGGAAGGACCAGTCTTAAGTTTTCTGAAAACCTCTAAAAGGTTTTTTTTCCAGAATGAACCTGATTTGCTCCATCAACCTGCAACTTTGACCGCATCTCCATCCATACTAAAGAAAAGCGTCACCACAGTATAAAGCTAACACCGCCATGTTTTATATGACCTGAGCCCTTTCTCTTGCATCGTCCCTGTGTCTCCTACATGATTGTGACAAACTACAAACAGAACTTTCTTCTTGCCACTCTTCCATAAAGGTCAGCTTTGTGGAGATTGTATTTAGGGGTATCAGTCTAAAAGGGGTTGAAAACAAGTGCAGATCTTGCCAGATTCTTGCTTATAAAAAAAACATTTATTAACAATTTATATTGTTAAATCTTAACACTGCACTGTTTGTCCCAATACAATAGCTTGCAGTTTGTAGCTGTAATGTGACACATATTGTATATATATATATATATATATATATATATATATATATATATATATATATATATATATATATATACAGTATATATATATATATATTCAGTCAATTCAGCTAAGAAACTACAGAAAAACTATAATATTAAGTGTTTTATTATGTGTTGTAGATGAAGCCAAACAATTTTAATCAGAACAGGTGAAGTTTTTTTCCTCCACAGTTTTTAAAACCTGAAGTCAGCAGCACAAGTCATGTCCGTCATATGAGAGCAATGCTAATTCTCCTGCAACATGATATCCAGTATTTATAGCAACCATTTTCAACACTTACTCCACTGAGCAAATTGCTCATCGAAACATTATTTATGTATTAATACGGCAAATATTGTTTGTGTTAAGGCTGGTGAGAGCAGGTGAAACAATCCTACCTTCAGCCATGGTGACGTGGAGACTATCTCAGAGATATAAACCAAGCCTCTTCATTTAGAACCGCCTGGGGATAACTTCAGTATATCCAATCCAAGATGACTTATTAATTAAAAAAAAATAAAATCCATGTCCCTCATAGTAAATTATTCCATTTCCACGTGTTGATGTTTCATCCTCCAGTCTTCCGTTGTGACGAGGAAAAACAGAAGAAAGTGGCAAATAAAATCAAATAAATACTTACAGGGGAAAAAAAAGAAAGTTTAAAGGGAAATTTGGAGCTGCCTGTATGGCAGCTAAAAGGGCATTGGGGGACCAGCAGAGCAAGGGAGGAAGGAGCGAAGCAAAGCAAGGGTCTGGATGGGGCGGAGAGGAACAAGCAGAGGATCCCACCCAGTGCTATTGGTGCCTCACATGGGTATTGGTCAGCAAAGGGACCTGATGACTTCAGGATAACTTTATCCCTTTCCCTCCATCCCAGAAAGTCCAGGTTATTCTTAGCTGGAGCTCTGCTCACCAGCTGCTCCGTCAAACCCTTTTTTGGCACTTGTGGGGGGCGCAAGGTCAGACCAGCTGGCTGGATGGGGAACCCCGATTGGCTACAGCTAAAATCAACAACAAACTGTCTTCTCCAAATCTGGAGTTAACAACAACTTGGTGGATTTGTCTTAATATAACATTGCAACTCTGTAGCAAACATATTTTATATAATATTTGAGGAGGCACGCTTCTTTTTGGGTGTAAATTACCACTTAGTGAGGGTCTGATTCATTAACCAATGATTTTTAAGCTTGTTGCTGCTGTTTTCCACCACAAGACATTTTATATCAGGCATCTGTTTGTGTAGGGATTGTCCCTCCCTTACTTCCTGTTTTGTCCAGGTACCAAGTCTTCTGTCAAATGTCCAACGCCACCAAAACACCTGGTGGCTGGAAGGTGATAAATTATATATACACATATGTATATTTATTTCTTTAATTGAATACCATTATTATCTTAATTCCTAACCATGGTTACATATTTATCGTCTTAGATGACAACATGTAGACAATAAAGTGCAAAGATATTTTATCAGCAGAAAATGAAAAAAAGCCGATGTCATACCACATTGTAAAGGTATTAAAAGCATGCTTTTAATATTAGTACATAATATTTCTTCATTTCTAAATACGGGACACACATGACTTAATGGGTCAAATTCTACGCCACTGAAAGCAACATAAGCACAGCTATGCAAAAATAAAACTAAGAAAACCAAAACTGTGCTCAAACATAAACACCGCTGGCTGGAGATACGCAGAAAATATTATGTGGCTAAAGCAGAGGTCAGCTGAGGAGGCTGAGCTCATTGGCACAGGAGGAGGGAGGAATCTCTCCTCCCTCAGCAGATGCAGTATCAAACACTCGGTCTCCGGTGGCCTGCAGTAAACTTGTGTGAAGCTAACTTGGAACATGCGTCAGTATGGAGAATGCAGATTATTTTTACCTAAATGTGTGAGGAACGTCCATTTTTTGCGGGCGGAAATAAATCAAGAACTTATGATAATTTATTTGATAATTCAGTTTTGCGTCTGGCATTATGACATTCACAGTCTAGATTTGTGAAATTTGAACTTTAGTTATATCATTTCTCTAAAACTAGGCTCAAATACATTCTGAGAGTGAGAAAGTAAACATAAACATTAACAAATACAACAGTAAAAATACATGTTAGCTGTAACAAGTGGTTCGTTGAGCTAGTGTCGCCTTTTTATCACCCCAAACACATCAGTCCGTTCTCCCTTGACCTCTAACATCAATGAGGCCTTTTGACCACATGATATTGTATCTTTTCTTTTTCGGACCATTCTCTGTAAACCATGGAAACGGTTCTGGATAACAATCAGCAGTTTCTAAAATACTCAGATGAACCCATGAGGAACAAACGTAATTTATCTTCCTATTCTGATACATCTAGATATCTAGCTGAATTAAGTTGCTGCCATGTGATTGGCTGACATGTTTATGTTAAGAAGCAGTTGAAAAAGAAAAGTGTAGCTCATAAATTATGTAGCTCATCGTTGCCAAATGCTTAGTCGAGATGAAAGATTGCTGCAGTTGTTTTTTGTTTTTGCAGTGGGCTTAGTATTAAGAGTTTTCTATTAATCTGATTGCATTGTTTTATAATTAATACTGATTTGATGAAGTGATGGAAAGTGCTGCATTGATTTGAACTGAACTTGAACCAAATTGGTTTCGTGTAGAACCTGTTTGTCTTGTAAAGTACGTTGAGAGGGAAAGGTATGTGCCTCCTTAACAAATTCATTGCTTTTGCTTTTTTGTTACACTTTATCAACAAACAAATTTTAGTACAGACCAAATACAAGTTGTGTAAATGTAAAATGTATTTTCAAATCATGATTTAGTTTATCAAGAGAAAATAAATGATCTAAAATAACCTGAGAATATGTGGAAAAGTAACAACTTGTTTGGGCCGACCTGGAGGGCACCAGTTGCCACGAAGCAATTCGTAATTTTTTGAATTTTTAAAAATTTCTTTGAATTCTTTTAATCCAGTCAAGTTTCATGCATGAACAAACTGCATAATGTGTCATCACAGGATGTGAACAGGATGGAGATGCTTTAAATAGGACACCAGAGCTTTTATCTTACTCTTTGTCGAGCTGTTTAAAGGTTCATATGCTTGTGTGTTTCAGATTATCGTCCAACTGCTTAAATAAGATATGCTTGGGTTACGGTCATAAATTGTTGGTTGGACACTTTCCTTGAGCAGCAAATCATCCTGACTATACCTGTTGTTAATTTTCTTCATTTTGATAGTCTGAGGTTAAACTCAGTTTCTCATAAAATGTGGGTAACTACAGTCTATTCACGATTAACAAAAGGGTCCATTACCTTTTCACATAAAGTTAAAAAGCAAGTGTGTGAATGTGTGTGTGTGAATGAAGAGTGAAGCGCTTTGAGGTCCTATGAATTTGATAAAGCACTATTCAAGGACAGGCCATTTATCATGTCAGGATGATATTAATGTTTTTTTCCGCCTTAATAACCAAACTCATCATTTGAAAACTTCATTCTATGCTTACTCTGGTTATCTTTGTCTTATATTAAAAGATGTTTGATGATCTAAAACATTTAAGTGTGACAAACCCCCCCCCCCCCCCAAAAAAAACATCATCATGCATCTACATATGATGCATTTTTTACATTTTGCTTATCTTTTGAAAAAGCAGGTTGCTCAGCAACACTTAAAAAAAAACAGTTGTTTGAATGTCAGAAGTCAGAAACACAAATCTAATACTTGAAAGATTGTTTATTTGAAAACCAGCTGTGTACACGTAATAGACAGACAATAAATAATAGTGAGAGCAAAAAAAATAAAATTTTGTATGCCTAATAAATTAGGAAAAGAAGCGATAGAAAATGAAAATTTACAGTTTACTTTACCACCCATGGAAAGCAACATAAATACACACAGAAATGGCGATTTGTCCTGGATCACCTCCAGAGGCAGGTTTGACACCTTGTAGTAAAAAACAAAAAAAGTGAAACATATAACACTGGCTGAACATAAGAACATGTTATTTAAAAGTACACACAATGCAGGGACAAATACAAGTACACATCCTTCATTCTCAGCATGTCAAAGCAAAAAAGAGGAGAGATCTTATACAGCCTGCCTCCATACGTCAATGCAACATACATTATCAGTACACTAAGCAGTCACCTAAACAATGGTTGCAGCTTGAGAGGAAGTCCACCCCGTTTCAACTACATAAAGCTAAACTAAAGATTACTTTAAGCTGAGCTAAAACTTGTTGGCTTAAGCCGAAATGCTATGGATGCACTTAGTATCAGTGCCGAATTAGCCCTACACTTTGGGCTTGATCGGACGAGTCCATGATGCGGGTTAGTGTTTATAAAGCGTGAAGGCATTCCCTTGCGTTATAAGAAGATTACTAAAGATGAAAAGGCAAAAACAGGTTTTATAGTACATCGGAGTTCCTTGAGAAGAGAAGTATTGTTAAATCAGCCTCGTAAAAAAAATGGCGCTGAGGTCTCAGAAAAACGTCAGATGCTTCGGTCCAAGATGCCTGCAACCACACTAGCAGTTATGGTTTTTGTGAAACTTTAATTTCACCGAGTTAAACACACACTGCTCCAAGAAACGTAATCTGAAACATTTTTAACCTTTAATTAAAAAGAAAAACATATATATTCCACAGGCTCCCAAATTATCAAAAGTAATACAAAGTAAACAACAAAAAGTTAAGTAAACAAGCAATTAATATTTACAATAGATACAAAGTACACAACTTATGGTGCTCATTTATGAAAGTTAATTACTTCTGGCCTCCATCAACATCCTCGGAGCTGATGTGCAGTTCACCGCCGTCTGTCCCCGTTTCCATGACGTCTGGAAGAAGTCAGTCAAAAAAAACACAAAAAAAGCTTTTCTAAGATGACAGAAAAGGAGCTGCGTGGCTCCCTCTGGTGGAAAGGCCATGAAATGACATGAGATGAGGGCGGAGGCGCTTCAGAGATTATCCCCCGGCTGGTACTGAGGCTCAGTGGCTGTGAAGTAGTCCTCCAAAAAGGCTTGCAGATACTCAAAGGTGGGCCTCTCCTCTGGGTCCTTCTTCCAGCACTGCACCATGAGCTCGTGCAGGGAGGAGGGGCAGTCCTGAGGGCACGGCATCCGGTAGCCTCGCTCCACCTGCTCCAGAACCTCGCGGTTGTTCATGCCTGGGGAAGAGGGAAAGCGGACAGATTCCCTCTCACTGACCCCATTCAAAGCTCCCACTAGCACTAAGCAGCTTAAAACATCTAAGAGTTTGTGATTTACTACTGGTTCTTTGTTTTTGTTTGCTTTAATACGCCATATTGTTGATGTGGTTTGATATCCTGTATGTTATGAGACAATTTAATTTTTTTCATGATTTATAACTTCAGATTCAAATATATGTGTTTTTTTTACGTGAAAGTGCTGCATAGTTGTGAAGTAGAATAACGTCCTAATGGGATGTAAACCTCGGCCTCAGTTTCAGGTCATCGTTGGGTGTTTAGCTCCCTTCACCTGAATCAGAAGCCGCCACCACCAAGATGGATTTGTCCTCAAAGGCAGTTGATTGCTCTGGATATTATTTAGTAAATGGCGTGCAATCCATTTTAAATTTTTTAAATGTATGAATTATTGTCCCTCTGCTTTGTGTTCGTCTATCGTATGAAATTGAAACAAAATGCACTAAAGTTTGTGGCAGTAAATGTAGCATGATGTTTATTTCCCCTTGTAAAACCCTAACGAGCCGGCATGCAGCATTTATCAGACGTGACCAATCAACAGGAAGAAGTCTCACCTGGATAGGGCACCCTCCCCTTGGTGACCAGCTCTGTGAGCAGGATGCCGAACGACCACACGTCTGACTTGATGGTGAATTTCCCGTACAGCGCGGCCTCAGGAGCCGTCCACTTAATCGGAAACTTGGCGCCTGAAACAAGTAAAGGCGTCTGGTTTGAACGGGTATGTTTACTCTTCCAGCTACAGCAACATGCTTGTGACTTCACTTTTGTCGATCCCCGAGAAATACTTCGGCAGTAAGTAGGTCAGGCTTCATCTGCGGTTTCACATCATAGCGTCCCGCTGGGAGAACGACGGTACAATTCCATTATCTTTCCCCCCGGTCTCCGTTTGCACTTGGCCCGAGTTAAACAATCGAATGTCTTTAAGCTGCCGTCCAATGAGCAGCTGGGCATGTTGACAGAGTAGTTTATGTCCGACTCCTTGAGGAAAAACAGCCAAACTGTTGAGTGGAAACTCAAGCAGTTAAAAGCGCTCGTCTGGATTAAGTTTTTCACCGTTGCTCAGTATATATTCAGCTGCCTTTCAGCCATGTTCCAACCACATCCTTCTGTTTTCCAAGTCTACATCAGAACAAATTCATACATGTTTACCCTCTGCAAAACCACAGACCTTTTTCCTCTGGCTGCAAGTATTCCTAAGGATGTTGTGGGTGAGGGAAGCGTAGGCTACTGAAGGAAAACCGGAGGAATATGTAAGATATGTGCGCAGATTGGCCTTTGATGCTGCAACTGGGTCTTGAGTTTCAGAATAAGCTTGTCCTGATTTAGCTCAGTTACGATTCCAAGTTTTTTTTTTCTATTTGGTAAAATGTTAGAATAATAAGAGAGAGTAAATTTTTTGTTAACATTTTTCAAATTCTGCGAATGACATCACATTCATCATGTGAGCTGACAGCGTTCTTGTTGAAAAACAGTGAGAAAAAACAAAACAATGAGATGCAAACTGACAGAAACGCACAGTATATGATTTACCTCAGCAATGTTCTCTATATCTTGTTTGTGGGAGAAAGTAATAGATATGTAACTCAAGGTTGGTGTGCAAACTCTGACTTCCCCATACAGAGTTCTGACTTTAGGTAGGAAATGATGCTGTTTTTCCAACTGGGAATTCAGAAACTAGACTAGAAAGATTAGTCGAGCCAGTCGACCCATTCCTTCTGACATAAACATAGGCAAGTTTGCCCTCATGTATTTCTTTCAGTTCTGACCACAAACTTTCTCTGAGACTATGATCCAAGTAGGTATGTCTGCAGGTGAAGTAGGCATTTCCAAAGGAAGGCGTTTCTCAAGATCTAATTGGACAAACAAAATCAAGTGCAACACGATTGGGAGAGCCTGTCGTCGTTATTACATAATAACAGCAGGCAGACAGTATTAGCCCATCCGACATTACCTGCATCTCCATAACTTTTCCTCCCGCCTGTCTTAACAGCCCGGTTACATTTCAAATTAAGAGCATCAACATAAATCACGCTGTTGTAACACTCGCTAATGGTCGTGACTTTTCTGCGACGTTTACAAGTAGGGAGGGCTAAATGTTAACACCTGATGTTAAAAAACTTAATCCATTTTGGTTACAGAAACAATATGAAAGAGATATTAAGTAGCTTAAAAACTAATATTAAAAGAAATAAAAATAAAATTATCATTCAAAAAACAATCCATCCATCCATCCATCTTCTGTTCACCCTTGTCCCTAATGGGGTCGGGAGGGTTGCTGGTGCCTATCTCCAGCTACGTTCCGGGCGAGAGGCGGGGTACACCCTGGACAGGTCGCCAGTCTGTCGCAGGGCAACACAGAGACATACAGGACAAACAACCATGCACACACACACTCACACCTAGGGAGAATTTAGAGAAACCAATTGACCTGACAGTCATGTTTTTGGACTGTGGGAGGAAGCCGGAGTACCCGGAGAGAACCCACGCATGCACAGGGAGAACATGCAAACTCCATGCAGAAAGACCCCGGCCGGGAATCGAACCCAGGACCTTCTTGCTGCAAGGCAACAGTGCTACCAACTGCGCCACTGTGCAGTTGGTACAGTATATTGTCAAAAAACAATATTAAGTCAAAAGATGGTTGTCCATTTGGATGTCCAACCTTTTCTTTGGGAGTAAATGTAACCCGGCTGGTGTCTTGAGATGTTGCTTCAATATATTCACATCATTTATACCAAAATATTTTGGCACAAATCTGCCCCTTTACCACGCTCCTCTGTCCGGTGGGCCCACCTTGTCTCGCTGTGTATTCGTTGTCCTCTATGAGCCTGGCCAGACCAAAATCGGCAATCTTGCAGACAAGGCCGTCTCCTACCAGGATGTTGGCAGACCGCAGGTCTCTGTGGATGTAGTTCATCCTCTCGATGTACGCCATTCCTGCTGCCACCTGGGAGAAGGAGGGTTTAATTATTTTTCCCATTTAAAACGACATAAAAATGAACAGCGTCAAGGTCGGCAAATGTGTGTTACGCAAAGAGCGTCTTTTTTTCCACGCACACATTAGCAAATGGGCCCACACTTCAGCCACGACATTAAAACCACTGTCTAACGGAAACAGAAGAACAGCGCTGTAGCTTTTAGCATTTAGTCCCAATGCTGGAAATCAACTCATTAGAAGTTAATCGAAGCCAGCTGGGAGATCCTGAACAGCTGTCAAACAGCTAGAACACCAGCTACACAACTCAACATTTTATTCAATTTGGATACTTAAACGTCTTTTATGAGAACTGGGGTTGCTAATTTAATAATGTACAGTTTGTAAGAATTAATGCAAATTAATACATTTTATCTGATTGCAACTTAAAGAAAACGGATTTAAAGGAATGATTATATCCATTTATTTAACAGGGACAAGAGGAAGACGCTATGCACAAAAGTTGACAGCCAAAACAATAAAACAAGGATGATTTGTAGAAAAACAAAGCTATTATGTTTATTGAGGTTTTGACTAATGATTTATGTGTTCCTTATGGGGCATAAATTAAATAAAACAACAACAATACAACAAAGCAGTGATGGAATCAATCCACCATAACAAAAAAACAAAAAGAAAAGGATTGTAAAAACTAGAGAGAGATTATTAGCAGCACACCTGCGCCGCCATGTCCACCAGATTTGGCAGTTTAAGGCCTCGTCCTTCTCCGTCTTTGAGGAAATCCAGCAAACTTCCTAAAAGAAAAAGAAGAACACAAAATATTTTGATAATTTACACTGTGATCATTTGTTGCATTTCACTCGGATAGAGGTTTCCCAGTTATTCCCTGGGTATCTTTTTTTGTTCTCTCCAGGTGTGATGCGAACTGTGACCTTTGCTCATGTACTCTGTGACGATGTAGATGGGTTCTTCGGACACGACGGCGTAGAGCTGCACCAGTTTATCGTGTCGGAGCTTCTTCATGATCTGGGCCTCCTCCAGGAAGGACTCGGGCGACATGGTGCCAGGCTTCAAGGTCTTCACTGCCACCTTCGTGGTGCCGTTCCATGTGCCTGATGAAAAAACAAAACATAAGAACAAAAATAAAGGGTAGAAGTTGCAACAGGATTCCTTTTTCTAAAGTGTGGTGCTCATCTTTGGAACAGAATTAACATTTTCTAAATCTAAAAACCATTTTCAGTTCTACATCATGCTATTGAGCCAGTGTGAGCTAAATGTGGCTTCACAGCTAATGGTTGTAGACTGCTGGGAGGGACCGATGCAGAGTTGTGAAGAACTGTCAAGGAGATGTAAAATTATGCAAGGTTTTCACATATTTCAAAAATGTTAAAAACCGGAAAGGTGTGGCAGTCGTTTGCAATAAAAGTGAAACGGTTGCAGAATCATTACAGCTGCATGTTTAAGTACAAGTGCCTGCAGGACCATGAACTTCTAATAGGTCTTCTGAAGAAAACCGTGTCCACAGTACGATGCAGTCGGCACCATGTTTCACAGGGCTGTCTTTGAGGTGATCTCTTGGCTTTTTTCTTGGCCTTTCTCCAAAAAAAGAGAAAGAAGTGTGGAGTGTACGACTGCTGAGGGCCACTCAACAGATTCTCTCTCTCTGTGGATCTGTGCAGCTCCTCAAAAGTGATTTATCTTCTTCCTTTTCTTTCTAGTTTTCTTAGACGGCCACGTCATTGTATGTTTGGATTTGTGGCATGCTGCATTTATTTTCAGATGGTGCACTGAACTTTGCTCCAAGAGAAGTTCAAAGCTTTATAAACTAACTCTGCTAAACGTCTTCATGTATCACTAAGTTTCTGGAAGGATTTTGGAAAAATGTGAGGGAGTTCATGGAAAGGAGTGTGAACTCGTTTGCACAGGCCACCAAAATGTACAGCAGATATTTACGTATCGATTAAAGTTTAGAAGGAAAATTCTTTGTTAAAACTGAATGTAAGAATGTCATCTCGCTCCTCTTAAGCTATCGCTAGAATAGGAGATTGGAACAAGTTGTGTTTTCATGAAGCTCAAGTCAAAATCTGCTCTCTAAAATCTTGACGCAGGCAAAATGGGTGCAGCTTTTAAACAGCAAATTAGAACCAGCTCCCACATGGACTCCAACTACGTACAGCTGTTTTGCAACAGCTGTCCGAACCCTTGCCCGCGCCAAATGATACACACCCATCCAGACTTCTCCGAACTGGCCGTTGCCGAGGCGTTTGATGAGCTGCAGAGACTCCCGCGGGATCTCCCACACGTCTTTGGTTTTGACGGAGAGGTCGGTGAGACGAGGCATGCCTTTGTGGCACGGCACGATCAGTCGACAGCACAGCCCTGCGGCCCTGGCTGGAAACATGGAAGGACACATGCATGAAAACAAAACTCCTACTCAGAGCTGTCATCGTAAGTTATTGCTCTCTCAAATATAGAGCTCTCACCGGAGTAGTGCTGGACAAGCTGTTGGAGGGTCTCGAACTGAGCCCTGGTGGTGATGTAGTAGCCTCCGTTGTCCAGTTTACGGATCTTGTAATGCTTGACGTGATCTCCCTTGATGTCATCCCAGTCCTGGATGGAGAGAGAGTACGCCCCTGGAACGGAGACAACACATGCGTCAACAAATAGCCAGTGTCATATAGGCATGTAGTTCATGAAAACCAGGGAGCAGAAAACTGATGGCAGTGCTGGTCGGATTATTGTCAAAAACAAGAACGGAGAACGGAAGGAGAACAAGAGAAGGGAGGATAAGAGGGAGGAAAGAAAAGAGGGAAGGAAACAAAATGAAGAAAGACATAAGGAAGAAGGACACAAGAATGACAAGAGACTTGAGGGCACAGACTAGAAAGGAAGGACGTGAGGAAAGAAGGACGTACAGAGAGAAAGGAGGCAGCATGCAAGGATGGAAGGACACAAGGAAATAAATTAAGGGCATGGAGGATGTACTTGAAGAAGATGCAAAGGAAGAACAGAAGGATGGAAGGCAGGAAAGAATGAATAAAGGAAGAAAAAAAAGAAATATAGAAGGAAGGAAGAAGGAAAAGAAAAAGTAAGGGAGAAATAAAAGAAAGCAATGAAGGGCACCACATTTAAGGTAAGGTAAGGCAGGCAAGGTAATATTATTTATATAGCACATTTTCAGCAACAAGGTAATTCAAAGTGCTTTACATGAATTAAAGCACTTTGCAAGAAATAAAGCCTGAAAATACAAATATTTTTCCACATTCTTATTTTCCTTTTCCATACAGATCTGGACCTGGAATTTATTGAAAGTTTTATTTGAGTTTTCGGGTTTGCTAAGATGCCCTGCACAGCGCTTGTATTAGCACGTGTTTCTGCTTTTGGGCACACACCTTTCCCTGAAGGGTAAAAGTGTTCACTATCTCAGCATGTCGCCGCTGTGCGGTACCTTTGGTCGTTTCGCTCTCACGGATGAGGAACGTGCCTCTGGCGTTGCCACCGGAAAGCAGCTGCCTCTCCGCGTCCTTTCGGCCTAATTTACCAAAATACCAGCTGCGGGAGAAACAAAAATGCACGAGGTTTAATATTTGTTGTTCTGAATGCACTTCACTCGCTCTGTTTGTAGTGGGTGTGACAAAAGAGAACGGGATCTGATCTCATGAGAAAAGGTGAACTCACTCCTCTGCCTGGATCGAATCCACGGGAGCGACGTAATTGCTGGGAATGTATCCAGTTCCACCTGTAGTGAGGGAACGAGCCTCCCACCAGTCGCCCTCCCTGGGGAGAACCAAGAGAGAGAGAGAGAGTGAACGAACCTGCAGGTTGGAATAAACAAACACTGATCAGCAGCAGAACTCTGGCCCAACGAAAACTTTAGCTCTAGTAAACCCAGAACATTACAGAATATTTTCTAGCTACTTCTAGTTTTGGAAATAGCCAACTGGTACTGCACCTTTAAAGTGAAAGCATGTAGGAGTGGGCCCAAAAACAAACACTGAAAAAGACTGGCAGGCATATTTGTGTGTATACGCTGTAGCCATTTGCAAGACAATCTGTTCCTTTCTCACCACATTTTGACAAAAACAAGCACAGATGACTCTTGTCAGGTTTTGACTTCCTGCAAATATTGAGCATTAGTCCAGTCTCATTAGGACAGACTACTGTAGAACCAGCTTTGGCTGCAGCTATGGCTGCAATATTTTGAAGCATGACAGTAGCAGCTTTGCAAATTGAGAGACTGAAATCCTGGCCCGATTTTGTTTTTTTTTTTACAAAATAGCTTCAACTTAGTCAGATTGAATGGAGAGAATCTGTTTTACCACAGATTATCTATGGAATTTAGTTCTGCACTTTGACTATGCCACTCTATGAATCGTTCCCCGGTCCAACAATTTCTCTTAAGACAACCAGAACTTTAGAAAATACAAAACTTGTCAAGGTTTAAAACTTTATTTTATTCTAAATTAAATTTTGCTTCTTTTTATTAGGTTTTTGTGTAGAAAAGAAACTTCAAGGTTTTACAATCAGCAAAAAATAATTTTTTTTTTAGTAGAAAGAAACCAACTGAGTCCTTTCCAAATTCAAACAAAGTGAATACAAAAATTTGCAAAATGATCCGTCGGTGTCATTCTAGGGTGAATAAATTCCATGGAGATAACACATTAGACCAGATAAAATAACAATTAGAGTATATTTACAAATACTGTTTTTATATGATGCTTGATCAGAGTTATTAAGACACATTATGAAGGGGCCAAAAAGAAACAAAAGACTCAGGTCGTAAGAATGGTTTTCTAAAGTCTGGTATTCCAATCTGAACCTAATCCTTTTGGCAAAAACTGAAACAAAGTGTTGAAATGTGCCACACAGCTAGTCCCAGTGTGGCTTAAACTCCACGACAATGTTCTGCTCAGCCTAAAAGGGGAACGATGACAAAAACAACGTAATTTAACGCAGACACCAACTGCTCTCCGTGTTCCTGTGTGGCATTTTAGCCCAGATGTAGCATTTGGATCTTGGTGAAAAACAATCCCCCCAAAAAAACAAATCAGAGGAGAACACAACCACCACCCTCCCTCCGCATGCTGTCATGCAGATGTTTTCACACTTACGTGCTGTTGAGGATCTGAAACCTCTCCCCCTTTCTGAAGCTGAGGTCATCCTCCGTCCTGGCCTCATAGTCATACAGAGCCACGAACAGAGTTACCCCTGCAGGGGAAAGCAAGACAGTCACATACAGTATGCTGGCTGAGCATAGTGTTGCAGAGACCTAAAAGACCTGAAGGCTGTCTGTGATTTGTACTGATTAAAAGTTTCATTTTGAGGTCTGCGAGGTGGAGTTTCACCAAAACAGGAAGGGAAGAAGGATGGAGAGATAGGAAGCAAGCACTGACTCTAGGGTCAAAAGAAGATGGAGCACAACGAAGGAAGACAGATAGGACAAAGCAAAATGATAAACTAAAAACAAGGAGGAAGGAAGGAAGGCAGGACACAAGAGAATAAAGAAAGAAAGGAAAAAAGGAGGAAAAAATGATTACAGAAGGGAAAACATAAGAAGATGCTGGACACAAGGATGGAAAGAAAGACAAATAAGAAAAGAAAGAGGGGGTTAAAGAAAGGAGGTAGGACACGAAAAGGAAGAAGCATGGACAGAAGGGTGTAATGAATTAAAGGAAAAAGGAAGGAAGACTGCTTAATACTCAAAAAGGAAGAGTAAAAGGATGGATGGAGGGACAGAGTTGGAACACAAGAACAAACAAAGGACACAAAGAAAGGAAATAAGTAAAAACAAAATGAAGGAATGGCGCAAGGACACAAAGGTGGAAGGAAAAACGTAAGAAAGAAACATTGTACAAAGAGTGTAGAATGAAAAGAAGGACAGCATAAAGAAAGGATCTCATGACACAAAGGTAGATGAAGGACACAATTAAGGAATTGTATCAATGTGATACTTTCAATATTGAAGGCGTGGAGATCAATATGGACCAGTCCTGTTTTTAAGTCTGGCCCTAAAAATACTTTTATACTTATTGAGCAGCGAACAGGCGATATATGAGAAGTCAACACTGTCACAAGGTCCTCGTCTGAATTGTCTCTCGAAAACATTTCAGCCATCTTTCAGCTCACCGCCTTTGTTTTATGGAATGCAACTTTAATGACTTTATCTAAGAATTCAACTTGTTTTGCCAGTAAACTCTTGTGGCTATGACCGAAATAAAGGAATGCATTTTTTTATTTTTTTTTTTGTTACAAGATGAAGCTGGCTCTGGAGTCCCAGTATCTTCAAACACGCCTGAAAGTACAGAATGATTTCACTTTCTGATTGGATCTGAATCCTATTAAACCCACCAAAAGCTCCCCTTTATCTCTTCTTGACCTCCATTCTAATCTAGTGTATTGACCTGTGTTATTGAGTTCATTCACACAAAACTCCACTTTACAATCCTCTGAATACTTGCACATTGTGGGAAGAAGGCGGCCCGGGACAGCTAACGTTAAAAAGAGACGTGCTTCATATGTGCCTTTAAAGCCTGAAGCAGAAGCAGTGTGACACGCTGAAGAGGGATTTGCACTCTTCGGCAAAATGTCTGGTCCTTCTGCTCGTCAGATGTGCTTCACAGAGCACCGGCTGTAAATTAGGTCACTCTGTTTCCCATTAACCAGAGGGCCGGGGTCGAATGTCCTTCACAGACAGAGTCCTTTATCGCAGCATGGCAATACTGGAGAGAGAAAAAAATCTAATAATCCCAGCCATAATGAGATGTTTTTTTTTAATGTCTAAGCTGTGAAGAGGGAGATGATTTCCAAGGTGTTTGAAGCTCCCCCTTCTGTTAAACTGAATTTTTTCCTGTTTTTAATTGCTTAATTAAACAGTTTTGACACAACCGTACGTTGAACGCCACATGTTGAATCCACTTACAATCACTTGAACTGAAGAGGTATTTACTCTTTGTGTGGTTATTTTATTGGGATTTCAGGTCACAGATCAACAGAAAGTGGAAGAAAATTGTTACACGCCTCTACCGGCTTCATCTCATCTGGAGACCTTTGGGGGAAGGACTATTCGTCCACAAGGTGATTCAAATTAAAAACAAGAAATGCATTAACAGAAAAAACAGCAAAACATCTCAGCTCAATCAAACTGGGTTTAATAGTTTCTGTTAATTTTTAAGTCCTGACACTGATTCACGGTTGGATTTAGATCTGGAATTTAACCAGGCTGTTTTAACACATAATGATGCTAAATCTTTCCATTGCAGCCATGCGACGTGTGTTTTTCATTGTCTTACTAGAAGATGAGTCTCCACCCGGGTCTTAAACAGTTTTGCAGCCTCTTGTTTTTGAGCAAAACACGTCTTTGATCAAATTTGACTCACTTCTTTCATAATAAAACGTATTCCCACAACGTGATATTGTCACAAAGTGGGATTGGGGTTTTCACACTGATGTGCTCTGTTAGTTCTCCATGACGTAGTGTTTTGCACGCATGCCAAAAGGTTCACTTTTGGCCTCATCTGACCAGACCACCTTCTTGTGTTTGTGCTGCGTTCCCCTTGGCAAACAGCAAATGGGACTTCTTGAGGCTCTCTTTCAACAATGACTTTATTTTCACAGCTTTTCCCATGAAAGGTCAAACATCAGGAGTTTGACCTTTGACTAACAGCTGTCCCGTCAACAGATTCTCCCACCTGAGCTGTGGATCTCTGCACCTCCTCCAGAGTTACCATGGAAATCCTGTCTGGACTGTTAGCTTAGCGCAGGGGTCTGAAAAAGAGCCACTCTTTCCACCTTCCACAATGGCTCTAAGCAACAGGGTTAAAAAAATAATAAAGAGTCATCTAATATTTTTAAATACAGATATTATAACTAGTGCAGGTTTTAGATTTATTTATTTTTGTCATGGAATAATTGCATTCAATTTCCACACTAACCAAAAAAAACAAACAGCAGCGTGTTTTTAGATCTATTTTTTACCAAAGTGATTTTTGCAAAAGAACGCTTGACTTGACGTCTAGCTGCGACCAACAGAGCAAAACTGTGGTAGTTTTTGCAGCCACATGTTGTTGTGCATGTGGATAAGCGGCTGCGCAGGACCAGCCTCACCTGTCCCTCCCCGAGACCGAAGCGTCCCGGACTGCGAGGACGTGTGCACGCCTCCGAACACCGTCACCCCCTGCGTGGCGGCGGTGTGGAAGTTGTTGTAGTTGGGAATGGTGGTGACGCCGAAGCTGGGGTAGTGCTGCGGCGTGGGGTCGGAGCCATAGCGGTACCCCGAGCTGTGAGTGAGGCTGGTCTCGCGGTCATCGGTGAGTTTCGCTGCTTCTTTATCCTTACATTGGACACAGCCCATCCTCTATCGTCTGTGAGCGGACGGAAAGAGAGAGTGAGACAGAGAGAGAGAGAGATGAAAGGAGTGAGAGACAAAATGAGGATGTAGGTGGAAATAACAGCTCCAAAAGCTGCCTCTCTTGGGGAATTTGTGATTTAATCTTCCATTATTTCACATTTTCCTCTGAGACAAAGCCTTCAGAAAAATCCAACAGTTAGGCTGAAATTAAACCCGATCCTTACTCTCTAATTTAACACAAAAACAGACCGTAACCGAGCTGTGTGTGGTTGCTTTTAAAATATGAGTTAACTTCTTTATGGCTTACTTCTCCAAAGTGTCGCGTGACCACACATGTGCAAAGAATTTACTCCCACGCCACCACATTTATAAGATGGCACGCAGTTCATTTTTTGTTTACTTTAACAGGAGCTCCACTCACACACAACACAGACACATCTATGGACCCAGAGTACTGAAGTAAAAAAAACAACACACACAGCAGCAAACCGCTTCCTGGCACTGCTATTTATCCCTGAGCACAGAGGATTTGGCCTCACTAAACCAGTTTTGCTAATGAGTAAGGCGATCTCTTTAGAAGGAGTCCTTCCATCTTTATAGACCCAGTTACGCTAATGAACATGTAGGCTCAAGGTGTCCCTGGAAGAGGGTCTTGAAGCTGGTGAAGGGTCGTCTTTCATCAGAGCGAGCAGCCCACTGACTTCAGACGCGGCTAATTGGAAACACACTTGTTGACAGTGTCTGCGGACGGGGAGAGGTGGCATTAGCGGGAAGGGGAACTGTCACCGCTCCCTCCATCAAAGGAGAGGATGGGCTGTCAGCAAATAGGGGATAATTTATGAGTGCTGGGTGTAAAAAGAGCAATAATGTGAAAGTATTACTGTGCTTTTACAGTAATCGTATTCTACAAGGAGCCTTCTATAGCTTTACTTAAAAAGAAACAAATACAGCACAATTAATAGTGCAAGATTGGAAATACTGAAACAAATAGAGTTTTTACTATTATTATTATTATTAGTAAGGCTGCAGAATAGTATTAGTATTAAGAAAACTGGTGGCATTGTTGGAGATTGCAATGACAATACCAGTTGGCATTAACACATTTTATTCAATCCTTTGTTATTTTTGTCATAGAAATATGATATAAAAACAGTACTTTACAAAAACTCTAGCTTATCACCCACAGAAGTTTATCAGTTGTGGGCATCATTATTAATCGTCATTATCATCATTTAATTTACGGTGGCTTAGTAACGTATTCATATTCCCTGAATTTTGCCACGCTATAAACACAGATTTCAATCATTTTTATTAGGATTTTATGTGATAATCCAACACAAAATAGAGCAGAAACATGAAGTTAAAAGAAATCTTAAAATCTTACGAAAAAAAAAAAAGGTTTGACACACTTTATTGTTCAGCTCCAGGCAGCAGCAGGTTTTCATAATAACCCTCTACACAGGGCGCCGCAGCCTGAGGGGCGGCAAGCATTCAGAAAAAAAGAAAAAGAAAAAGCTCTGCCAAGACTGGAAATCAGAAAAAGTTGCATATTTACAACTTTGGTATGGTTCCGTGAACGTTTTTATTGTGGAAGCAATAGCAAAAAGAACATGGTGATAATTGCTCTATAGGCCTAGTTAGTTGTCAAGTACGGAGCAGCTCCCAGTGCTCCGATACCCCAAATTAAAATCCAGAATAAATATTCCCCATCATCACTGCTGTGGGAAAGATTTTTCTCATCGGGGATACAGAATCCGGTCAGAGCAGATAGGAAGACGGAGTGGAAATAAATAAGATTCAATAATGGTAGGAAACCCTGTCAGAGGACGCAAACGATCTGAGGCAAAGGTTCACCTTTATGCATAACAACAACCCTAAAGAGCCATGGCTACATGCTAACATATAAACATATTTATGTTGTAAAAAAGTCTAGTCAGATCCAAATTCAATTGAATATCTATGACAACACGCTACTTTATGTTGGTCTATAAAATAAAACCCCAATATATCATAATGCAGTGAAGAATGCTGCTACCATGTCACAAAAAGTGAAATCTTTTTCACTTAAAGCAAACTTTCTAAGGAGGTTGTAGCGGGATACTTGAAACTTTCCTGAAAACATTTCATCATCTTACATTGACAAAAGGAAACACGTTTGTGAAGAGCAACGCCTCTAGAACAGCTGGGCAAATTCACTTTACTGATATGTTGCCTTCTAAATCTCCTGTGTATCAACAGGCGGCAATAAAAGCAAACTATGGCTTTGGCAGACCAGGTGACAAGTACAAGTCACTGCTGTGCTGTACCTGCAGAACAGGAATCCGACAGCAACGCACCTGGCGGGATTCTGGGAAGCACGGCGCTCTGTGTGTGCAGAGCTGTTTATTTCACTTCCTCCAAGCAGGTGAGTGTTTGCTCCACTCTGCCTAACCAAGGACGGAGAAGGGGAGCCACTGCGGAGGGAAAGAGAGCAGCGTGATTCACGACCGCCCATAAAACTCCATAAAACACCCAAAAGAGGGAACGGGCTCGCAGAGAGCGCGCATTACGGCAGGAGCCTGGAGCAAAGCGGAGACCGCGGACAGAAATGCAAGGAGGAAAACTGCAGATTTGTCTCTAATCCTCCAGATTTTGGATAATCTTCTTTGACATTTACATTCACATCTCCAATCGCGTGGTGATTGCAGAATCCCTCTCGGACAGCCCAGCACATATATTCAAGCTGAAAATACATCATAAAACATTTAGTATAGACTGCGAGTACATGAGCAATCGATAAGTATTTTGAACGAGTGTTTGCAGCAAAAACTAGCTATTTTTTTTTTGGCGAGTAGCTTATAAAACATTTACGTTATTTGGCTGCGGGTATAGAAAACGCTATCATGCGAGTTTAATGGAGATGTCCGTCTGTTACCTGTTACCTTTTTAAAAACAAACTTTCAAGCAACAGAGTACGGATGAATGTTCTGCTGCTGCTTTGCATAAGCTTGAAGTATTAAGAGAACAGACAGGAGGAAAATGGTAAGAGTCTGTTTTCTGGTGTGACTGCAGAGATTTAAATAGCACTGCATCCACTCCTGCAGGGAGCAGAGTAAATGAGGGGAGATCTCCTGTTACCGTCGTGCCTGTGGGGGATCATGAAAACCTTCTGTCTTTTCCAAGTTAAAAGGGTCCGGGACGTCTCCATTTGTGCATGCCTTTCCTCCGTGCGCAGGCCGCCATGTTTGGGCAGCAGGGAAAAGTTTCAGGGCAGAAAAAGATGCACCGCATGAATCAACACAGGCAAGGAGACGGATAACAATCATTCACTGTAATGCCATAAACATGTCACACACACATTCATCAAAAAGATTCAGATTCAAGCTATTCTGTTATATTACATGGCTGAGTCGACGCCATTTATCATACGGGAAAGTCCAAATAGTTTTACTTTTTCTTGTGTTTACAGTGACAAAGATATACATAAATATACACTAGCTCCAAGAGATACAGGCAAAACCTCTGTCTGGTGGGAAACTAGTGCTGCACAGGACCATAAAAACACCAACCCAAGGTAGAGCATATCGTGAGGTCAGAGGTCAGTTTCTTTCCTCTTTTAGCCCCACCACAGATCTTGCCACTCCTGCATCTTCCTCTCCCTCTTTCCAGCATTCAACTCCAACAATGACCGCATTAACACCCATAACTTAGTACCGATTTATTGATAGACTAACACATTCATCAACTCTGTCTGATGCAACTGTGCTCCAGCAGTAGGCGGTGCGGCACAAAATCTTCCATCATCCAGAGTGACAGGAGTTGCTAACACATTTAGCTTGCACAGTGTGCACGTTCAAGTCCAGTGCAATTTTGGTGCAGCAAAATATTACAGACTTGGGCCAGACTGGGGCCGATATTGAAAGTAGGCATGGAAGTTTATCATATTGTTTATTGTTTATAGTGATAAATTTCTTATTATTATTTATTGCTGCAACCAAAAATTCCACTTAATTCCCAAATTCCCAAACCTGTGGATATTGTCTGTTAGTTTTTACTATTTTCTCCACAGTTTGTTCAATGAAAGCATCAAATCAATAATTTTGAAAATATTATTAAATGCATTTACAATTTGTAGTCACTTCTTTATATGACTAGTGTCCTAAAGAAGTGCATTACAAGTTGGGATGTTTTATGTTTTTCAAGAGCTGTATTTGTGTTTGTAGGGCTATAATCGCTTTGACAAAGTCACAGCTATACAGTGATCTAAAAAAGGAGTGATAAATCATTCTTATTGTCACTTTTATACAAAGAAGTGTTTTAAAGTCTGTTCCCGTGTTAAAAATGCCAGATCAAAGTCCACACCTTACAAAAAAAAGTACACCAAGCTTTTGCGATATTTCTTTACAATAATTAGATAGTATTTTCTCTTTACATCACAATTTTGCTGCATTTTGCGTTTTTTGCAAAATGCAAAAAAGTTCAAGTAGTATCAAGACTTTTTCGAGGGACTGACTTCCAACACGCTCAGCTCAGATCAACCTGTGACACAACTTAACCCCCCCAAAGAAAGCACATGATGGTATCACAGCCTTAAGTCTTCACCTCAGTCTCAGCAAGAACAATTCTTGTGCTATTTTCAGACCCAAATGAACAGCTTGAGTCAAAGAGGCCCACAGCAGCATGATCAGGAAAGAGACAGGGCTGTTCCTGCAAATGCATAGGAATGTCAGGTTAAGGTTAACAGATGGATGAAACAGGAAACAGTCAGACAGACCTGAGAAAGTGACAGGTCCAAAGTGAACGCTCTGCACAGATGAAACCATCCATATCCAGTTAAACAAAAGTCAAAATGTATACTTTTCAAGATTCATCGAAACATCAAAGTCATAGGGAAAAATTCCCTGTGTAGGTTTAAGGAATTGATCATCAACTCATTACATAAGCCTGTCACAATAATCAATAAATCGCATAATAAGCAAACTCAATAATTTTCACTTGCATAATTTATTGGGGTTTTTTTCCCCTTTTTCTACCAAAAACTGGATGAAAAAAGTCTTCAGTCTGGTGATTTGGTGTCAACTGACCCTTATTTTGAAGGACAGTTTTGTTTACAGAGACTTAATGATTAATTTTATATTTTGTTTTGTTTATGTATTGTTGATATTACATTTTTTTCCAGTTCCAGTGTTAAATGTTCATCAGAATTTAAAGTTTATTTATCTCGAAGAATGTGTCCTTGCATTATTATTGCTTGAAAATAGTGTCAACACAACAATATTATCGTTTATCGCAATTTAGCTTTTGGGACAATTTATCATGCAGGAAAATTTGTTATTGTGACAGGGCTATCATTGCATTTATAATACATCAAGTAATATCTTTCATATTTATGCCATCCTGTTCAGCACCATCCTACGTCATTCATTCATCCTTTAAATCCTCATCTCTACTGCCTTCAACCCTTACATCTACCTCTCACTACTGGATCCTACCCTTCATTCCCATTTCCTTCAACATTCATCCCTTCTCCTAACTCCCAAAACCCTTACTTCCTTCGACTCTCGCCTCTACCACTGAACTCCCTAAACCCTCATCCCTTCTTCCTTCATCCCTGACCCCAACCATTCTCCTTCATGACCATCTTCCCTGCCTCATTATCCATTATCTTCTTCGTTTGACCCATTCATTCTACTGTGCCCTATGTAGCATTATGAAGGTCCTTATCTGGATTGGGGAACTGATGTGCTGAGACAGAACTGCCACTATGAGTCTGGATCGCTGAAACATCCAGCAGCCAGCCTCCCTCAGATGAGTCCATTAAAATTCATTAATCCTCTTCTCCCAAGACAGCCACAATCCTTTAGATAAATCTTTTAAAATAACATTGTTGTGGCGTGGTGCTTGTCAGTTAATCACAGTTAAATTATGTTTATTTGAGTGAATTGAATAGATGGCCTTTCAGATATCTTGCTACCACCGCATTAGACTTTTTGGCTCCCGTTTTCTCTTAAAACAAATCTGCTTATTTGCTTTTTGACAACTTTGCGTAGAAAATGTAGAAAATGTATGGTGCCCAAAATAGTTATCAGCATTTGCTAAATTTTTTGGTAAATTGTAACACATAATCTGCAGAGCCAGCAGCCTCTCCTAATACATGAGACACAAAAATAAAACCTCAATAACAAAAACTGGCTTTGAGTCTTTGACACCCAAACAAGAACCACAAGACAGTGAAGCTGTGCTCAGATGGTCATTACTAAAGGAATGACTTCATCATTTAACAGCACTTAACTTACCAATCTCTCATAAATGCGATCACTTTGCAATTCAAACAACTCTTCCAAACACAAGGCCTGATTCTTTTGAGGTGTGGTGTCACTTTACACTCAAGACTATTGATATGTAGGAGTTAATGTCGAACTTCCCACCCGACTCCCACGGACAACGCACACGCGTTGACCTTACCCAAGTCCAAAATCTGACGTTTTGTTCCACCAACAAAGACAAGTACAAGAAGAGCATCACTTGAAGCTGTGTCCCATTTGGACGAAATACGACAAACGCTGCTCTGTCTGCTGGATTTTCTACGACAGGGACAATCTCCTCCTTATGGCTGCCATTCTCTGGATAGTTACAACATTTGCTTGTGTCAGACAACCGAGTTCATTCAGTGTATCAACAGCAGGACAATGGGCACATTTCACTTGGCCACAAGATTACGAGCACAATGAAACGCAGTGTTAAAGCTTTCAAAGCGCTCTTCGAGCGCTGAATGAACAGAGTGGGTTATAAAACCCACAGCTGAGCTTCATACAGTACGTGGTTTAAGCCTAGCGGTGTTTTAGTGTCACAGTGTTCACAGTGGAGTGTGTTGAGTCATGCTGTTAAATAACTGAGACCATTGTAATTATCCGTTCAGTCAGCTTGATTTGGGCATCTTACACTGACACTTGGGAATAAGGAAAATTTGAGTATCAGAGAAACCAGGAAATAGTAGCGCATTTGTCTGAATTTGGGATCTGTTGATGAATATTTCCAAATGTTGTTTCAGCGGAGGGTAAAGGTTGGTTCTTCATCATTTATCAACATGATGGTAAATGTTTTCCTTTGGTGAAAATATCCTTTGTATTTTCACCAAAGGATGCTGGAAATACATTAGCTGAACTTAAACTAACTCAACTTAACACTAATCAAAAAAAATGGGCCACGGAGTCTGCAGGTGACTCAGTAAATCAGGAGAAAAGAAATAATGACAACTTCTTTTGACAATTATTTCTACAAATTTTGTCTTAAAAGTCTCAAAATCTTAAATTATTAAAATGAAGAGCTGTAGATGGCCTCCTTAACTTCACTCTAATTAAACTGTTCTGGGAGCAACAATGGCAACAAAATGACATGAATATGTCGACCACAGAGGCTTTAGCAGATGGCAATACGAGTCAAACAATGATCAATTTATACTTTACAGCATTATTATTGACAGAAAGCTATGAGAGAAAGTCCTCTACCATCCCCAATGTGACTAATAGCGTTTTCATGACAAAAAATATTTCCAAACAGCTAAGTTTGTTTTCCTCCTAGGAAATGAAAAAGCATCTGATCTTTCTTTCACCCTGCGGACCGGCGGTGTTCAGCAGTAGTAGGGTGAGGGCTAGGAGAACGTTACAGACAAAACTGCTTAAAAAACTGCCTTCTTATAGGTTGGAAAAAGTGTAGTTGCCTTCTTTGCAGCCAGTCTCAAGTGATTTCACATACACATTGCAACCTCCTTTAATGAGGGATTTGTTAGAGTCTTAGAAACAACAAAACACAGAGATATGTTATTAGCCTTCCATGCTAATGCCAGTTAGCCTGGTCACTCTCCATGTCAAGCAATTCTCAATGGTTTTCCAGTTTGCTTAAGTTGGGTCTGATTTTATTCTCACATCCAAGTTCTGAATTTAGAGGCAACAACATAAGTAGCCATCAACGCTTATTCCTGTTTCACTGTTCAAATGGGTACTTATAGAAAAATATCAGCCACCACAATTGATCAATGTCCAGAAACTGATCAGTCTCATTGATTATCAAAACTTAAATTAGTCCTGTATATTCTTTATTGTTTAGGATGTAAATTAGTTAGGCTTTACACCCAGCTACCCAGCTGTAACTTATCAGTAAAATTAATTTCAGAGATTTGTTTTTTTTTTAACTTATGTTAAGAATCAACCTGGAAATTTGAACAGTCCGCAAAAGTCCATAGAGTGGAAATCACATTTATTAAGTACGGTAGTTAATACTAAGAAACTGAAACTAAAGAGAATGTAGTGGTTACAAACTGCAGATTTATGACATAAACAATTCAACATTGAGGAAGTGTTACTTAAATCATGAGGGTTGTTTTTAATGGTCTAATTCTGACTATTATAAGATAGTATTTCCAGAAAAGCAAGAAATAACTCAGAAAGAAACAAACAGAAAAAGCCTAAACATTTAGGAAGAAGACTTATCAGGAGGTATTGATCAGACAATCAGAAGTGAGTGTTGGTGTAACTACTACAAATTTGTTGACCTAAACTGACCTAAGATCTGAAAAAAAAAAAACATTAGTTTTTTACAACTTATCTAAGAGTTCGTTTTGCCCAGCTTGTGGGCAGGAGAGCAAAGAGTCATTGTAAGCAAAAGGTCAATAGCCAACGAGTTCCAAATTTCCTCCAGTGAACTTTGCTTTGAGTAGATTATTTTTCAAAGCAAAGATTAAGGCACTAGTACACTTCCTGTCTTTGACTACAGGCGCTTGTTGCAGCACAGTAAATTCAATCAAATTTACCTTGCAAATATTTAATCCTATAATTCATTTTGAGTCCCATCCCACAAGTGTACCACAATCTGAGGGCCACGCTTGTAAACTAATGCTGAGGTGCAAACATGGCTGTCATTTGTTTTATTTGTATTTAACACAAAGGTCCTAAAGAAACATTTGCATGGATCATTAGTTATAAGCAACTCAAACACATCGCACACAACTGTGCACTCTCGGGTTTAGGGTGATGAGTGAAGATGAAGACATGTCAGCTAAACCACCAACTGCATCCTAACTTATATCACATGGGCAGCCAGCAACATCATCCCATTTGTGTTTGCCTCCAAGATGGACGGCAGCACCTCCAGACACAACAGATAACCCGATTAAAGCAGCTTTAATTGGAAATTTAACAGCGTGGCAATGCAATAAGCTCAACAAATGTGACAATTAATTCGGAGACTAATCAATAGGAGGCTGTCTGCGGGTCGGGGTGACTGTGGTGCTCACGGCCTCAGCAGTCAGCTCTGTTCTGCAACCCATCCGTCCCTGCAGCAGATGCAACACCTCTCCAGAAACGCACGAATGCAAAACACCAGCCGCAATCACAGCTCCCCCCTGCACGCTGTTCTCGTTGATTGATCTCAAACTCGCACATGAAGCAAATACACTTCTACAGGAACCGTCCGGTCACACGACCGTGGCGCTTTAAAACGTGTTATTTATCTCCCCTCCTCTCTCCCGAGATGGATTCAACCCTCAGAGCAAAACAGAGGACGAGGCGGCTGCACCGGTTTTGGAGCAGAAGCAAGATGTAAGAAAAAAAAAAAAACAAAGCCAGGCTTACCGCAGAAAATCAAATCAATCCATCGGAGTTTTCAGTTGAGATTTTGTGAAGGAATTTTTTTAAAATGTTTTTTTTTTTTTTTTCCTCACACAGAGGGAGAACAGAGAGGGAGACTCGTCCCTGCCGGAGAGCCTGTCGCCGCCGTGTGTTCGGATGATGACGACGGAGTGAGAAGTCCGTCAAGCCACTCTGGTAGTATCTAGCACTTCCGGTTTGGACTTTCAAAATAAAACATCTGTTTCTGGATCAAAGCGAATATTCTATTTAAATGCATTTCATTTTACATACTTTATTGGATATTATTTCACCATTTATCGCATAAAAGCATAATGACAAACACCACAATTCATCTTCAAAGCATAAATCTATGTCATTGTTCGTCTTAAGTAAAGGAGCACTGCTTTAAATTCCGGTTTGTCTCTGTTTGTTTTGAAGCACTTTGTTTTGCGTGAGGCTGATGCAGAGTCAGGTCGCCTTGATTGACAATGTTTTCCTCCAATGAGAGTTTACAATGTGGGCACAAGTGGGGCACCTCCTCGTCCATGAGAATGCTGGAAAACAGGGCACTGTTGTTGGCTATTTGTTTTTGATCAAGTGAATGTCAGCACTCCGAAGGCAGTCCTGCTTGCTGCGTTAAAGTGAGATTTTCACTCAAAGTCAAAAGGACAGGACGTAGCCTGAAGATTTTCCTTTTTAAAACCCGCAGAATATCTGCATGAGTTTACCTGTCTGCTAAGATTGATGATATTGGAAATCAACTGTTGCCCCTTTATTCCCATCAGAATATTTGAGGCCAATGAAGAAGACCAGATTCAAATGTACAGCGCCCTTCACTCCTGCTGAGTCCCCTTGTAAAAATGTGCAATAAGCCTAAAAGTACTGCTGAAATAGGATAATTTACATGTATGTAAAAAAAACAACAAATCTTCTGTTTGCCTGATGTTAAATAAGACTAAACTTTCTGTTTTATGTTTGGAAGGATTACCCAACTTATTTAAATTTGCTAACAGAAAGAAAACAGATACTGTGGCTTAAAAAGAACATGATTTGCTTAAAAACATAAACCCCAGAATAAAAGCAGAAGACCAGGTGCAGACGTGTGTTGAAGCACCAAACAAGCTAGAATATGGCTTGCAAGTGAAGCTTGAGATTTTCTTTTTCAAAACTTGTCTTGTGGAGATGTAAAAAAGAAGGAAGAGTTTAAGTCAGCCTGGTTGTGAAACATGGAGAGGGCAGTATCATGTTGTGTGATTGCCACAGGAGGAACTGGTGGAGTTCACAAAAGAAATCAAGAAGTCAAGATGTTAAAGTTTGGGCAGAAACTGCTTTCCCAGTGGTTTTCCGCCTGCACATATGACCAAATCAGTTGGAAAGTGGCTCACTGCATAGCCCCCCTCCCATTTCTTTGTTCTTGTAGTCCTCTATTAGAGTCTGACTCAACTAATAACCACCCATAACCCACTGTCCATTCCTAAATGGACTTAAATCTCTATTTAAGCATTTTTGACATTTCTGCTATAGTAAGTAGTTGTGCAAGTATGGCATATTCACATAGTGTTGCAAGAGTTATTATTCAGATTGTAAAGTAACAATCTTGCACTGTGTGCCACGTTCAAGGACTGTAGTCTAAGTCAGCTCTGCCTCTACCCATTTTGAACATCAGTCTCTATTAAATGAAAAAGACAAGAGGTATCCCATAACAGTAAGGTACAGTACAGACCAAAAGTTTGGACACACCTTTCTAATTCAATGGGTTTTCTTTATTTTCATGACTATTTATAAGGCAAGAAATCCCACTTATTAACCTGACAGGGCACACCTATGAAGTGAAAACCATTTCAGGTGACTACCTCTTGAAGCTCATCAAGAAAATGCAGAGTGTGTGCAAAGCAGTAATCACAGCAAAAGGTTGCTACTTTGAAGAAACTAGAATATAAGGGGTATTTTCAGTTGTTTTACACTTTTTTGTTTAGTGCATATTTCCACATGTGTTATTCATAGTTTTCATGCCTTCAGTGTGAATCTACAATGTCAATAGTCATGAAAATAAAGGAAACTCATTGAATTAAAAGGTGTGTCCAAACTTTTGGTCTGTACTGTATATGAATGTGGATCAGGAGATGGCAATAAGAAAATTGCACACCTAAACTTGTCTATATCTACAGTCCTCTCCTAACAATCAAGGCTGGCTACTGTGTGAAGTTTATCTAGTCACCACACTCAAATACCAGGATCCAAAGGAAGGCAAACAAATCTAAAGCTCACAGGTAAAAAAAACAACAAAAAACTGCAGCAAAAAAGTGGAGTCTTAGGATCACTAAATAATAATGTTTCTGCGTATGAAGTAGAAGACAAGAGAACGAGCAATTTAATGTCTTAAGTTTGTTTTTCTTAGTATGGCAGATTTTGGCTATTGTCAAAATCTCACCAAATTAAAAGTTAGACCAATAATCCCTTTTCAAAACAGCAATTATAAACAAGACAAATGTCCAATCATACTCACTTTGAGCTTTTGAGCAACAAACACTCCAGGTATGTTTGGTGTGAAACAAAGAACAAAATGTGTGGAAAAGCACCTCATGCCCACGATTGAAACGAACAATGAAATTCATTTGAAGATTTAGGACACCGTCAGTGTAGGACAAGAGTTTGTTTTATTCAAAGTGTCCAGATGTACATTTTGAAGGTCCTTGGTGAAATGTTTGTGAAAGATCAGATTTGATGTTTTTATGAGGGGGAGGAGAAATAGCAACAAAAAACCCCCTCCTAAAAACAAATTACAGAGAGATGCATCAACCTTCAGGTTTTTGGAAATCAGCTTGATGGGTTTAAAATATTGCTGATTATTCTGACTCCAATTATAATGTTTGCTAAATTGGGTGTTTTGTTCAGATACAACAAAAGATCCCCTTTTGTGTCTAGAGGTCATTTTATCCTCTTAAAAGGCACATAATGTAATCAATTTCAGAATTAAGTGGCTTAGATACTTGGTATTCAAAACAGAGACAGTGACCTTAACATTTACCTCATAATTTGATTTGAATTATTTTATTTTTTGAGCTTTGTTGCTCTTTCTGCTTGACTTTTTGTCGTCAAAATGCCCCATTTTTATTTTAAGGTCTGTGGCTCTTTCAAAAAAAACCTGATTGGTTTGAAATAATTCAAATGTGAACATTCGTATGTTTTGTATTGAGTTTGAAGCATTACATTTAAGAACTCTTAGTTCAGTGAACTAAATGTTTAATCTTTTTGTTGTTTGAAAACAGTCCGTGCCCCCACTGCCTTTGTCTCTAGGTTTACATATTCTTTGCTGCTCCTTATCATAATTACAGCTTTGCATGTCATCAGAATATGGCAACAATGAACGTGGCCTAGTTAGCGGGAGTAGAGAGGTGGGGGTGAAAGAAGTCACCCTTAATCCTCGGTCTGTGGTGTGTGTTTGCTGTGCAGTCTCGACTTCACTCTCACGCCCGCTCCTCCACAACCAGAGGTCACAGTCGCTAAAGCACCTTGTCAGCCAGCGCTCAGCTTCTTCCTCGCAGCCATTTTGGACCGGTAACCATGGAGATGTGGGTCAGGCAGTGATGGCAGAGAGAGAGAGAGAGAGGGAAAGAGAGGAAAGATTTGTTGCTGCTGGTGGAGCTGGAGCGCTGCAGGCTGGCGGAGCAGACAGCAGAGCCATAAAGTCTCATTATATCTGGGTCACTGGGATGCTCCAGCTGCAACAAGCAGACAAGACACTATTATGCAAGAGGAGCGACGAGGGATGTTATGGGTGCAGGGGCTTATAGTTACAGGGGAGGTCTGTTTACTCAGAGGGGCATATGTCAGGACGGGGCCTCGATAACATAGCAGCAGACAGGCAGCAGCCATCTAAACACAACGATGTTGTTTTCACACATAACAATTCAGATTCAGAGACAATGAAACTTCCATTCTAAATAAAATGGGAGCTCTGGAATGGATAATTAAGCTCTGCAGCGTTTTCTACATTAGATTAACATTTACTATTAGTCCACCAAATGAATGGATGGAAGTGGACAAGATTACATTTAAAGACGGAGGTTTATTTCTGAAAACGGAACAGAGATCTGACCCCAAGAAATGTCTGCTTTTGTTTCCGCTTGATTAAAAAAATTGTATGTAGATGGATTTCACGCAATTCACAGTGATCAATGGAAAAGCCTTTATGACAATATTCAGATGATTCATCCAATTTTGGACCAGTTTGTTTGTATGTCTCCACTGATTTTTTTTTTTTTTTTTACCTTTAGCCACTTATCATTTTTAATGATCTCTGAGACCTTCCAGAAAGCTTTGCTGTCCCTTTAAGATTCTCCATCAAACTCAGTAACATGACTTCCAGGCAGAAGAAACATTTTGCTTAGGTAGAACTAATTTATATAGTTTTCTATAGGACTGAGATCACATTTTTTGATGGCTACTCCAAGACACTGACTTTGATGTCCGTAAGCCATGTTGTAGCAAATGGTCACTTTCCACATTTTCCATTTGAAAGATCTGCTTGTGGCCACGCTTTTACTTCCTGGTTGATGTCCTGAGATGCAGCTTCAATATTTCAAAAATAATTTTCCTTCCACATGATGCCATCTATTTTATTTTGTAGAGAGCACCAAAGGATTAAAACTCCCCCATAATAAGATGACTCTAGACTCATAATTTCCAGTTGGGATGTTTTTTCAGGCTTGCAGGCTTCCTCTTTCCCCCTCCAAATATAACAGTGGTCATTATGACCAAACACTTAAATTCTAGTTTGATCAGACCGCATGGTGACTTATTTTAAGAACTATCATCCATTTGCAAACTGTAACCACGCCTGTTTTGTTATTTTTGTTGTTGACGTCATATGTTACCTCTTCTTCTCAGAGCGGTCTTATAATATAATTTGTTGCCTTAAAATACATACCAAGTTTCGCACTTATTCATTTAAAATGTTCACAAAAGTCATGACATCATCACCTTAGCTTCTCCAAATTGTTCCCCAAACTTCTGAATATGAAGCAGGCAAATAAAGCAGCTATCTCGTAAAATTTGTTGGCGTTTCAAAAATATGAATAATAATTAAAAAAGGAGATGTTTAGTCTGATTTATTGTCAGACGGTGAGGAAAAAAACTGTTTGTGTATGTAAAAAGATATATCGATTGTATTTGTTTGTCTAATGGCTATCCAAAATTTAAAAAAAAATATTGATTTAAAAAAAAAAAAGATTAAAAAAAACATCCTCAATACGATCAGCTAAAATAAAATGTAAAAAAAGAGAATTTGTTGCTTCCCTGCAGAGGGGAAAAAAAGAATATCAGTTAAAAAAAAAAAAACAGCTGCGTAATACAGCTAAAATTTTTAAATATATAAATATATTTTTGCAGCATTCCCTAAAATATCACTACATGACTTTGCTACGTTTCCAAATCAGCCTTCACACCAAATGCCCAGAGTAAAGAGCCCAGTGGAAAATGACCCTGTCTCCCTGCTCTAACGTGGATCCACAAAGTTGTAGGCCATGTTGTTGTGTCTCTCCCATTGTCCGCGTCCCCCTCCCCGCTGCACGTCCCTCTGCTCCACGCCCTCCCCCTCGCTTTACATTCCAGCCTCGTGATTGGCGGAGACGCCGGGGCTTTTGTCGTCACAGCCTCAGCGCCCATTCATCAGCGGACTTGGGCGTTGTACTCCGCATCTCATTTGCGGCGGGGCCAATTTCTCCCCATCTACAAACTCTGCTCGAGGAAAAAAAAAAAGGAAAAAAGGAAAAAAAAAAAAAAAACCCGGATTTCTTTTGCGCCTTCGTTACATTTTCTCCCCCAAGTGCTCATTACTCTCATTGCGGTCTAAATTTTTTTTTGGGGGGGGATTTCAGGCTTATTTCTCGGTTTGTTTCGCGCAAAGAAGGCAAAGCGGCGTGCCTTAAATTTTGTTTCGGGAGGAAGCTTGCGGTCTTTGTTCATTCATTTGATCGGTTGGGTTCCTTTGTTGGAACAAAAGCATGGGAGCGCAAATCTCCAAAACCGCTGGAAAAGACGAAGCCGCGGTGGAAAAGCCGGCAGAAGGAGCAGCTGTTGCGTCGAAGGCGAACGGACAGGTAAATAAGCCTTCTTGAATTATTAAATTCTTAATTGCCCACACGGAATTTCGCCTCAATTTAGCAATGTGTTGCGTCAATGGCGTGCTCCATGTTCCCCTGTAGCGCATCCCCACGCTCACCGGCATTCAGGGAAAGTGGCCACATGCGCTTATATTCTCCATGCTGCTGTTTGGTTATTTTACAAAACCGTTCCAGACCCGGAATTTAATCAGTATCCTTTTTAATTGGTTCTAAAAGTCATCGTCTTGTGCATCTTTGAATGCATTTTGATTGATTTATTTTTTTTCATTAAATGTGCAGAAGACAGGTTTATTAGAGTTTGTGGTTTTGCATAGTTTGAGTGGATGATATAAAGTCTGGCTTTTCTGTTTTTGTGGGACTGGTGTGCAGCAGGGGTTTGTGGTCGCCCCTCACCCTGGCATGGCCATTTTAAAAAACGGTACCACGCCTTTGTTGCCAGGTTCAAGAAAAGAAAAGAAACGGTTTTTTTTTTTTGCATAAATGAACCTCTTAGACTTAATAAATTCGAATAGCACAAAGGTTGAAATGTATGAAGCGCTCAAAGATTTGGTTAATGCATATCGACTTAGCTGGTTTATGGTATTTATTTTTTTAAATCCCAAATTCCTATGTTGTTTCTACAGACTGAACGCCCTCTGGTGGAGTCCCGACTTTATTGCAGTTTAAAAACCCGAGCCTACTGCTGAAAGCCAGACATGTGTCGTCATTCTCCTAGTAACAGATGTCTATGCAATTTTCTTTTTCTTTTAGTGGGCTGTGTGGGTAGTTCCTTTTTAATATTTTTAGTTTTGGAATTTGGTTAAATCCAAAGGTATTCAAAAATTTTTACAAAAAGGTTTTCCGGTGCCGTCTTCAATAACATCAATACAGTCTAACACACTCTTAAATAAAGCAATGATTTGGACCCTTTTGACTTCTTTCTAGGAGAACGGGCACGCCAAGACCAACGGAGATGCCTCTCCTGCTGCAGAGGATGCCAACAAAGCCGACGTGCAGGCCAATGGAAGCTCTCCCACTGAAGAGGTGCCAAAAGAAGAAGGTGAGAAAGTAGAGGACGCTGAGGCCCAAGGAGACAAGGAGGCATCCACCACAAACGGGGAGACCTCTGCCAAGCCAGAGGAAGGTACCCCGTCCACCAGCGAGGACGGCAAGCAGAAGAAAAAACGGTTCTCCTTCAAGAAGCCCTCCTTCAAGCTCAGTGGCTTTTCCTTCAAAAAGACCAAGAAGGAGTCCGAAGAGGCAACCGAGGAGGGGGCGGCCGCTGCGGCAGAACCAGCCGAAGGTGAGAAATCCACCGAGGCCCCCGCAGAGGAGACCAAGCCGGCTGAGGGGAGCGGAGGGGAAATCAAGGAGACTGCAGCCGAAGAGGTGAAGGCGGAGGAGCCGAAGGCAGAGCAAGCAGCCGAAGGAGAAGAGAAGCCGGCCAAAGTTTCTCCAACTGAGCCAGAGATGGCAGCCAGTCCGGAGGCCGCTGCTGCCGCCGAGTAACCCCCTCTGAACGACGCACCGGAATGAAGGAGACGATGTAGCCTGTCTGAAGGAACATGAGGACTTGTCTAAAACCAGGGAATTTGTTTTTTGTTTTGTTAATTTTCTCTTTTTTTTTTTTTTTTGTATATGTTTACTACTCTGCAACCATCTCATCCATAATGACTGCAAAGTCCCGAGCAGTGATGGACAGGAGGTGCAGCAGAGAGTGATGCTCATCACTGCTTCTTGGTGCTTGCATTTGTAACATGGGTGAGTGTGAAAGTGCAAAATGTGAGTGGATTTTTTTTTTTTTCTTTTAAGGTAATACCATCACAAACATGACTGAATCTTTTTATTTCCATATATTTAATCAAAGTATTTGGTGCTGGGCAATTGGATGTAGCAGCTCAAGCTGTCTCTGCAAGATCTGACACATTGTGATATTTAAAGGGGAGGTCCTTAAGCGAGTCTTAAGTTGTCATTGCAGTGTACAGTTGTTTACAACTCTCTAAGCTCAACGCTCCTGTGAACACAAACCATTCCTGAAATAGATTTAGCCGTCAAAACGATGATTGGTGCTCACCACTTTCCATTAGATTCCACTGTTTCAAAATTCTGTAGTGATGCACGTTGTATAGACTTTGATATTACTGGTTTTATGGCTGAGATGTACCTAATGACTGAAGTTTTTAACTGATTACCCATTGTAAATGAAGTTTTTTTTTTCCTTTTCTTTTTTTTTTCCCGCCATTTGTAAGATTGAATAAAATTGGGAGATGTTTTAAGCAGACTTTTGCATTAAGCTGTGATGACTACAACACCACTCTGAATCCACAAGTCAAAAGCACACAAAGTCAGGAGTTTAGACGCTGTCCTCTACCGGCTTCTCTTTCTGTATATAACGAGGCTCACATTTTTTCAGTATGGAATGTAACATTGCCTGCAAAAACTGGTAACAAGGTGTTGAGTTTGTTTCCTGTGAATTCTGAAGAATAAAACGATGAAGTGTGATGAATTGGCACTGTGAGCTTTTCTTTTTCACATAATGCACTACAGAGAAAGTGGGGGGGGGAGCAACAACATGAATGGGCATTTACTTTACTCAACAGCTCTCTCTTGTGGACGTTTTAAGACTTGAATGGAGATTTTATTTTGAACTTCTAAACTGAGCTTCTATGGAGAGCCATTTCAGCCAAAATTAAATAAATAAATAGGAACAATAAATGAGTAAAAAAAAAAAAAAGAGTAATTGGCATCTTTCCATTTATATTAATTCATTTATACATTTATTTATTCCCAGATTTATTTCACCTGGCCTTTTTTATTTCCCTATTTTCCATTTTCACTTATCCTTTTCCAATTTTTAATTTTCATTTATCTGTTTTTCATTTTCCCATTTTCATTTATCCATTTTTCTTTTATTCTTTTTCATTTATCCTTTGTTCTTGTGTCCTTTTCCAATTTTCCATTTTCATTTATCCTTTTTAAATTTTCCATTTTCATTAATTCTTTTTCATTTATTCTTTTTCAATTTTCCTTTTTTCATTTATCCATTTTTTCCCCAAAACTGGGAAAAAGGGTAAATAGTTATATGCTAATGTGGAGGAGCAGCGTCATCCCAATTGGTTGGTTAGCATCACCAACTTTGAACTTTGCTTCAAGAAAGATGGCGACCTATCACCGGCTTATCAGGGAGCTGAAGCTCAGCAACTTCATTAGAAAATAGTGTTATGACTCATGACTTTATTTTTCGTGTGGACATCAGAATGTGTTTCAGTTAGCGGCTCTCATGGACTCAGAGCTTCACCTTTGGGGTTTTCATAGCGCCCGCTGAAGTTGGCTTACGATTGAAGCTTCAGGACGCCTCCGTAGCTACCAGCTGTGATCCAACTATAAGGTGCAGACTTTTCTGTACATCATAAGGGAACTGCAATATTCAGAGGCAGCGCTATGGAGCATCAAAGAATGAATTGTTTTTGTTGAGCAGAGAGAATGAGAGTGGCAAGCCTTGGAGATCTGCATTGGAGGCCATCTTTCCATTACCAGACATCCACCATTCTCGCTTTCAGCACAGTGGGCTTTCTCCCCTTGACTTGGTTTGTCTCCGGTTGATTTTTGACCAGGCCAAACAGCAAACAGAAAGAGAAGTTGAGAACAATGACTACCATTTTCTGCGCTGTTTTAGAATTGTAGCCTGACTGTAGTTTTCACAATGGCGGCGAAGGAAGTAAACGAAGCCGTTCAGTCCGCTTTGGCCACGCTACCAACGCTTCCACGGCCCAAAAAAATATTGAATTAACATTAACAACCTCCTCGTTCTGACCGGTACTTCTCTCTTCACAGAGGAGGATAGTTGCTTACAGCGCAGGCAATTTCCGGTAAGCTTCTTATCGTCAAACTGGTGCATTACATACATCACAGGCAAACATTAGTGTTTGGATAAAATTTAAAACCTCAACACAGGTCATGCCTCCAGAAGCAATTGTTTCTGGGAGTCCAGATCCTCTGGATGAAGCAAAGTGTAGTATAACTGGCAGGTTTTTACCAGGCTAGGTCTAAGCTAATTTTGAGCCCTAATATTTCCCTTAATCTGTGTGGGAATAGAAACAGGAAGAAGGAATTCAACGTCTTGTAACTACCTCGATTCACCAGCTTTTGGCTCCAGAACCACCAGGGATTGCTGTTGTCGCTTTCAGGGAAACGACTTTGGACATCTGAATCCCTGTGGTGTCATAGTCGGCTTTGGTCCCAACAGTGGTTTTGCCTGTAACAGGTCACACCTAAAAATAGGCTTTCAGAGTTGTGTGACACTGAAAGAACGTCACTAAGCGACATTTAGCACACACATAAAAAAAACAAAACAAATAAAAATAGTCACGAACATTAAACACAATTAGATTCCATCCTATTTCACTCCATTTTTTATTTATAAAGGACATTAAAAAACACCCAAAGCATATATTTACAAAAAAGTGCCATACAGTAGGGACAGATAAAACCAAGATAATTATAATAAAATAAAAACATTAAAAGCAGAGTAAGATGTACTTTAAAAAAAAAAAAAAACTACAGAATTATAAAACAGAAAACAACTAACCACCTTACGTGTCAAAAGCCAGAAGGGTGCGGCTGTGGTGTAGGGGCAAAGGGGTAAACCATATACAGAGGTCTTTGCCACGTGTCTTCCCCCTCTCTCATAACCAACTTTCCTTTCTGACCACTGTTCAATAAAGGTTAATAGACCTGATGAAAACCTTAAAAAAATAATAAACACTGAAAACAAGTGTTTTTAAGAGAGACCTAGAAAAAAACGGAAAAGAAGCTTGCTTAATATTCAAATTGTTTCACAATCTTAGAGGCACAACAGAAAAGGCCTGATCTCCTCTGACCTTCAGCCTAGTTTTTGGCACAAAACCAGTCACAGTTATACAGTGCACTCATGATTCATCAACGTTAAATCTTTTTTAAAGCTATTCTAACAAGGCTGGATGTAAAGAACTTTCTTCCAAATAACCAAAGATAAGATGAGCGTTTTAATCGACTGCCTGAGAGTTAAGAAGCTCCTGCTGCTTGTTTCATTTTAGCACTGTGCTCAGGCAAAACTAAATGCTTTAGGTGAAAAACACATTGAAGGATAATTTAAATTAATAATTTAAGTTGGGGAAAAAGTGTTAGCAGTTGAATCTGAGGCTGTTTTAAACACTACAATACAAATGTAAATCTTTTAGAAATCCTATCGTGTGGTGTACGGAATCTACTGGCTAATAACAAATTGTTATGCTTGATTACAGTTTAAATTATTTTTAATGGCTTCTGTTTAATGGCCATATGGCTTCTGTTTAATGACCTTCAAAACTAGGGTTTAGTGTGTATGGAAGGCATTTGAAGTTGGCTAGAAACTATATTCACAGCAAGCAACTGCTCTGTATTGACACATTGGTATTCTTCTTACCAAACCTCAAACCCTGTAAAAACACCCGACTTATTTTAAAAGTTTGGAAGACTGCCACAAACTTCTCCAGGGTGGTTTTCACAGCACACAACTGCGTCCATGTACACTGCAAACCATCTATTTGCTTTGCACCCAGTTTTACTCTGTGCGTTGCAGCTCTGGCCACCACAAGAAGGGCGTGCTTTACACATAATATTTCTATTTCGGCTTCCTGGTTTTCTTGTCCAGCTCGGTTAAGTTGGTGAGGTATTTGTTGCTCGGTTTAGTCCCCTGGTGTGCCTCACTGCTGAAATATCTCATCACGCCCATACATCATCCTCCGTCCTGGAAGCTGCTACTTCTCTTCTTTTGTTCTAAAAAAAACACATTAATATTTTTCAGATGTCAGGTGAAGGCACAGATCCTTTTGGTCAATTGATAGATAGTGGTGCATCTATGTTTCTGTCTGTCCATCTTTATCCTCCAACCCAATGGTGTCTTTGAGTGACACAGCCGGTGGATGGCAACCCTCAGCAGTCTCTTTAAAGCAGCTTCCACTCCGCTCTCTCTGCCCTGGGCCTCTCACCTAACCACTGTCTCGCCTTCTCACCAAAGAAAGATCAAACAGCTGCTGCCTTACCAAACAACCTTCCCTGCTCCCTTATTCCACACCCAGACTATTTTTAGGGCACACTCACTGTGACTTCCATGGTAAAGCTGCTTTTTAAAACTTTAAGCAGCAGAGTCGAAAACCTTGAGATAAGGTTTAAAGCGAGTCTGTACCTTGTTAGGATTCAGATTTCATTTTCGCTTATTGTGTCATTCACTTCTAAAATGTCAACAAAAAAAGAGCTTTTATTGCACACTGCTGTCTTAAAATTATTCTACCTGTTCATAAAACATATTTAACATATGTAACCCTTTGTAAATTGACATATTTTATGATTATAGCCTGATACAAATGTGAAGCAAAGCCAAACACAAGTCGCAGCTTCCGCTAACAAATATGAACAAACTCCCTGTGGGAAAAGGCCTGTAATATTTATCCATTTGTGGCCTACAAGCACCTATTTTAAAATCTTCCTAAAGCTTTCAGGACTTTCTCTGAAACAATGTGGACTTTGAGATGCTCTTGGGATCGTTGTTCTCTTTGAAGGTCCAACAAATCCCAAGCTTCAGCTTTCTTACAGCCAGCAGAAGGTTGTTGAGAGGATCATCGGGGCTCCCCTTCCCTCCATTCAGGACATTTCATCCCAGCGCTGCGTGTCCCGAGGCCGAAACATCGTCAGTGACCCCTCACATCCCCACCATGGACTGTTCTCCCTGCTGCCCTCTGGAAAGAGGTTCCGCAGCATCCGGTGCAGGTCCACCAGGTTCCGAAACAGCTTTTTCCCACTTGCCATCAGACTGCTGAACTCTTACCTGGACTGCACTCAAAAACTGGTCTCCACTTCATACCTTGCACATGTACATAGCTAAATAACTTCTATTTTACTGTCAGTCCTGCACTTTATATTTTATACCTATATTTACATTTATATTCTATAGTGTATTTTATTTTATTCTGGCGTAACCTCAAAACATTGGAACCTCAAAACATTGTTCTGAGCCGTATGCAACGAAATTTCGTTATGTATACACCCTGTGCATGCAAAGTGATAATAAAGTCAGTCTAAGTCTAAGTCTAAGGACATTTTCTCCCAGGATTTCCTGATGCTTAATTAAGTGAATCCATGTTGCCCTCCACTCACTGTAGGACTCTAGAGTTAGAGTTAGGAAGCAAAACAACCCTAAAGCATCACTAAGCCACTGCTGTGCTTTACTGTCGGTATGGTATTCTTTTCCACAATCCTGAAAAGTCCCAGTTTAATTTATTCTCTCACAGAACAAAATCACCAAACAACTTTGGCTTATTAGTACGTTCTAGCTGTGAGAAAATTAGATCTAGCTTTTTTCCTTCCTTTGGTTCCATAGTTGTGTATGTCTTGGCATGGATAAAAATACAAATAACATTAGTTTTTCTTGTTTTAATATGTGTTTTTGGTGCATGAATTTTGCCAAAAAACCTAACTTGGTGAGCATTTTCTAAAAAATTTCAAATGCAGCTAGTACTTTGAGGAAGCCAATCAAACAGAGTTTATGCTCTTCTAATTCTTACATGCTTAAGCCATATCACAATAAATATAAGCAAAGGCTACATTTGTTAACAGTTAAGTTGTTTGGGCACAGTTATATGTGCATTGATCATGTTTCTTAAAAACAGGTTTGATGAGATATGCACATGCCTTTCACTGCAGTGCTAATCATTAAATCACTGTAAGGAATGCAGAGGAACTCCACTACATACAGGGTGAGGCTGCATATTTATGCTGCACACTTGTGATCTTTGATCCTTCACACAGCACTAAATTAAGAACCGTCATGCATTGGTAACAGAAATAACCACGAAGGCAAGGGATAACTTGGGAAATCTTTAACAAGCAGTAAAATTCACAGTTATATGCCCCCATAATTCCCTTTAAAGCTTTTTTGTATGTACTTAGAGTGGAGTGAGTTGAGCTGCAAATTAGTCTTCCATATCTATTATATTGTAAATATGACCTTCTCATTTTAGAAGGTTGTCAGCACAGCAGCTGTCCTGGGTCATTTACCCATTGCATACCTTGCAAAAGTTTTAACACACTTGAAACCGCTTCAGATTATTTTCACATCAAAACGAAATGCTTCAATGTGCTTCATTGTGATTTAAGTGGCAAACAAATACCATATACCACAAAAGTATAAAGTGGAAGGAAGCTGTTACACAGTAAATGGCAAAAGTACGAATGCAAATGTTAAAAGTATGATGTATATTTGTTTTTAGCCCCCTTTACTCCTAATCCTATACACCTAAATAAGTTCTAGTGCAAAGAACCTTTCATTAGAAGTCACCTAATTTGTAAACAAAGACCAGCTTTGCTTCGTTGAACCTTTGGATGATACAGTTTAGCACGTGACCCTGACAAATGTGATAAATCTTCTCTGTCAGTCCCAAACAGGCCGACTCTAAACTGTGACTCATTGGTTGGTGTCATTAGAGGATTGAAGTTTAATGAAACAAAACAAAACCTTCCCAAGTTGCCAAGTCAATAACCTTTTTAAGGGGCCTCAGTGGTGTGTGAAGGAATTGTGCACAACAATCACAGCCCAGTATCTCATCCTCATTCCTGTTTCCAGGTTGTTCACACGCTGCAGTCGGAATGATATTCTCTTCTTCAACCAGCATTTGACGCACATCAACCAAAGTGTTTGCATTCTTCAATCTGGCACAAACAGCACATTCCAACCTGTGTCACAAGTGTTCAATGGGGTTGGGGTCAAAAGAGCTGGGTGACCATCCCACCCTCACCCCTCTCTGACTCTGGTGGTACTCTCTGATGTTTAAGATGAGGTTTGGTCCCTCAGCGTGAAGAAAAGGCTTTGTCACTGGCTGTGGAATCTTATCTTGAGATCTCACAGAATTGAGGTTGATTCCAGTTTTTCCAATTAGGGAGAAGCACATTATGATTAAAATGTTTTGTATATTTATCATATTAATAGGGTTTTAGTAGACATAAATAATGTTTATTAAGCGAAATGCTTCCATTAAAATGAGTCTGAGGCAAAAGATTCAGTAAGACATTATTTATTTTGGTCTCGTTTTACATGACAGAATGCATGTCAAGGGTTATAACAATGTTGCTGCTGAAACAGTTTGTGTTTAGAAACAAAAGTCAATTTGATCACCATATTTCACAATATATTCAAGTCACATTTAGTCACAAACATGTTGCACAGAGAAGAATTAATGTACTTTGATAAGATTGTTGTTCCCTTCCATGCCCAAAGGAAAAAAAAGAAAAAAAAATCAAGATTGTACAAAAACAAAGAAGACAGACATTAAGTTCAAAGACATCAGTTTAAGTCAGTATAAAAGGAGCAGTGTGTGAAAAAAACCAAAATCTTTTAGACACAACACAGTTATAACACCTCGATTTCACATGCTGTTTACATTACAAAACATCACTGGAACATTGTGTATTGCTTTCTCCCTCCTTAAATCAACTGTTTTCATAAATTAGTTTTCCTTCTTTTAAGCACCCATTTCTTGTAGTTTTCAAGTTAAGATGCTACTATTCCTCAAGAAGGTTGCACTGCCTGTCTGTTGGGTTGCGGTAAATGAACAGGGAGTTTTACTTTGAGAAATAGATTGCAAAATTAGTTGGTTGGCGTTTTGGAAACTTCTGCGCTAACGTATCACGTTGAGGCAATGAGGAATCCAGAGAAAGAGCAGTGGACATTCTCTGCAGCAAAGACACCATTGGCCTCTTCATCAGGGATCTGGACGTAGACTGTGTCGTGCTCATCGAGCAAGAGGACAGCGCTACCAGACATCTGGTCCAGGAAACCCTTGTTATACTCATCATAAGTGAACATAATTGGCTGGCCATTCTTGTACAGAGCCACCAGGGCATGAGCTCCATTGACATGGATGCTGTAGGAGAAGTAATAAATTCCAGGAACATGGCAGGTGAAGATGCCTGACTCAGGGTCATAGTGATTCTCAGCATTGTAAACAATCTGGTCAAACTTGATGGGAGTGCCAGCAGCAGGGTAGGGAGTGGCCAGAACTGCAGTGAATGCAGACACGGAGGACTTGACCATAACCTCACTCAGTCCCATGCCCTTCTCGAAGACAACCTCACCAGGAGGTCCAGGGGGACCAGGAGGGCCAGCGGGGCCGGGCTCTCCATCAGCTCCGGGCTCACCGGGTTGACCAGCGGGACCCTGAGGTCCAGAAACACCCTTTGCAGCCAAACCAGCAGGACCAGGAGGTCCAGGGAGACCTGGGTGTCCCTTAGCGCCAGTAGCACCAGAAGGTCCTTGTGGTCCAGCAGGTCCTCTTTGACCTGGAGATCCATCAGATCCAGAGGCACCTGGCTCACCAGGGCGACCAGTGTGTCCTTTGGGTCCAGCAGGCCCTGGGATACCTGGAGCACCTGGGGTACCTGGGGCACCACCATCACCTTTGTCACCTGCAGGTCCAGTGGCCCCTCTGGGTCCAGGAGGACCAGCTGCCCCTGGATAACCCTGCTTGCCTTGGAAACCCTGTGCTCCCTGATCTCCCTTGTGTCCCTTAGGTCCCTGAGGTCCAGATGGACCTGTGTCACCTTTAAGACCAGTGGGGCCAGTGGCTCCAGGGAAACCTCTTTCACCTTGAGGTCCAACTGGACCCATTGAGCCAGTGGCACCAGTAGCCCCAGTATAACCTGTTGGGCCCTGCTCTCCCTTTGGACCTGTGGCACCTGGGCTACCTGAGGCTCCTCTCTCTCCCTTCTCACCATTTGCACCTGGCTTTCCGTATCCTGGAACTCCAGGGGCACCAGGAGCTCCAGCAGGTCCCTGATGACCCTTAGGCCCAGCAGAACCAGGCAAACCGGGGGCACCATTCTCACCTGATTTACCTGGAAGACCTACACCTGGGGCACCAGTGTGTCCCTTGGGTCCCTGTGGTCCCATGGGGCCGGGAGAACCATCTCTACCTGGGCTACCTGACTTTCCTGGCTCACCATTGGTACCTGGTTTGCCTGGCCTTCCGATTCCGGGTGCACCGGTTGCTCCAGTTGAACCCATAGGTCCCTGAGGTCCGGTTTCACCTTGAGGTCCAGGAGCTCCAATCCCTCTATCACCCTTAGCCCCAGGAAGTCCAGGAACACCTGGATGTCCTTTCAAGCCAGACTCTCCTCTTGGTCCCATTGCTCCAGGAAGGCCAGAAGGTCCTGGTTTGCCAGTTGCAGACAGACCAGCAGGTCCTGGGCTTCCTGGAGAACCAGGAACTCCCCTTGGTCCCTGAAGGCCAGTGGCTCCGGTGTCTCCCCTCTCACCAGGTGCTCCAGGGATGCCGGGTTTGCCAGGTCCACCTGGAGTTCCAGGTTTGCCAGCGATGGAGCGGCCAGGTTGTCCGGGAGGTCCAGGGGGCCCTTGAGGTCCAGAATAACCTACGCCATCCTGACCTGGGGAGCCAGGTGGGCCTTGAGGTCCCTCGGGGCCAGGCTCACCTGGAGGACCAGGCTCACCTGCCACTGATACCACTGTGAGAGAGAAAGAGGGATCATCATGAGTACCAAAACCAAAACAGTCAAAAACCATTGAAATTACAAATTTTTTGTTGGGCTGTGTTGAGCCACCATCATCCATGTTCAAACAAAACAAAACAAAAAAAAATGTTTGGTTCATGTTCTCAACTGGTTCCATTCAGTGACACGATTTCTAATCTTTAATATACTACATTTGTGTTGAAATGTAATTGATTCAAATTCATTTTAAAATGGAGCTATTAGAAGAGTTCTCGATCCAATTTTCACAAAATAAAGTGCAAATAAATCCATCCAAAAGACATAATGGGCCTTGTATCTGATTGGGTCTAATTGAGATGCGCTCGTTCTATTCTTTTTCATTGTGGTCACGTGTTTGAGTGAAAACATCACTCTCTCTCTCCTCAGCTCTCTCTCTCGCTCTCGCTCTCCCTGGAATACTCTCTGGCTAATTCTGGCCCAGTTTGGATAAAGCGAAACCAGATGTCTTGAGTTTTGTGTTAAGCAGGCACACCCAGGCAAAAGCCATACCACTGGGTTACTGGGCTGTAATTGCCTGTGTCGAAACCAAAAATAATATACAAACAGCTCATTTCTGGAAATAAAAACAAGAGTGTTTACTCGCAGAAATGCAACATGGAATATTTGCAATGCCTTTTTGGAAAGACCTAAAAAAAAAAGAAAAATGTATATTTTAAGGTGGTGGACTTGTTTTGTGTTTGTTCTTTTGTGACTGTTCTGGAAAACTCATCAGATCCAGTTCTCTGTGGAGGGCTTGCAAACATACACAGGGAACTAGATTCTATCCTTGATGTAAAGAAGCAGTAATGTCGCAAAAAAAAAAAAACAACATAAAAATGTGTATATGTATAACATTACAAGTGCAGTTCTATAACTTTGCATTTTGTCAAAACATTTTATGTTTAAATGCTAAGGGGAACTTCTGTACATCAATCTATTAAAAACATAAAATTAAACAACAACCCCCCCCCAAAAAAACTGTAAAAAAGTATCAGATTCTTCAAACTGCAGAAGCAGAAAAGAGTCTGACTCGGCACTGACTGAACAGGTTTGTCATTCTGCATCTAAACAGAGACGATGAGTGGAGAGAGGCAGGTCCACTGACGCAGCCAATCAGAGCGCGGCACTGCCGCTCAGCAAAGTGGAGTTCAGTTTTTAAAAATCCTACACAGCTGTGCTCAGCATCTGCCTGTGTGCATCAGTCATGTGAAACTGTCTAATTTCTTGAAGATTCAAGGCGTCACGAACTCCGGCTGAGGTAACAATAACTTCTATATTGAAGAAATGCTGATTATCTTGCTTAATTTTTCATTTAGAAAAAAAACTGAAAAGCCAACAGCTTGTGTACAAGATTGCATTTTGCTCACCGTGGCTCTTAACATTCATGGGCACCACTTTCTTCACCACGTAGCCCTTTCCAGTGGCTGCTGCAGAGGCCACAATGAGAAGGAGGATGCTTGCCACTCGTAGGTCCATCTTGCAAGCTCAAACCTGCGGGGAAAAAGAAAAAGATTGTCAGTGCAACTGTCTCACAGGTAAATCTTTCTAGCATCACTTGCTATCATGTCCTGCAGAGATTTGTTCTAACACTGAAGCTGCAAATCGGCACACAAGAAGTCTGTTAGCAGGATCTTCTCAATATTGCCAGAGAAGCATCCTGAAGTTCTACTTGTTTCTCCATTGAGCCAAGGCCTAGAGAAAGCCTAGATCTCTGCTATTGCTTCTCCACAGAAAGAAACACTCAGAGTGGAAGAGGAAGGTCGAACATACCGGCATCCAAAGGGGAAGAAACCCAAATCTCTTCTGCACCAGAGAGCTCTTGGTGCCGCTGTATATCCTTAGGGTAGGAGCACAACTGAGGATATGCTGCCCTCCAGTACAATGATGTGGGTATTTATACCATATCTGCCCCTCACATCATTAAAAAAACTCACCAAAAAAGCACCTCCCTCCTTAGAGCTAGGGTGTAATTAGCAGACAGATCTTCCCAAAGCGGGCATGTCACGTCAGAGTGCCTCCATGTCTTGAATATCCAGACACATGATTATCACATTTTCTTCTGTCTTCCCTCTTCTTGAAATAAAATCTTGATAAAGGAAAATTGCTTTGAGGAATTCGAGGAATAGTTTGATGCCATTTAGTTCCTGTATAGTTATCGATCGGCCTGATTGCTGGTGGGCTTCGGTAGACCTTTATCCCTTAGATTGATTACTTTTCTATTTTTTCTAATTCTTGTAAGGATTACAAACTTATCGTGATTACTTATTTATTATAATGACTATTTATTTATTTTTTTTAAATTTCTTCAACTATTTAATTAGTTTTTCAATATGTTTCCTATGATCAGTCCTTCCAGCTATTACATAAATGTTTTGTCTGTTTTGTTTACTTTCCATATTCATATATTGACATATGAAATGACAGAGGCATATTTATGAGCAGTAATAGCAGTTCTTTTCTTCCTTTCCTCCTCTTCTTCTCACTCGATTTGCATTTTATTTTCTAACCCCCAAAAAGAGAAAAAATATAACCACTTTATGAAGTATTTAATTTGAAAAACTGGTTATCTATAATGTTTGTATTCAGAAAACAAAATTCATACATAACACTTTCTGAAAATGGGTCAAACAATTTCTACCAATATGAAGCTTACTGTGAGGATTTAATAATTTACATTACTTTACAAACTGTATAAATTATGGGTTTGATAACTAAGATCAATTGAAATGTATGTATGAATGAATGAATTGAAATTATTTTTTTAATAAAAAAAATTCACAACATTTGTTGTGAATTGGCGCTATAGTAATTAAAGTGAATTGAAGTCATGATTTGTTAGGGAGGAGAGTTACCTGGAGTTTTTTGAAAGAGTCAAAAATATTTAAAGAACTAATATAGGACAATATTGAAAGGGACTAACATGTTATTTAAACTTTAAAATCCACATTATTTGATCAGATTGGTCTAGTTAGGATACAGCATGGGATGAAGTACATTTTTAACATTTCTTGTTCATTTTTGCCTCTTTGGACGTTAAAGAGCCTCTATCTTAACATCTGAGTACACGCAGTGCAACCGCTCAGCCACCAGGGGGCATGTTTTCACTTGTGTACAGCAGATTTTTCACAGCCATACCCTTGTGGTCATGCATTATTTTTGGTCCTCTCAGTGCACATATATTACCCAGGGTTTGGGGTGCATTTGCTCCAGTAAATCTGGTTCCTGTCGTGATGTGATGTTGTATTTCCTCAGTCAGCCCCTGAGTTATCCTCCCTTGCCCTCCACCTTGCTTACTTTGAGATCTTCCGACTGTAATTTCACAGCTTCAGGCCCAGCCACATAGGAAATGCATACACCCAAATAATCACATGTTCTCTAACACACCAGCAGCCATAAACGATGTGTAGGGTAGTCCCGTGCCCCGTTCCCAAATCTCTCTGACCATCGTGCGGCCATTTATAGCACGTGTTCGTCTTTCGCTCCTCTAATGTGCGCACATCATGCAGGCAACATGTGTATATTTGACAAAATGATGATGAGCTGTGTGATTGAGGCCTTTGCTGGGTTTCTATACGAGGCGTCTATAGCGCACGTGACTCTGACAGGCGTCTTTCACCACAAGTTTAATTAAAGATCCTCCCAATAGGGCTCGTTTGAATCCCCCTCTCTCTTTTTTTGTGTAAATTAGACCCAAATTAACTGCAATTTTCCAAAGTGCTACCTTCTCTTGCTCTGAGTACTTAATCATGTTTGGCAAGTATTGTTTAAGTACACTCATCCTGTCAAATAAAAATAATGTAATTTGTGGTCTTCATTTGCAAATGTTCTTAGACGGGAGAGATGGCATGCAGGAAAGATGCAGACTGAGTTGAAATGCACCAATGACAAAAATGCACCTAAAACCAGATATTTATATGCATTATGTAAAAAGACACAAAACCCTTTTTATAATTTAGATAAAACTTCTGATTTAGGTCAGTTAGTATGTTTGCTAAGGGCCAGAATAATGAGAGAAATTTCATTTTCAAGGAATTTTTTTAGTAATTTATTTAATCCAGAAGCTTACATACACAAATTTACTATGCCATTTCAGAAAAAGCATAAAAAATGATGTCATGGCTTTGTGAGCAACCAATACCTCTCTACATCTGAAACATACTATTTCATTGCATAGTACCACTGAAAAATGATCTCCCTTGTGTCACTGAAGCTGCTAACAGAGTCTCAGTATTCACAATTCAATGAGTCCTGCGCCTACTTGAGCTAAAGAGCCACTTGGTGAAGAAGAAGTCATGCATAAATCCATTTCCTTTATCTGCTGTGCAGGGACACACATGGTGCCTATCTCCAGCAGTTAATGATTGAGAGGTTGGGTACACCATGAACAAGCCGACATTTCATGTGGGATAATTGCAAGACATCGGGCAGGAAATTAAAACTTGGGCAGAAGATAATATTTGACTTAGACAAATGACCCTGACAATACCACCAAATTAGTAACAAAGTTGCTTAAGGGCATCAAATTCAGTATTTTGGGGTGAAAGCCTTAATTTCAGTTCCCGAGAAAGTTTGTGGACAGAGCTAAAATGGTATATGTAAGTAGGAGGCATACAAACCCGACCCTGTTAGCCAAAAAAAGTCCTGTGATGTATTTAGAAGAGGTTCTGGAAGGATAGCCATAATGTTTAACCCAACTCTGGCAGTGTAGATGTAGTTCTATGAAATACTAATAACATGAACTCAAACTTTATAATCTGAAGAACATTGAAACTGAAAATCTAAAAACGATCTCCCTCATGATTCTGGAGTGAGCAATTGACTTGATATTAGTCAGATTTAATGTCAAGCAGCATCTTTTCACTCAGTGTATGTAAATATCTGATCTAACTGTATGTTGAATTGACTTTGCCACTTGCAGCTCAAGCTGGTGCAGCATTTTTCATATTCTCTGGCAAGTTTTGATTTTTTTAAGGCTTGGCCCCGCTTTAAAAGCTGTTAAAAATTATGTTTGTCTCATAGTTTTACTTGTTTTGGATGAATTGCTTGTTGATGCTACACTTTGCGCTCCTGCAGTTTTGTCATGATGCTTTAAATTCTATCGGTGTACTTTGCAGTGAGACTCCACCTTTTCAGTTTTACTCCTGTTAAGATGCAATGACACTGCAAAAGAGGGTGAAATTTATATTTTATATAATTATTTCTTTATATACATTGAGTGCCTTTTAGTCTCTCAAATATGTCTAAACCACTGCAAAGATCCTCTCCATTTTTGGTTCCATCCTCTGAGAGCAATAACTCTAAAAAAAAAAAAAAAAAACTTGAGCATCTTCAAACAAATATGTGGAGGACCTGAATTAGAAAACATTTATTTTCTGAACACACCAGTGCTCCTCTATGTGAAAAACTTCATTATTGTCCTGACCTGAAATCCACAAAAGAGCATTAAAAAGTCGTCTCTAATGTGGTCGTGTCATCCCGACAGGATATTAATGTGGTTTGCTGCCGTCTTTGTAGAAACCATTAGGAATTAGCTTAAAAAAACTGAGCAAGCTGCCGTCGCTTCACTCCCTATATTATCATTAGTGCCTCCCCGTAAAACACTTGCTTTCAGTTTCATGCCGTTGAGTTAACATATGGCATAAAATGGTTTTACTGAATTTAGGAAAGCCAGTTAACAGCCAATTAAGAACACACCCAAAGTCAGTGAGTGCAACCAAATGCTTGGGAGCCTCCTGTTTTCACACAGTCATTTCACATGTGGGTTATGCAACAGTCCTCATCAGTGTAATGAACACTGCCTTGCAAATATATTCACAGCCCTGGCACTTTTTAAAATTTTTTTTTTTTACATTTTGTGAGGTTACAACCACAAACTTCAATGTAGTTCTTGGGATTTTACATTTAAGCCAACACAAAGTTGCGCATTGCTGTGAGGTGGAAAAGGATCCATGGCTTTCAAAGTTTTAATAGATAAAACCTGGAAACTGTGGCGTACATCCACATCTGTTGCAATCTCATTTGCAAAAGGATTCAACGTTACTCTCAGTATGAATGCAGATGTTCTACGAGGGCCTCAGAGGTTTGGTAGTGAACATTCGTGAACAAACAACACCCTTAAGATAAAAATCACAGCCGAGAGGTTAGGAAGAAAGTTGTGGAGAAATTTAAAGCAGGATGAGGTTATAGAACAATATCCCAAAGCTTAACCATCACACTTTTTAATTCACCATCTGAAAACAACAACTTGTTGGTGAGTGCTGGATTATTGCTCCAGCAAGGACACCAATAACCAAATAAGCAGCCGAGAGGCCCATGCTAACTCTGGAGGAACTGCAGAGAAAACTTTTAACACATTCCACACATCTGACCTTTACAGAATGTGGCAGGAAGCGAGTCGTTGCAGGGCCATTTCCAGTCTACCATAAGTCCAACGAGGGAAGCAGCAAACATGGGATATAAGTGGCTCTGGCCAGATGAGGCCAAATTTGGACACTTTGGCTGTCATGCAAAATGCCACCAGTGGTGGAAAACTAACACTGCACGGGACCCTGAACACGCCACCATTACAGCGAGACATGGCAACGGAAGGATCATGCCTTGTGGATTGTTTTCATCAACACAAAGAGGGAAACTGGTTAAAAAAATGAGAAGACGAATTCAGAAAAAAATAAATGATTAACTTTAGTTTGGCGTCTGTGTTCTCCCTCTACAAGAACAATGATCCTAAACATAGAGCCAGAGCTACAAAATAACGGATTAGATCAAAGCATATCCATGAGTTAGAATGGCCTAGTCAAAGTCCAGAACTACATCTTATGATTCTGTGGCAAAACCTGAAAACAGACCTTCATAGACACTCTTAATTCAATCCAATAGAGCTTGACGTGAATGAATAAGCAACTATTTCTGTCTCTAGATGGACAAAACCTGGTGAAGAAATTTAAACTGAATATAAATCCACAGTACAGTTATTATATTCTATATATAAAAGCAAACAAACAAACAAACAAACAAAAAGACATGTAGTTTGTTTTGCTTATCAAATTAAGTGTAATACACTAAAGTTCAGGCTGTAATGAGATAAGAAAGTGAAAAAGGTCAAGGATGGATACTGTACTGTTTTTACACTGGATGAGTGAAATACAGGAAGTGAAACATAAAAAAACAAATATGGGAGACCATGACAGGGCAAAACTTTCTGTCTTTGTCCTTTTCGTCTCTCAGGCCTTTTCCGAGCCAAACAACGACCTGTGGATTTCTCAAAGTTCCCCAGAGAGCACTTCTGGACGGCGTTACTGGAAATGGTCGCCATGTTTGTGCTTACACTCTGAGATGATAACAGTGTTTGGAAGGAAGGTTTTTGCATTTTGTCTGTTTTTGTTCTCTCCGCTGCCCAGGAATTGATGTTTCTGGTTTCTCCGCCATACTGACCGAGGCTCAACCCACACCCAAAGAGAAGAGCATAATTGGCGGTTGATGTAAAGAGACCCAGCAAAGCACGTGAGTTTTAGCAACATCTAAAGATACACCATCACTGCATGGATACAAATTTAATGTTTCAATAAACTCCTGGAACCACTAAGAGCTACTTTAAACTTTATGAATGGTAGACTTGACGGGGGCCCTTCTGAGTGATCGGTGGGGAAATTACAGGGTCTTGAAAACAAACATAGACCTAAATGGAGGCGGAAGTGTAAAAGTAACTAGAAATCAAGGATGTTGTCTGGGAGGTCACCAGTTTGAAACCCAGATTGACAAGGAAATGAGGGGAAGGACAAATTCAGTTTGCAGCTCCTTAGTCGCTCACAGGTATAGATATCATGCGGATCTAAAATTATACGTTATATAGATATACAATTACCAGATTAGTATTAAATTTGCTATGTTATTAAAAATAATTAGCTGGAAATTGTGGGAAATCGGCGCTCGCCGTACACTTGAGATACTATCATAAGTCTGCCGGCGGAAACTGCAGCTCCACACGCTTTTAGAAGAATCAGCACCTACTGATTTCCAGCCAACCTAGACAAGTGGCACTTTCTCCCCCACCCGCTTCTGTTGGATTGTTTCTGTTTCCATAGAGCACTGTGCATTTATTTAAGGAAACATCTGACTCAGCTTTTGGTTAGAGGCACTGTTCTCAAAGCTGCTTTGGAGAAAATCAGACTTTAAGATCTGCAGCGGTCAGAAACTAATAAAATTAGTCGCCAGACCTTATTACAGTGCCCTTAAAAGCCACACGGACACGCACATGTAATAAAAAGGTGAAAAAGTCAGATGTGTATAAATAGACTACTCCTCCTTTCATGCCGACTTATCATGCAAGATTTTTAAAGACCTTATTTTTTGGCTCACCTGCAGTTGTTTAAAGTAAGAGTGATTAAATAGGAAAACTGTCAAGCTTTACCCAAACATGTCAGTGTTCGGTCACTGTAGGAAAACGTAAAACTGACAAAAAAAACAAGACCCCTCAGTATTTTATTGTTGGGAGATTTCTATTTTCAAGAATAAAATAAAATAGTCCCACAAAGCCAGAGAAAATGTATCTTTTCCTCTAAAATAAAAATATGCAAATAAAAAAATATATAGTATGAGATATGGAAACACAATGGACAGAGGCTGGTTTAAGTGCCTTACAAAAGTATTCACACTCCTTAATTGATTTCACAGTTTGTCCTGTTACATGCACAAACTTCAATGTGTTTCATTAAGGTTTTACGTTATTGTCCAACACAAGGTAGCATGGAAATGACGTCTTTGTTTTCTGCTCAATACTTTGTGGAACCAACTTCCACTCCAGCTACAGTGGCAGATCTTTTGAGGTACGTCTCTATCAGCTTTGAGCATTTTGACGGAGTTTTGCAAATTGTTCTTTGCCATAAATCTCTGTTCAGCCAGTTTGAATAGAGAGCATCTGGGAATATAAATATATGTCTTGCCACAGATTCTCAGTTATATTTAGGCCTGAAATTTAATTGGACTTTTCAAGCACATACTTGTAATTAATTGTAACTCTGGTTGTATGTCTAGGGTAATTTTCCTGCTGGAAACAAATACTCCACCCTTGTCCGTAGTCTTTTTCGGCCTCCGACTGGATAAAAACTCTCATCAGACCAGAACACTTTCTGTACACTTTTGCTGTCTCTGCTATATAGCATGTGACAAACTGCAAGTATGACTTCTTAGGTCTTTAATTCAACAATTGCTCTATTCTTGCCAGTCATTCATTAAGGCCAGATTGTTGTTGTTCCATCAGTTCTCCCACCTGAGCTGTGGATCTCTGCAGACTCTCCAAAGTTTCCATTAAAATCATGGCTGCCTCTTTTATTAGTGCTGTTGTTGCCCTGCCTGTCAATTTCAGACGACCATGTCTTTTTGGGTTTGCAGTTGTGTCGAGATCTTTCTGTTTTCAGACGACTGATTAAAGAGTTGAATAGTTTTTTCAGTGATTCATCAGAAAGTTTGCCGTTAATTCGGACTGGAGATGCTGACGGGGTGGGATGATGTGGAACGAATAATGACGGTTTCTGTGCCTCAAATGCAAATTGACAACCTAGAAACACTGTTTCCACAACATGATCCCACCTAAGTCACTTGTGAGCACAGCCAGCTCTGAACCATAATGACCTGTGGAGAGCCAAGACAAGTCTCGCTTGTGTGCACTATATTTGGTGCAAGCCATGTCTGTCTCAAAATAAGTGCAGGAGGCAAACTGTTAGTTAAGGCCCACACACTTCACATATCTTAGAGTGTGACTTTTGTATATAAAGACACGGCTAGAGGAAGTCAGATGGAGTTTAATGCACAGTCTGTCCGAGACATTGTTGGGACTGAGGCTAGGTCCGGTGTGGAGGTTTATTTTGCTGGCTGATGAACGTTGTGTGGGTAGATGCTCCAACTGCAGGTTGAAACAGTAGGACCAACTGTGCTTGAATGAGAATCCTCCTACTTTAAATAATATACTTAAACAATATCATCCTGTCCACTTTGTACCACTAAAAATATAGAAGCAGTAATGTCTGCAAGATACTTTCGTTCATTCTGAGTGCTGCTCATGTCCTCTTCCTTTTGGATCCATCTTTTTATAAAAGGATGCACCTTGTTTAGTTGGGGCTCATGTGTCAGGTACGCGGAGAGTCTTCAGGCTGACACAAAAATTTTATTGAATAAATTGCAATAAATGTTACAATACATACAGTTCTGATCAAAAGATCACATGCCGTCTTTATGGTAATACATGTCATGCTGCCTGAGAGCTTTTAGTGATAAAAAACAAAACATAATTCTCATGTAAAAAATCTTGTGTGATCATGAATTTGTAATGGGTGATAAATTATTCGTGACATTCCAAGTCATCACAGTTGATCACATACAAACTAACCATAGGGCATCCCAATTCCACATTTACCTTATGTGTTATGTGATTTCACAACAACTTTCTGTTCTGTAAGGGCTACAATGACAATCACTTCAACAATTTTTAAAAACGAATTTGAAAATATTGTGGATCTTCTTCAACCCACAGGGACAAAAGATACCTGCAGGTTTAAATCTGCGTCCCTGCTCCACTAATATCTGACTATAAGGCACTCGGCTCATTGGAGAATTTGTTGCCATATCAGACTAATGATTTATAACACACATCAAAATTAGGTCTGGAATAGAAAGAATAAAAAAACACGCATGTAGATGAAAGGTAAACTGTATTTTGTGAATTAGGACATACAAAACGACATTTTCTGCAGTACAAATAAATTTTTTTCCCACTGTATGACATTTTAAAAGCATGTCAGGCTTTTGTTTATCTGTCTTTCTGTTTGTAGATGCGCAGACATCTGTACCCAGGTTATTAAGGGAGGGGACATTGTGAGATAGGATGTTTTTATAAATGTCCAAGGAATCTTGTTTGTCGTTCTTCTAACTCCCATAGCAACCTGTCACAGCACTGGCAACCATTTTATTTAATTTTTTTTCCTGACATCTGACTAATGGGATCTACCTCTATAAAGGGCTCAGAAATACCCTCAACACTAGAGAAAGAAAATTACTGATCCGGGTTCAAAGCAAGGAAATCAAATATTTAAGGAGCTGCAATTATTGGAAACAGTTAATTGGTAAAAGATTCAAAAGTACCCAGATATTCATGACCACAATGAAAGTGTTTAATTCTTAATCAATATTTAGACTGCTAACAGACCCTGAATTCAAATAGACTGAAGCAGATGCATGTTAAAACCCAGGTCTTTTCCCATCTTTTTACTCTGGATGTGCTTGGTTAGTGCTTTTCTGTTTGTTCAGATTTTGCATGTGCAACCAGGAAAAAACAGAAACTGCTTCATCAAAGTTCATCTGCTATAACCAGGAAACAAAATATGAAGTCTTTTAAGTTTGACATCTAAGTTATTTAGGCAGTAGACTACATATGTGGAGCTTAAATCTAAAGTTATGACAGAAACCAACATCTGCTGTTTCAGAAGGTTCATTTATACAGCACTTGTTTTGGAGTTTGTTACTAGTAAAATACAGATGCAAGCTCATCTAAGAATAAATCAAAAGGAAGAAAAACAAACTGGAGCTTCGTTCCACATAGTTTGCACGTTGGTAGCTGGCTTCCCTTCATGTTTGCTCAAGGCCTTTACATGGCCAGACTTCATACTTCTAGGATATTTTAAGGAGAATTGCCGACGTTAGATATTGAGTCCAAACACATTTGTGTTTGGGGAATTTATTCAGAGCCTCGTGCGGCATGTAATTGTGGAAATGGAAAGCTATCGCACACTGCATGGATTTAGGGTATTTCTTCCAATCAGTGCACCTTCTGATTGCCCACCGAAATGCGAGCCGTCGAACATTAAGCCTGCCTGGCCACAGGTCTGGGACTCCACCTGACATTCAGATAAAACAAATCTGAAATGCAACACACCTCCAGCACTAAATTTAACTGATGCTTTTAACAAGCATTTATTCAGAAAGGTTTTGGAAACAATAACTGAACTGTGTTTGTAATTCTGAACAATGCAATGAAATTACATGTAATTTAAACTTTGTTGAGCTTCAGAAGGCTATGCTTTAACTTATCTCTAAAGGAGCTTTTAGATCTGCATTTATGTTAAATGAAGTGTTCAAAACTTTGGTTTACAGCAGCCAAGAGTTCAGGATGTGGGAACCTTTGGAAATTTTTCACCTGTAACAACTTCATGTTCTTGTTCCCAAAATACAAGGATTTATTTTGTTAAGTCACCAAGACAACAGAATGAAAAAAAAAAACAGGAAGGAGAATAAGTATTAAACATCTGAAGGATTCTCTACATAAGTTTATTTCTAATGAGATGGAATTAACACCATGTTATTTCCAACCCCAGTATTCAGCATTAACGAATAAATCAACATTTAAAGTTCGTACACCACTATTTTTATGTTTTTGTGATGTAAAAAATGACAACAAGCATAAATCATGGGGTTTATGTTTGGACTAATCAGATCATAACACATTTTCTTACAAGGTTTGGGAGATTTATTCTGGCCTGGATGTTTTGAGTGGAAGAAAATGGTTGTATTTTGCAGCCCTACTCCCCTACCCAGACATATGGAAAATACTACAGACTGTTGTCACAGCAACTGGCATGACCAATTTCCACTTTTCCTTTTCAATAAATTTCCAGTTTCCTGATATATCTCTAGATAATTCTGATTACTTTCCCTACACCACGGTAGTCATATCCTGGGGAATCTTTTGTACCCCTCTTCTGACTGATACCTTTGCACAATGAAAACATTTTGATCCATCCAACCTCTTAGCAAGACACACCTAAGCGAAGTAAAGAAGTTAATGTGGCTCTGCACACTTAAAGCTGCCAACATATCACATTTTATGTGCTAATTTTCCAAACAGATTTGTTTGATTTCACAAATAAACAGGAAAAGATACAGTACATGTCACTAGAAAAACAGAAAATATTTCAAACTACTGTTCTTTTTATAAAATTATTTTAAAAAAAATGCATAATGGTACCTGAGACCTACGGTGAGTCTTTAAAAGAAGGTAGGCTATGTGTAATAAAGTAAAACACACACCAAGAAAAGCTTAGAAAAGATACATAAAGCCAAGAAACCAGGTGTAATTGTTCAATATTGAGAAAGTAATCTTGCCCCCATTGGTTCAAAAGATTATTGGCTGATTTGGTCCTAATTTATGACTTGTCAAAAGGCTGGTCATTATCAGTACATAATGCTGTTAAGCATAGAGATAGTTTTGGTTACATAAACATTTCTTAAGCTCTGAAAGAGCTGGAAACATAATGCGACCGCTATGGTCTCTAGGAGTGCTCCCTTCACCTCACTACACTGTTGAGAAACATAAAGTTTAAGCTTGCTTAAAATTTGCTCCAAAACATTTGGTCAAACCAATGAAAATCTGGAAGAATACAACTTGGTCATATTGGATCAAACTTTACAGTTTTGATTGTTTCTGCATATAGCGTGGAGGAAAAATGTCACTACACTTCACCACTAAAGCACCATTCCAACAGCGAAGTTCTGAGGTTGGAACATCATGGTTTGGAGCTGCAACACTGCCAGACTTTACATAAGTTAAGGAAGGAGAAATAAAATATGGCATTCCTGAAAATGAAACAAAAGGGGGACATAACGGGGAAACGAGACAACAACCAGGTCAAAAACAAAACGAATGAAAGTCTCAGTTTGTTTCAGAGTTTGCAAAACTGTGGCAAAGAGAGTCAAGTAGAACTTCAGGATCCCAGATATTCAGGATGTAAAGAATATTTGTGTGGAAGAATGTCTAAAAATTACACCAGAATTGCCCTTGTCACTTTTTTCAAGACACAGGAGATGTCCTTTAGCTCTAATTACCCCCAAAAAGCTTTAAATAAAACAATAAATTTGTATATATGTTTAATTCTTACCTCAAGTGTCATTTTATACTAAGATAAATAACTTAATTTACAAATTAATTAATTCTGATTTATCTGTATGTGTGGGTTTGTTACGTAGTTACTTGGTGTAGATTTCTTGTTTATAGGCTTACTACAAATCTATTTGTACAGAAGAACGTTCATAGACAAATAATGTGTCCAATACTAATTTTCTTTCCCCCCCTCTTTATATTTCTAAGCACAAAACTCCAGGGTTTTCTGTGGAGTTTAGGTATTCATTCGTCTATAAAACTGGCAAGGCCTTGATTTCCCTCAGAACAATGAATCTTCGAGGTGGTCTGCCCCTGTTGCTAAGCAGAACAAAGAGTTTGTTTTTTTTGATGAGCTGACAGTTTTTGCTGAGGAAAGCCTGTTTTTACAGGGGGAGCTCGTCCAAACCCTAGCACGGCCGAATGGTCTCAAACACAGAAAGAAAATGAATCATTGTACTCTGTAATTTCGGCACACTGCAGCTGTCTTTGCTGACCACGGCTGCAAACCTGTTAACTGGCCTGATCCACATGTAAAACGCTCCCTTCCTCTTAACGGAATAATTATAATACTCTTCCCAGAGCTCCCTCCTCCATTTGCCGCATGTATAGATTTAACTGCAACGACAGCAAACAGGAATATGTTTGAGGACAGGCCTGATGCATATTTTTGGTCACTGACCTTGTTTCCCGTCAGTGAGTCTCTGTTAATCTCTTCTGTAACTCCAGTTGTAAGTCTCCACTTTTCCTCCTGGCTGCAGGAGCTACTGTAAATACCATTTTCAAAGGTTATGAGCATTTGAGACGCAACTAAAACCTTTAAGTACATGCCTGCCTCTGTAGCTTGAAGCTACAGCTGGACATTTGAGTCTGTATGACTCAAGGTGGACTGCTGACTTGGATGAATGGCACATACAAGACTTTAAAGACTTTCCAACTGGCTTTTCCAGCTATTTGGAGATCCATATTTCAAACAAATTCTCCAAATATGGACATTTGAGGTTATGTGGTAGAGGAAGAGAGAATTACAGCCCTAATACCGGTGCCCTTTTTGCTGCTGCTCTGTTTACGTTGGTCTAGTCACTTTCTGGTTAGATTGCAGCAGCACGCGGATGGAGCTGTGGTTCTAAATCCCATCATATCCGAGGCAGACAGGTGAACAGTGTCTGGAAAATCCTGCATGGGGATTTAAATGGCTCTGTAAAAAGGAACAAGACATTTGATCAAACATGTTTTCTCAAAAATAGAAACCCTCTTTCCAAGGAGACTTTGCTTCTGTCTGCGTCTAATTTGGTGCGCCGATCCAGCTACTGCTGAGCAATGCATGGTTGTATGTGGACTCAAAGCTGTTTGTTATGCTCTCTGTGCACAATAATGATTTAAATGATAAGTTTACTAGACATAAATTTCATTCTTTTAGCGTTTTTATTATTTTAATTACTAACCATCGCTTGACAGAAATGGGATTTCTTCTTTTTTCAGCGTGGAATGAAATTTAACAACTCAACTTTATTTAAAAAACTCAATTTGGGTAGACAAATTGGAATTTATTTTGGATTTTGTGTAAAACACGCAATGTCAAAATTATGAATGCAGGCTCAAATATATACCTTTATTCCTAGTACTACTTATCAAGTGTCCCTTTAACAAATTGTAGAGAAACTATACAAGTTTTTTATCCATTAACAAGCATCTAGCTTAACTCTGGCTGGATGTTTTTCCACATTTTTGACAGAAATGATATAGTTAGCTTAAATTGATAAGTTTCCTGCCAAAAATCCTGCTTTAAAGCACCGTCCATAAATTGTAGGACTGAGTACTGTAGGAGTAATTGTAGTCATAGTAGGACTGAGGTTCAGGAATGCCAGAAGCTAAAATGTAAGCTTTTCAAGCTGTTGGAACATCCTGTTGTTTGCCAGTATAAATCATCCTGCAAGAATTTGGAGGAAGTCTTTCATCTTGATTATTTCACCACTTTTTGAAATGCATCCAAACATTGGTCTCAGTTGTTTGCAGCTGATGCTACCACCGTGTTTGATAGCTGGTACGCTGGTCTTTGATTTTGTAACGCTAGTGTTCTGATGATTGAGAGTTAGTGGTGTCTGGGTTGTTCTTAGACATCTTAACCAATGCTCCTTCATCTAAGGGCAACAGCTTTGGGTCAGCTGGTTGATACTTGGATACAGTCCATACCCACAAATCAGTCATCTAAAAACACACAAAACGGACTGGTTTTATGTTTCTGAATGGCTCTGACTTCAGCTTTGTTGAAAATTTATGGAAACCCTACTCTGACAAGCAAAAAGCATTCAGAAATGAAACATAAGAAAATCCTGCTGTGCCCAGATCCACTGTGTTGCAGTCAATCTACCAACCAGCTTGACTCAGACAGAGAAACGGCTTTCTTTTTTTTTTACATGTCCTCTCATGAATCAGTGTTCTTTTAAAGCTGAACATATGCAGAAGGCGTATGTGCAGAACACCTGTGCAGAGCTACAAGCCACTTTAAAATGCAACATTAAATCAAAAGTGTGGAGTCCCAGTTATCACTGCTGTCTGCTATTTAAGGAAAGGTAGGCGTTCTAATTTAGCTATGGTGATGATAGAGGAATAGAGAAGGAGTAAACATCTATTTCTCAAATATCAGTTTAGGCTTTTCCTAAAATTCGCCACAACAAAATTCCTGACAACCTTGAGCATTTTCTGATAGTTTTGTTGCTGTGTAATTTATCCATGCATTGACCTTACCCAATTGTCCTTAATTAATTTAAAATAATCAAACTAAATCTCCAGTAAGATCTTATTATGTTATTTTATGTTCTAAAACATTATAAAATCAAGCTATTTCATATATGAATCCTTATTCTTGGTGTACGTTTACACACCTACCTGCTCATACGCTGCAACACAGGAAAGGATAAGGAAAATTGAGCATTTTTAAAAAATCAACCAACTGTTGCAGCAGTGCTACACATTTTTTTCTTTCCATCACTATAAGATCTTTATCATAAAGCAGTTCCACGTCAGGGCACTTATTTTAATCTCTTCACTTTCACTTTGTAGTTTTAGTGTGAAGTACCCTTAGTTTCATCCACCATTTACGTCACAGACTGGCAGTTTAGTTCATAGAAATTAAGCTAATTATATTCCATGCCTGCACAAATGCAGGCTCTGGAAGTTATACTTTCATCCACTATTATCTATGTAAGTTTCACGACTGTGAAACACCCTCTCCAAATTAAAGGTCGGAAATGTGCCAAAGCCTGACATTATAAACCGGGGAGGGACTTTTTAAAGTGTTAAAAAGCCAGGTCTCACCAGACTGTGCCAGACTATACAGAGAGCGTAGAGAATGAGCTCAGAAATGTTATGCTTACAGTTCAAAGAAGCACAGGAGCAATAAAATGTTCGTGTTTATAATTTCCCCGGGGGTAGAAAAAATTAAAGTTTTTTGCACTCATTCAAAGTTTCATAAAGCCATTTTTAAATCAGACCTTATCCGCAAGACAATTTTGTTGTTTCAATCTTGTGACAATCTTGTTTCATCTAAAAGAAACACAAATTATTTTACTCTACTCTTATGTTTAAAAATCGACTGCATATTTTCAAAAAAAAAAAAATCAGGGTCATTCCTCTAAATTTGGTAAATGCATTTAAAACAGTCTTTTATTTATATATGTGTGCTCTTTGCTCTGTCATTTACAACATTTTTGCTGTGCAATATTTGCTGTCACTAAACACAGCGTTCAGATGTACTTCCCCAGGAGTTTATGGGCTTTGAGGGAAATGCGTTTTCTGGCTCATGTAACAGCAGCTGTTGCTATGGTCTTGTTGCTTTGTTCACCAATGTGTTTAGCGCTGCACAAGGTTATGTTATAGAGCTCAAAGTGGTTTCCAGTGTTTAGACAATGAGAAGCAACGCAGCTTTATTTAGGATGCTCTGATCCACGCCACCGCAGTGATGATTACTCTCTGATTTAAGGCTATATCTGGACCCACAGGGTTGGAACACATGCTGAAAGCTTAGTGAAAACATCCATCAGCAAATGATCCATCACAGATAAAGTTAGCATCACAGCACCAGACCAGACTAGGGAGCGGTGGAGGAAAGAAATTCAGGTCTTATACTTAAGTACCAAATTACCTCTGCAGCTGTAAAAACATCTCATTAAATTAATCAAATGTTTCACTATCAAATCAACTTAAGTGAAAGTAGGAAGCTCATGTCTGCGTTTAACTGCACTTAAAAGTGCTTTTTTTTCTTTTATTTTTATTTTCAGAAAATTTCAGTAAGGGGACCACGGTGTGTGCTCCAACTACAGAGGGATCAGCTATGAACCTCACCGCACATCACTGGTTAGCACACAGTAATACATGTCAAATAAATATTTTTCACACAGTTAAAGTTAAACTCCACAAATGTGGCTCTTTGTCTCTTCAAAACCTTAAGGGAGTCAATCTCTGGGGCAGCCAAGGTATTGAAGTTGATTCATTTTGGTGATTTCAGGATCGGGTCCAGCCTTAAGAAGAGTAATTAAGTATTATGGAGTTTTGTTCACAAATGAGGGGAAAAAAATGGAGTGGGAATTAATAGGTGGCTTCTGCAGTCATGTGGGTTCTGTACTGGTCTGTTGTGATGAAGAGAGAGCTGAGTCAAAAGGTGAAGCTCTCAGTTTTACTGGTTGAACCCTCGTCTATGGTCACGAGCTCTGGAAAGCAAACAAAAGAACAAGATCATGGATAAAATGCAATAAATATTTTTTTTTTCTGCAGGGTTTCTGGGCCCGTCCCATCAGAAGGAGACCCAGAAGAAGAACCAGGACACATTGGAGGGGCTCTGCTTCCCGACTGGCCTTGGAACGCCTTAGGATTCCCCTGCAAGTGCTGGCCTAGAGAGGGAAGTCTGGGATTCTCTGCTTATGCTGCTGCTCCTAAGGGGAAGATAATAAATAAATGCATGACTGGCTCATTGGATGAATGGATAATTGTGCCTGTCTGACAATCAACATCCTAATAAAATAGGTCAGCATTAAATTACAGTTAAATTGAGTTTAAAACTCAGCAGGATACTAAATACTTTCTGACATCATTTTTAGTAAGAAGACTTTTCAATTTGGACATTTTGTAGAAAATTGTGGAAGTTTTAGTGACATAGAATAACATTTAAAAATGAATGGGTGGCTAACAGGCTTCTGCAGCTGCTGAAGGCATGCAAAGGAGGTAATGCAATCATTTGAATCAGCTGTGACATTCAGCATTGAATGCTCAAGGTTTAACTCAAGGTTGGACATTGGACCCTGAGGACCAGGGTTGGGGTTCCCTGCCTTAGAGTATAGCAAATTTGTCCTTGGCAGCTGAGAGCTGTCATAAAAATAGAAGTTGCACAAATAAATACCTAAAGTTTCATGTTTTTTTCCCCATGTGCGTATTGAGAGAGCATTTTGCACCCTTTGAAAATTGCCTTCTAGCTGCTTAAATCCTCTTAAGTATACACATGTGTTGGAGTGTCAGACCACAAAGTGCAGGGCAAGCTGCTTTATGTTGTGAAGCTTCATGTTGGGTAAAAACTTTTCCAATTCTTCTGTGTTCCCTCAGTAATTAAAGTTTACAAATCCTTAAAATATCTTTCTTTTATTGCTTTTATTCTGCAATGTCAGAAATCCTATGCCTCGGCACAATGTACCTCTAATTTGTCTGTGCTCTGATTGGAGCTTTGATTGCTACATCTAAGTTTATGATCACAAGAGCGGCAGCATGAATGAGGTCTTTTCAGGTTAGTGCTGGATTAAATGCCTCCATAAGCCTTTATTGTGTGGGTTACAGTAGGTTCAGAGCTTGATGGCTGTCACATGGTGTCTCAGACTCCATCCTTGGTGGGCGTTGGGACATTTTTAGCTCCTTGGCCTATCTGTTGTGGTGAAGGGTGTGTTCATCTGTGGGGTGGATTGGCGCTAAATGTCTAATTATGCATCTTCTTAGTTTACCCACTTTCCCAGGCTACAGTAACAGTAACCTAATGCAGTACATGCTCTGTAATCAGTCAAGTCAAACACCACATGAGGCAAAGAGTTTCGCTGATAATGCTCCCAAGTGGTGGTGGATGCTCGCTCCCTTACGCTGCCAGGGCTTTAATTATGTTGATTTCACATTCAAGGAAAATGTTATGGTAGAGAAATATTTTTAACTAAACCGTACAAACACCTGATTTAATCAAAAAAGACATCGATGACACACAGATTCTTTTTCTCAAGTCTTTCTATCATCCAGAATTGCTTTCAAAAGATTTCCTAGACTATTTTCCAACATAGTCTCAAACTGTAAAGTGCAGAAAACCACCTATTTATTTAACATGTATTCAGTTGGGAAAACATTGCTATGTTAACACTGGTGAATGTTCTGACCACTTTATTAGGTACACTTCACCTAATAAAGAAAAGTGGTTTTCGAAGCATCCCTTCGAAAACCACCTTAATTCTTCATTGCACAGAAACTAAATTGATATGACATCATGAAGTTGCTGCAGGTTTGTTGGCTGCAACTGGACTCTTACCACTGTATCCCACAGGTGATCTGCACTGTGAACTCATTGTCATCGTTAAGAAAACATTTTCAGACCAATTGTGTGCTATGGAGAATTATCCTGCCGGAAGCAGCCATCAAGAGATAGTTACACTGTGGGGAGAAAAAGGAATATAGTCAGTTAGAATGCCCAGGTAAGCTGTGGCATATAAATAATGCCTTAGTTGGTACAAGTGGGCGCAAAATATACAAGTATCTCCCACACTATTATACCATCACCTTCCAGAACCATTAATTTGAGGCACGACGTGCCTTAATGCTATTTAAGAGCCTATAATCAGATTGTTGCAGCTGAAATGGAAACTCGTCGGACTGCACGATGTTTTTTCCAATCTGGTAAAGTACAATTTCGGCGAGAATGTGAGAACCGCAGTTTCATGGTTTTAGCTGAACGGAGTGAAACCCATTGTGGTCTTCATTTTGTGGAGCTAATTTCTTCAAGGTCTAAAATGTTGGGGTTTTCAGAGAAGGCATTCCCTCCACCTTTGTTGTAACGTTATTTAAACGACTGTTACCTCTGTGTAAACTGGAAACCAATTTGTCCATTCTTTTTATGATCCTTACCATCAGCAGAGAATGCTCACTGGAAATGTTCTCTCTTTGGAACTATTCTTTAAAAATCCAAGAGAAAATTATGTTTTGTAATTTGATTAGATCAGGGGTCTGCAACCCGCTGCACTTTAACCTCCTTGTCATGGCTCCTTCTGGCTTTGACAAAAAAAACAAAAACAAAATTAAAACATGAAAATAAAAACATGAAAATGAATGACGGTTATTTCTTAGTTACACTTCTATTTATCTTATTTTTTATTTATTTTTGTTGCAAAGTTATCTTGGAATTTGAAGTGATACTTTAACATCAGACTTTAAAAAAAGGTTTTAATAATTTGACTAAAATATGCGTCACATCCACGTCAGCCCTTGCCTTTAGCTACAGCTTCTTTTTAAAAAAAAAAAAAACTTTATTTACAAAAAAGAATATACAATTGCAGACAGCAGTATGCTCGAGGTGCTGGGGTAACAAATCCACAGGATTCCATGAGAAAAAATAAAGAAATAACAGTTTACAAATCAAATTCGTCACTTAAGGTTATAAGTTTTATAGCTTTAGAGTGTATTGCACATTTTTAAAGAGTCCAAAAAACACCTTACATAAGCTCTAAGAACATTGAGGTTGTTTTTTTTTTTTTTTTTAGCAATTTTACAGGCATGCATGTGGAACTTAGCCAGCAGAATAAGAAAGTTTTGACATACTATTATTGGAAATACCAAAGAAAACATGTTTTTCAAAGGAACATGTATATTACATTTCCGACTAAAGAAAATATTGAAGTCACACCAAAAAGTTTTGCTGAAAGAGCATTCCCAAAAAAGGTGGGTTAATGTTTCTTGTTTGATGTGACAAAAGGAACAGAGAGGATCAATATTTGGATTTATTCAGTACTAAATTTACAGGTAACGCCTGTGTAGAATTTTAAGAGACACCTCCCGTACTTTATTTGAGACAAAAAACTTTCTTGGCAATAACCATGTTTGTTTAAAATCAGTATCTGAATAAAGATTGTTCCTAAAAAAGATTGAAGCAGGTTTGCTAATAGTATTCCTTTGGATTATTTCTCTAATATGTTTATTTCCAGTTTTAATACTAAGGAACGGGTCTGGATTACCAATAAATAACTCTGGAAATCTGACTTTACATCGACAAAAAGAAATAAAGTGAAAGTGTGGCATACTTCAGCCGTGCATTCTTGCTGATTCGGGTTAGCGTGGCTAACCACCGCTGCTACCTCCTGTTCTAACTTTTTACTGCATCGTCACACTTTGCAGCAATGTTAAGAAACATTAAACAGGTGAGAACACTTGTGTTTAATAGACTACCTTTGTTGTTGATCTAATCGCTCTATCGATTGAAATACCTTGAACAGGCCATCTGTACCCAAACCATGCCACCTTCAAAGTCAGATCTCCCATTTACTCTCCCTTCTGTTTCCTGTTAGATAAAACCCGATTGTTCTCTTATATGTGATGCCACACATCCCAATACATTGCAAATGTATAAAACATTTAACACAGAGATCATTTGTTTATTCATGTGGATCTGGCTTGAAGTCTTGAAGGTGAATGTTTGCTTTCAACCTGATTTTGTTTTGTGTAGAACTCTACTGAAAAAAAAGTTCACACTAAAAATATGACATGTTTTGCTGTGTTTATATGATTAAAGTAAAGAAGAGAAAAGATGGACTGATTTCTTCTGAAATGATACATCTTGGAAAAAAAAAAAGAAAAATGAAGAAAACGACTGTTGGCAAACTCCTGATGAATTAAAAGTTTACTGCTGCATCAGCTGGATGTGAAAATGGAAATACAGATTTAGCTAAATTTAACGAGTTTAGATGTTTTGATTAAGTGGAAGAATGGTAAACAGTATGACTCCAAGCTACCCGCAGATAGAAAACATCTACTGAAGCGATTAGAAATAAGTAAACCGTAAACAACTCTGATGGAAATTAAGAACACACCTTTTCTGCCAAAGAACTCTGCTACTGTCTCTAAGCACGTCAGCAATATTTATAATTATATAATTTAGGTACCTGGCCAATCTAATTTTCTTTTGAGCAAATAAAAAATATTTTTGCTGAAAAGCTAGTCTTCCTGAAAGTGGCAATAATGGGCAAAATTGAGGCATCCTATGCGTTCAAATTATCCAGCTAGGAAAACACTCTTAAGCATTAAAAGAGACAATATTAGTCCTACAGACAAGCCTTAAGTCTTCTTTTCCCTACAGTGGGATGCATGTAACCCTCGCCTCAGAGCAGCAGGGCAGGGTGGGTGTCCGTGGTTACCGTCTCTGCCCTTTATGTCTCCAGTGGGACACCATACACATTTCTCCCAGTGGCATTCTGCCAAAGCCAGAGGTAGCAATCCACGAGTGTGAGTGTTGCCTTAGCAGTTAAAAAAAGATACGTTTTGATCATCCCCTTTGGCTATTTATTCCCATGCTAGCTTGGCTGTATCTACAGAATTAGTTCTGCTGGGGAGGAGAGGGAAATTAAAGTTCAATCATTTAGGTTTTCTGCTACCTTACCATTATTGCTACCAAAAGGGTTGCAAATTAAGATTCTCCTTGTCTCCCTTCAACCACTAAAACTGAAAAATGCGTCATGATGGACATGATATAGCATTTTGTGGCTTTGACTATAAATGTGATGCATGATGCACAGTGAAGTACTATAAATTCATGCTACCCCCTAAGGCTTTTGTTCAGAGACGGATACCTGCTATAATTTTGTTTGGTGGCATCATGTTGCTCTCTGCCTATCGTAGAGCTACTGTTTTTGTTAAAAAAAACAAAAAAACACAGCATTTTGTCTTCTCCAGTTCCTTACAAAAGTATTCGCACCCCTTGAGCTTTTCACATAAAGTTTATGCTATCGTTTCAAAATGCCAACATGATTTCGTCTTTCTTTGAACAAAAGATTCTGTTGACCGAGTTGTGGTTCTCTTGCAGCTCCTGCTGTGTTGCTGTGTCATTTTTATATTTATCCACACTGGAGGATTTGATTTGCAAAACAGTTGGTTGCACTTTAATTTTCTTTCCAGTATTAGAATAAAGGCTACGGGATACAAGACATGCCACACACACAGACACACTCAAAGGACATTTTTGTCTCACTTCACAATTATTCACTTTTGTTTAACACATGGCATCTTAATCAAAATGGACTTAAGGTTGTAGTTGTGAAATATGTGGAAAAGTGTGAATGCTTTTCCAAGGCTCTTCAAAGGCATTTAATTTGGATTTGGGGCAGTGCACCTCAATGTTAAACTCAGAAAATAAATAACTCTGTAGAGCATCCAGGTTTCCTTTTAAGATTTTCAAAGCTTGAGTTGTAAACACATTCACCTAAAGAGAACATCTCGCCATCTTTGTAGCTGTTATTTTGGAGCCAAAACAAATCCATCCTAACATGAACAAAATTATATCCTTCCATCCCGACAGCAAACATTTTTTTATTTAGAAAAGCACAAGAAGAGAATGTTCTTGTTTTCCTTCCTAGTCCTCACTCTGTGGTAATGTATATTTATAATGTGTGACCAGTGTCTGGATACCTACTGTGTTTTCTTCCATAACAGCTTTTGCACTGCACAGATCTTTTACTATAATATGGCCATTAATCCCAGTAATGTTCGTATAAACCGACACTTAATAATTTAAATCGGTCTGAAACCACAAAACAGCTTATAAGACGTCGGTTTTCGTTGACTCTGTCTCCGAACACTTACATTTCTGGGTTATGCCTGTTTTGCTTACAAAAAAAAAAAAACAAATGTTACAGCAGAACCCCTGGTGCTGGATGACACATAATGCAGAAGGAATAACTTAGCTTGTTAGCCACACAGTAGCCACTGGTTCTCAGCCGCAGCCCAATGAACAGCTACTAACATAGCAGCAATTCTAGTGGGCAAACTATAAACTGAATCCTTAAAGGGAAAGTTACGATTTTTCACAACATGTTTTTTAAGTTAATGTCAGTAAGAGGTTCCCTTTTGCCCGTATGAACTGGTGTCCAGCCAGGCTGTACCTTTCCCCTTTGCCTCTCCATTGATTGCTGGAGACAGAAATGCCCAAATCCACAACTGCAGAGTCCCCACGTGACCCTGCAGAGGAGAGCAGATACAGATGAATGGATGGACAGGTCCTTGAACCCCTCCTGTTGTTTAGTGTGTTGTATTGATTTAAAATAAATCAAATGAAAAACATTGTGACACATTGTGAAGCATCTGTGAGGCACAAATTGTGTCTTTGTTCCATCTTGGAGGACAAGCAAGTGAACAGGAAAACTACTTTTTGTTGTCGGTGAGACGCACAACCAGTTTACCTCCGGTTGAGGAAGTAACATGGATGTTATTTCTATCAAGGTAAGCATGATCTTTTTTTATTCTGCTATTGACAAGCTCTGAATCATGACTTGATTTTAAGTTATTAAACTTTTCTAATCAACTGTTTCAGCTGGTATTTAACTCAACTCAGTGCACATCACTGAAGAGTCACACAGTTTGCTTGATCCTAAGGCCGGCTCTGCATTCAACCTCTAACAAATTTACAAGTTTTTCCTCTAACTCCATTTAAAGACTTGTTTTTTTCTTTGTGTTTCCCCAGGCTAAATGGAATGATAGGATTTTGTTTTTATGCACAATATGTATATAACCCATCCTTTAAGTTTAAAGGTCAAGTGACCTTAAACTTTCCACTTCCCCACCTAGTTTTCTTTTTACAGTTTTAGCCCAAAATGAGTTTTACTTTAGATGGTTATAAATGTATTTCAATCATATGGGTAATAAAATGTCTCACGTTCAGCCCTTCTCTTGTTGACTTTCCCTTTTCAGCTCAATGCAAACAAACATAAACACATGGAAACCATAAAAGCATGGAAGTAAATCTAAGTGGAGTAGAATAGTGAAATTCCCTCTGGTCACGCTGAAAACCACTGGTTTCCATGTAAAGCAGCACATTCTGATAAGTCAACATATTTGCACGGGTGTCTTCCACAATTCAGTTTACGGCTATAGTGTCCTTGAGGATGTGGCTCCGACCTGTCGCCATGGAAAAGGGAGCTGCTTTGATATTATTTTTGCGTTTTAAACCCAGTTATTTACAGCATGCACTTTCTTTAAACTAATCTGAGAAGATGTCTGCTCCCAGGACAGTGAATTGCATGGTAGTAAAGAGTAAAGAGGTTTTTTTTTTTTCATTCCAATCAATCACTTTCAGTTTAACAAAGATTAAATCTTAAAATGAATATACTGGTAAAAATGAAATGATGACAAGATGCATAGACAGAAATAAAAGACGACACATTTGCATTTTTGATTTTTTACAATTTAGACACTACATCATCCAGCCATGGTGGGCGGCTAAATCACGTTGAAATTCTAATTTAATGAGGAAACAAGTAGATAACTTAAAACAACAAACTCACAGAAGAACACAATTCAGACCAGGAGCCACGGAGCACATCAGAAATCAATGAAGAGCAAAAGAAGACTGGAGAATTAAATATCAAAGCACATTGATTGGTGTGGCAAGGTACAGGTGAGTCTCAATTACCACAGGAAGAGAAGAGGCTCGAGTAGGGAGTATAAGTATGTGGAACTGAAGGGACAGTACTTATTCCAATAATTAATTGCAAGAAAACAGTAGCAGGCAGGTGACATCTACTCAACACAAAGAATAATCAACTCTTCATTGACGGCACAGTTGAGTTGAAATTGTTTAATCTGGTAACCTTTTTAACGCCGCCCTACGAAAATACCCAAATGGCCTTTAAAATCTGCCACTTTCTAAGATGGAACAGAACTTCAAGAGCCCCACGAAACCGGAAAGCAACGTGACTAACTAAGCTCAAAGTCAAGGAATTGTGACACAGACTCAAACATGATCCTAATTATGATGCAACTCAGCACAGAATGAAAGTTGATGAATGAATTAATGAAAATCCAGTTGATTCTGTTGAGACATTGAGAATCCATTTTCACATGAAAAACACCTGATGACGCTCCTAGAAAGCTAAAGATTATTTGGAAAAGATCCTGTCTGAGCCGTCACTCTGGATCCCTGCTGTTGCAGGAATGCAGTCACCAGCCCTGCAGAAGCAGGCTCTCTGTTTGTTTCTTCTGTTCTTCTGCTGAGACAAACAGTGTGACTTGTGTTTTGCTGATATCTTGCAGTGACAGAGGACTCGCAAGAAGCTGGATTCCCACATTAGCTAATGCAACATCCCCTCTGGCCACTTTCACATTTTGCTTTGCCTGCTCGTGTCCCTGCAAGGTTGAAGTAACATAATCCAGATATCATAATCCTGATTTCTCGCCAGCTGAAGACAGGCTGATGTTTCACTGAATTTAATAACACACTCAAGAGATTGCAGTAAGTAGATGGTGCCGTTCCCATGTCTGATGAAACTGCGGATAAAGCACTCAAAAAACAAAGGCAAATGGAAAGACAAGTCAGAAATAACAATTATAATGTAATGACATGTAGGGTCATAAAGAAATCACTATGCGAACACTGAAAGTCTGCACACCTATTTTTGCTGAAAATAATGGGAAAATTGTTCAAGTTAAAACCAAAATAGGCCCTTAAATGGTGCAGTTTGAGCAATATGATGGGAGGCATTTAAGGTGATGTTTAGATATGTAAAAAATAGTTGCATTGAGTACTTCTGCCCTCTGCAGTTGGAGTTAGGAACTGCAAGATGCCACATGGGATCTCAACCGTCAAATCTGCAGAAGTCCAAATACATAATGTCACCTCTATCCCTCTCTTTCCTGTGATAAAGGCAAATTATTAAACATTAGAAACCTGACTTTTCACTATGGAGTCAATGGATAGCAGATATACAGCCTTCTATTGCCTTCCTGCAATCCCTACCCAAGCCTAAAAAACTAAAAGAAGTAAAAACAATCAACACATTGCAGATATTTGCAATACACATGTGTAGCCATTTTTATGTTTTAGAAACTTTGCTGTTATGCTTTTATGCCAGTGGTGTCAAAGGCCGGTCCTCAAGTATTGGTAGCCTGCATGATTTGGTTCCTTCACCTGGATCAAATGAAGGTTCACTTGTCTGGATAGGTAGATGGACCACTTGCATCAGCTGTGTTGAAAACTAAAACTGGTCAGACACCAGTTGGGCACCCTTGATTTATGATGTGCTTTGGACAACAGGAAGATGAAGCTTAATTGAACTTCCATCCGTTTTCTTTATATCCACTTATCTTTGCAGCGTCACGGGAACAGCTGGTGCCTGTCGCCAGCAGGCCGCCAGTCCATCACAAGGCAACACAGACACACACGACAAAAAACTTACACACACACATACATATTAAACTGGTTTAACAGTCATGTTTTTAGACTGTGGAAAGTCTCAGAGAGACAACCTGGGAATAAAAGCTCTCTGCAGAAAGACCCCACACCAGGATGTGAACCCAGGACCTTCTACACCCACCTAAATAAACCCCAAAAAGCAAAAAGACAACGACAACAACAAACAAAGAAAAAAATGTAATAATACACAACTAAAAATATGTCTGGGCATCCAAAAATGTAAGTGTGCAACCACCTGCCGTGTTGCTCCAAAACCAGGATCACAATAGCCTCCGGAGAGGCGATGCCAGGTGCAGCAGTAAAAATCACTTCCACATAAAGCCTCAGGAGGGCGCCGTCAGCCTCTCTGCTGCATGTCAATCCCTGATTTATTCCTCCAGATTGCTCCTTAGCAGGGTAGGTAATGATGAGATGGTTTTTTTAAACCTCTGTCGTTTGTTTATTTTAAGAGAATAATAAAAAAAAGAACTCTACGGATTCATGGCTACATCTTTAACTCAAGGTTGATCATTTCCCAGAGGAACCAGCTCACTTTCACAGAACAGAAGAATAATGAGTATTGATCGGAGCTTCATGTTTGTTAGGAACTTATTACAGAAGGCTAATTTCTTTCAGATTTATTCATTACATTCTGAGATTCTGAGCCATTTTACTCTATGAATAGATTCCTGGCATGTGAGAAACCCTGTTGGTTAAAATTAACAAATGCAGCCAGGCAAGAGATGGCCTTCTGCAGCTCCCATCAGTGAAAAACAAAGCACTAATATACCAGAAAAAAAATAATAACTGAGGCAGCCTGTGACTCTGTAAATATCACACAAATTAACAACTTACAGCCAGATAGATGACAGAAAAAAAATATCATTGGTATGTTAACTACAAATACAACCCTTAATATGAGAGTTAGTAGAAATAACAGCGAATATAAGACACCATCTGCTGTCCTGCGATGGTTTCATCCAACTGGAAAACAGTGAAGTTACATGAATGGATGAGTACAGCTTGACAAAAAAAAAGAAGATAAAATCTGGTGTGTAAAGCCTCATCTTTACCTAAACCGAATCAAGGATCTGTAAAATTAAAAAAATTCAAATTAAATAAGTAAAAATATTCTTAAAAAATGAAATAAATTACAAATCACTTAAGCTGTGTATTGACCAGTAGGTGCCAAAAGGTCTGAATAGTCTGCTGCTCGTTTGTGCTGGGAGCTGATTTGTTGGCTGGTTGGTTCACCTGGTTCAGAAAATCTCCACTGAGACTTGAAGTCGGTTTGCGCTGCTATTCCAACATGCTGTAGACATTCAGCTTTTGGATGTAAGGGAAACACGCTCCGGCTGCCAGCACTTCCCCCGGCCACTGCAGGGGAGGACGCAGGCATTTCCATGTCTTTATCACAAGCATGCCTGAGGGATGAGGATAAGGGAAGGATTTTCTCTAGAAGCAAATATCCCCTGGCGGGATGTATGTTTGGGTTTTGAGTGCTGTGAAATGATTGAATCAGACTGTTTGACAAGGTGGAAATCTCTGACCTGAATAAAAAGCGCTAGGTAACAACATGCTGCCTCATGTGATTTAGGTATGAAAGCTCTTAATGTCTTCTGGTTTTGCAAATGAGTTGAACAGTTCAGATGTTTACATACAATTAATATTTGGTTTGAATACCGTATGGGTTAATGACTTTAACAGTGTATTGTAAAGGATTTTTGATGCTGGATGGTTGATGCAGCTTCATTTGATTTTAGGAGGAGAACCTTTGAATTAACAGTTTCATATTTGCAACTTTGACGCAGTCTGATGTTCAGACCGGAAAATAATCCCTAGCACATAATAAAGCTGGTTTTGGAAGAGATAAAACATGTCAGCATTACATTTCTGGACTGGCCTTCACCTCAGCCCTGTTGAAAGGTAGATTTACGTTACATTTTCTGGACAATGCTTAAAATCAGGACCAAACATTCTAAATTTCTCTGCCATTCCAGAGAAAAACTCTTGGTGAAATATTGAGCCAGAATTATGCCAGACATATAAAGGAAACTTTACTCACTGGTTGCTATGCAACTTCCTGAGATATTTATCGGAATGAGAATATTTTGGAGACTGCACATATTGTGATTTTAAAAAGTAATTGAAAAACAAGAACAACTCAAATAAATCATTTAAAGTTCTGCAATAATGTGACAGTCATGCCAGTGATAACTGTGTGCAAACTTCTCACCCAAATCTTTACCTGTTAATTGTGGCAACACCTACAATAGCTAACAGCTTAGACTGTGGGATCTAGGAAAGAGACACATTTCTCTCTTCTCCCACCTGTGATCTGAGTCATGATGCTGAACCTAAAAGAAGTCCCCATCTGCTTAAAAGAGTCATTAAGATCAAGGAACACCTTTTATTCAACCAATGCATAAACACAGACCTTTTTCAGAGCATAAAGAAGCACAGAGGAGAAAAAACTGATGGCTGAGATGCATCAGTCTGTCAGGACGAGCAGATGGTTGAAATGTGGAGCTGTCCTTTGGCTGAAACTCAAGCATCTATTTGTGCTTTTTTGATCTGTAAATATACATTTTGAATGTATATTTGAGTTTTCTTGACTTGCACCAAACTTTAGTAGTTTTATTTCATTAAATGTACTGTAGTTTTTTAGTTTAATTGAATATGTGTGTGGCATTATCAAATACTGAACACTTTAGCATAGCTAATTAACAATGCCTGTCCATTCAGTCAGTGTGTGCGTCTAAATCAAATTGATAATCTCCTCTTGAAATGTCAAAATGAGAAACAACAGGCATTAGAAAACTTTATCGCAGCAACGTCTTATATATTGAGCAAACTTGTATGTTATGTTGTGATTCTTTGCGAGTATATTTGCATGCATTAATGTGCAAGGGTCATGCAAGGCTGCAGATAGTGTTGGTTTTTTTTTTAAAGCACCACGTAATTTAGTTTTTTTCTCACATATTTTTGTTCTGCGGTTTAAAAACAATCATTATTTCACTGTTGTCAAAATGAATAAGTATCTTTGCATAAAGCACCATGATTGTACATGTATATAGGAAACTGAGAAGTTTGTATAAGCACCAAATGTCACAATAGCATTGATATGAATGCCATTATGAAGACTTCCACAAAAGGACACTACATTAAAGCAAAATGAGAAAATGTTGATCACTTTATGCGGTAACAGCACCATCCAAGCTAACACCGATTAACGTACCCAGCATATTAACAAAACAGAACATAAGTCGTTGCATTGTGGGTGAACTTGTCATGCACAGGTCATTTCTCCCTGCCGCAGTCGGTGCACAAAATGTCGTCCCGCTGGGTGAGGAAGCCGCGTCCCACCAGTGACACAGAGCACTGCATGCAGGTGAAACACTCGCTGTGCCACTGACGCTCCTCAAATGAGATATATTTGGCACCTGCCAAACCTGAAAGAGAAAAACAGGTAACATGTATGTGTCTATGTTTGCTTTATACTTGTTTTTGCACATCAAGCATATTTTAATCACATGGCTGAGATTTTTAGGGTGAAAAGCTTGAATACATTCACCAGTGGTATTAATAGTTTACTATTTTTGCACTTTTTTATGTGATGAGAAACAGTACAGGGAAGAAACTCCAAATTGAATGCACACATTTTTTCCTTTTAAATTTTACTGTATTTATTTCTCTAACTTGTCCAGAAAAGCTGCACCTTCAACATACACTTGTTATTCATTAACAACTGGCCTCTGGAATTATTGAGACTGGATCGATCATTCTTCTTATGAAAAATGGTGGGATGTAACTACACAGGTTTGTTCCCTTGCATAGATCTGATTTTTAATCATAGATAACAAGTTTTCAGGCTGAGGTTGGGGCTTTTAGACCATTCATTTCTTCATTCCAAAATCAGCTTTCATGTGTGTTTGTGATCATTGTGCTGCTGCTGTTATCAACCATTCGATGCAAGACGACTGCCTGGTGATTAAAGCTAGGATGCTCAAGACGGATTCCTCTCAGCTTTCGCCTAAGCTCAAACGTGCCATAGCCTAAGTTTGAATTTTCGAAAGTGTGCGTCAACCTGCTGAAGTGCAGTCAGTATTGAAAGATTTGTATATATTGTGTATCATAATCAGTATGTTTCATTTTGACTATGTGTTGAATGGAAAGCATCTGCAACAATTAAAAATCCTCTAATCTGTTCCTACGTTTGAAAGTTTATCCTTATTTTATCTCTCTGCCTGTTAAAATGCATACCTCATGATCCCGTATCATTATGACCCTTATGACAACAAAGTTATGCGAAGCATAATATACACAGAATGACTCACTAGAAATGGGTTTGGTGCAACCAACACACTTCTTTGCATACAGGTTGCTGAAACACTCCAGGCAGTAGGGGTAATTTTCCCTGGAAGTGAAGCGATACCCTGAAAGCTGCTTTCTGCAGCCGATGCAGAGGAAGCACTCACGATGCCACGGCTTATCTTGATAGGTCACACCACCGGTGGTGATGGCCTGAAGATACAAGAAACGTATACAACAAACATGAGCACAAATGGTAATTCTTTCTCAGATTGACCTGCAGTCATTACATAAAAATTATGCAGTTATGTGGGGTTTTTTTTTACCTTCTTACAAGCACAGCACTGGTATGCAAATTGCTTTTCAAAGCAGGGCACACAAAAGTAGCCAGAGTCTTTGGGGATGAAAGACTTGGTTCCTATTGGCTGTTGGCAGCGGTGACACAGGAAGCAAGTCTCATGCCAGCTGTTCCCCTTGTACTCCATTTTTCGGGAACCTGGCAAACGACACGAGAGCAGCTAAGCCAGCATATGGTACCTCAATGACAGAATACACGCTACCTAAAATAGTCTTAGTTGGTCAGTGGAGACCATGCAATCAAAGGTTAGGGATTATAGATGGATCTACATTACTGTTATAATAACTGTGAAACTTTATAAAGGCGATGTTAGTGGTTTATAAGATAAAATGTTGTAGAGAATTTTTGCAATTACTGGACTAAATACTGTTCTGATCAGGAGATCTCTTTAGGTTCTACATGCAAAAGTGATTTGTGGAAGTTGCATGTCGACAAATAACCAAATCAGAAGCTCCTGATTCAGTGCTTTAAGAGAAATTTTAAAGCAAATTTTATACTAATTAGGCACATTGATTTTGTAATGAAAAGTCCTGGAAAAATATTTTTATAACTATGGAAGAATTTTAGGAAAACTACAAACATGTCTTACTGATTGTAAACTGCTTCTTTCTTGTTTTTTAACCTTTACTTGCTGTGCCTATATGTACTATGAGCGTGGCTCAGGTTTAAATATGTACAAGTCATCTGAAGTGTTAATGAATAATTTATAATACTAACTGTCATTATGTTTTAAAAGCGCTGCGGCCGCCACGGATACCAAACTGCTCTAACTCATAGTTAGAATTTCCACATTAGGACACATTCTTGTATTTGTTATGTTCCCTTTTTATGTGTACTTGGAAAAAACAGCTTCTGAGTACAAATTTGTCTTGGAAGCTGAAGGTTTCTGAATGGAAGGTGTTCTAGTTCCAAGTCCGAAAACCCTAGGATTTGTTTTGGTGCTCTCCATTTCAGATAAATGTTGCTCTGACTTTCCCCCAGCTTCCCAGGTTGTTATTGTTTTTCAAGACAAAAGTAAAACAATAAAAAAAGAAAGAAATTTCAAAGAAATTGCATGAAGGAGTATCTGTCTACATCTGTGAAGATTTGTCTACTTTTCCACAATCTCCAGGTGATGGAACACCTTCCTACTACAGATAACTAAACTATGACTTATATTTACTTCCCAGATCGTCTCTTCAAAAACTAGCAGATAGCAGAACTATCACTTTACCAAAGAATCAGTTTCTAGCAAAACTATGAGGCTGCTAGGTGTTGTACTTTTGCTTAACTTGACATGATGTCAAGTTAAGCAAAAGTACTTGCTTAATACTAATGGCTACTAATTAGTACTACTAAAGTACTAATGACTATTAATAGACATTATGTTTGGATGGTTTTGCTTGCAACTATTGAGTGTTGCTAAGATCAATAACGAAACTCTCAATTTCACATACTCCTTTGTCATTAAAAACTCTGATTTGTATTTTACCTTGTACTGTCTTCGATTATATTAGTCTTTCAGTTTTTGTGCGCCATTGTTAAATTGTACCGTAGACCGTAGGGGTCTTCAACTTTGAGCAAATCAAAGAACCATTTTTACCCTTATTTCAGGTAAATAAAACTAGTTTGGAGCAGCAAACATAATAGACAACCTTTTGAAAGAAGGAAACTTATTCTTGACAAACATCTACTGTTGAAAACGTGTTGTTGTCATTTTAAAATATCCATCCTTTTGGTTCTATTTTTGGGTATTAAAATAAAGAAAAATATCAAACTTATGCAAATGAGGATGGATACATTTTCTTGGATTCTGAGTACTTTAAGTAATTTCCTACTTAAAGACAATGAATTGTGGACATTCAATGCAGTTATCCCAAGAAAATAAGGATAACTGAGAAAATTTAGCATATATTTGAAAGCATTAGATGTTCATCATTTTAACAAAAAATATTGTGCAAGGTCAAAAGAGCCATTTATGACTTCAGGGCTGCAGAATGCAGACCCTTGCCCTAAACTAACAGTGACCCTCCATCAGTACCTTAGAAAACTTTCTGGAGCCCCATTTGCCTGAAAATGACAACTCCTAAAGGAATATGCAATGCTTTTACGGGAAGGAAGGCTTATAAATATAAAAGAGCAACACTGGTTCAAACTGAAAGGTGAGAAAGATACGTTTTGTTTGGCCATTGAAAGATTTCAGCTCCACACACATTTGACAAATCCCTGTATAAACCTGATATGGGCTTATTAAAACCAGAGATTAAAAGCTCACTCAGTGCCTTGGAAACTGAAGATGTGGGAACAACTGCAGAATGGCTATTAATAGACATTATGTTTGGATGGTTTTGCTTGCAACTGTTGAGTGTTGCTAAGATCAATAAAGAAACTCTCAATTTCACTAATGACATAAACGTTTTGTCTAATATATTATGTTAAGTGTAATATGTTATTAAACACAATAAGCCTTATTCTTCATCTTGTGGAGCGGTGTTCATGGCTGCCTGTACCTGGCATGATGGTCTTCTTGCAGGTGCTGCACTTGGACGAGTAATCATGTGCATAACATTCAGTGCAAAGCAATAAATCCTCCTTGGCTGCAAAGGCCTTCTCTACCAGTGAGCGGCTGCACTTTGCACACTTGAAGCACTGCTCGTGCCAGTGGTGATCCTTATAGGACAGGTCCTACAAATATTAAATCCACATAAGCTTAAGATTATTTAGCTGCTACGCATTCAGGGAACAATTCTCCTGCAGCTGGAGTCTGAGGATGACATATTTTTTCTCGGGGCGTCGTTGTTTGTACTTACCCTGAAGTTGCAGCCAATAGGTGAAGAGCACACTTCACAGCAGTTAGCAAATAGGTTCTCATAGCACTTTGTACAATACTGCGTGTCCTCTTTCATGATGTACTTCTTCCCCAACAAAGAGTCTTTGCAGTAATGGCAGTCAAACCGCTCACTGGAGGACATTTTGTTTCGCTTTTCTTTATCTGTGGGTCAAACAGAGCAGCAGGATCAACAACAGACAATGAGGACAAACAGAAAATATTATTCAAGAAGTGTAATAGTCCCTGGACTTCTCACTTTAATTGAGCAAGAATATGCAGAGAAAATGTTCCCTCTTCTTCCCCAAAAAGCAGAGCTGTCCTCTAAAGTGTTTACCTCGGCTGATATGAGGCGAGAGTGAGGCTGAAGTCAGGGACAGCGATGGTCAACTGGTCCAAACACTGGGATGAGGCAGGGATTGAAACAGGGGTCAGGGAGGATTATGGGGTGTCTAGTGTGGGGCTCTTCTATAAATACAGACCTGCTCATATTAGTGGTAATCTCTAGAGAGAATGTGCATACTGCGCTGAATCCTCCTTCACCTTTTAAGGGAGCTCATCGAGAACACATCATGCAAGCCTTTGATTTGGTCTCATCATTGCTGATTTACCACCGTGTAGCTAAAAAATGCAAGCAGAAATTTCACTCTGGATACAAAAACATGCCCTTGGGGAAAATGTCAGACTATACAAATGATAAAGCGATCAATTACTGTCACATAGAGGTCCAAAAGCAGAGACAGCTGGCCATTTGGACGCTGTGACATGTGAGGACACACTTGCGGAAGTTGTCGGAGACACAGGCGATTACAGATGGCTGATGAAAGGTAGGTGCCAGCAGTAGCTTTGTGGATGCCAGGTACTCAACCTGAGTGCCAGGAGCTCTCACTGTTTGCTGGGGGAGTCTTGGCAGCACTTCACAAAGGGAAAGCTCTGGCTTAGTGTGTGCTTAATCCATCCACAGTAAAATAAAGACAAGGAGGAGTAGAACAGGCAGTTTAAATGTGGACTATCTTGCTAATCATAGTGCTTCTTTGGTTGCAGATCATGTTTGGTTTAATAAACTAAGCCAAGCTCTAAGAATAAAAGTCATCATCATGTAGGAGACAACAAATGTCAACATTTACAGCACCTTGTAAAGGCATTCATACCTCTTCAACTTTTTCCAGTTTGTTAAGCACAACTGTGCTTAGCAAAATATATCTGAATAGCTGGTCAACCACTTCAGCAGAGGGAGAGCCTTAATCAGAGAAGAAGTCAAAGGTAACTTTGGAGGAGCTGCAGAGATCCACAGCTTAGGTTTGAGAATCAATTAACTCCACAACTATAAGTTGTGCACTGCACAAATCTGTCTTTTTTGTAAGAGTGGTAGAACAAAAACATTGAAAGCATTGAACACTGAAAGCTCTAAAAACTCATACTAAGACATATGAGGCAGCAGATATTTGGAAAAAGTTGCTTTGGTCAAAAAAAGAGCAAACCTTCAGACCAACATGCAAAACTTTGTGTGACAGAAGACATTGCTCATAAACAAATCCCCCTTGGTTGAAACATTGGTGTGGTTTTCATGGTCAGGGACATGGAAGACAGATGGGGGTTAATTACAAGACGATTCTGGAAAGAGATGTGTTAGACACAGCAGATTTCAGACTGGTGAGGAGGTTTACTTTCTTTCATGACAGTGACCCTGAACACACAGCCAGAGCTGCTCTGGTGTAGATTAGGTCAAAGGGTACACTTCTGTTAGAAAAGGTCAGCCAAATTCAGAATATAATTCTAAATGAGGATCTTTCAAGACTGGAAAACTTCTGTTCATGCACGGCCTCTTACTCTTCAGACTTATACTGAGATATTCTGTGAAGAAGTATGAGAAAACCTTTCAGTTTTCCTTTCTATTTCTATAGAAATGTTGCACTGAATCAGGAGTGATGAATACAAATGTAATTTTCAGATTTTTATTTGTAAGACGTTTAAACCAGATGTATTTCTTCTTCCACTTCATAGTTATCTGCCACACAATGTGTTGGTGTGCTGCATAATAAAATAAAATAAAAAATCCACGTCAAAGATGATGAACAACTAATTTCTGTCGATACCCGATACATGCATCTGTATCAGTTTTCCAACAATAATATGGGGGTGGGGTGTGGAGTCCAAAATAGCTTGGGAAAACCACAAGCCTAATCCCTCACAGATGCACACGGGGAGGTCAGCGAGAAGGATGAGGCAGCGAGGAATGCAATTCTTTGAGGATGAACTCTGTTCCCCTGTGTCTTCATCTGACATTTACTTCAGCACAACCCCTCGTAAAGAGAAGTATCTGGACTTACCCACTGGTAACGACTGTAACCCTTTTCTTGGATCGGCCTGTGATACTGGAACACGGTTCTGCACTGTATGTGGGTTGCATCTTCCAACCTCCAAGGCGCAGGGCTAAGTTATTTTTGACCCACATCAAGCATCTTACGTAAGACTTTCAGCACAATAACTGTATCTGACCTGAAGTCATTTCCTACTCGAGATGTCTTTTTTTATCACGAAGTGGACAGATTCTCTGGATTACACAGAGCTACATGATGATTTAGATTAAATTATCAGCGTATGAAATCCTCTCTTCTTCTGGTGTCTAGATGAGTGATTGATGAGCACAAAAGCCGTGCAGACGTTAAAAAAACCCCTGAAGCGACTACATGACAACTGCGACATTGTGTCTCCTAATCTTTTGCTGTTGCACATCTGTCATCATGTGACATCGAAGCAAAGAGGGAGTGACCTATATTTCCCCATCACATAAAAATCATCATGGATTTGCAAGTTAAGTCATGCAAAATACATGGCATGTCAACAAAGCAGATTATCATGTGATAACTTTTACACAGTAACCTACATGGGTGCTCTTGTTTGTGATTTTTGTCCGCAGAACAATCAGCCTCTTGTAATATTAACCTGCACAGCTGGTGGTGCCAACCCCACTGAGCAAAAGGGGCTGCTGATTTTGCATGTTTCTTTTTGTCTGTCAATCGCCTGAACTCAACCAGTGTGCAGCTGCCAACAGATTTTGTATGCAGACTGTCTAGGTCCAGTAAATAGACCTTTATTTGACCTGGACTCGGATGTCCTCTTAATTTATTCAAGCTTTACAATAAGGTGTCAGCTGCTCCTTTTTGCCTAAATCAGGCCATCCCAGAGAAGAAAAGCGTCGACTGTGGTGACTCCTTTGCGGTGGGGTGAGAGATCAGCATGACACAGACGCATCTGTGTGAAGTGCAAAAGCTTTGCTGCACCAAAGCTGACAGCTGGTTGGCATGGTGATGATAACATAAGTGGCTCCCATCAGGCTGGAATGAGGGGCAGCTTTAGTAGTTAATGAGAGGAGTCACACAAACCTGTCCTTCTGAAGCCCTCTGTGCTCTGCTGCCATATGGAGGGCTTGCTTTCAACACAGTATTTTCAGCTGAACAGGATAGTCGCACAGGGGGCTGCAGGAGGCAAGGATGTACAATCATTTCAGTCTGCAGTCTCACAAAACCATAAATCCCTTCAGCAAGGCCTTGTGAGTGTCTTTACTAACTCATCCCAATTCCCTGCAGTCCTCAACAAAAGGGTGTGTGCTTCTGAATGCGTGACAAGACTAGCGACTTGTAGGAATGGAGTTTGTAGAGTTTGGTGGTGAAGTAGACACGGTGGAAACGGGGTGTAGTGAACAACTGTAGTTTAGTGATGAGCAAAGAAGAGCACAGAGAAGTCCAGGCAGCACAGGTGAGCATAAAGGTTGCCAAACGTGTCCAAGTCGGGTTAATAAAGTTGAGATGATTAATTATGCTGAATGGAATATGACAAAATGGTCAGTAATCCTTTCAGGAACTTTGATGATTAATACTGTGCAGACATTTGAAAAATGTTTAAATCAGCTTGGATTTGTTTTGCTACATAAACTATAAATTGTACAAGTTGAAATTGAATATGTCATAGAAGCCCACCAGTTTCAGGGTCCTCAACACAAAACCGCTATGGATTTGTTTGTCTGCCCCTACAAGGTCAAGTGAATACTACAGGCAGCTGGATTTGCATGTCATTTTCTTTTATTCTGCAGCAGTGACGTTTGGCTTAACACATCTTTAGAGGAACATTTCAGTTCAGTGTAGAGTTAGTCCCTCATCCTTTTTAAAATTGGTTTCCTGTTGTAGCTCAGTTAGAATAAAAAAAGATTTTATTTGTCACAAAGAAAAGTTAAAATAATGAGAATGAATTTATTCAGATATTTCTTTTTATGTAACTTCCTTCAAATTAGCTCTCTGGATCATGTATTATAATGCTTGAGCATTAGGAGATTGTTGGTTTGCAATCAAAAATAAGACAAAGTCCAGCCATTATAGAGCTCTAAATCTTTGATTTTTATGCAGTTATTTGGACATTGCACTACAAACTCTCAAACTGACAAGCATTCCAAACAACAGGAGGGAGTCACCCTGGCTTTTAAAGCATGGCCAGGAATAATTAAGGGGCGCAGACAACAATTACATTTCCAGGTAGAAGAAAGAACAAACATTTGTGCCAAACAATATTCCTAAACAAATATTTACAGAATTACAACTAACAATTTGACAAAAACAAAAACAAGCTGGGACCAAACAAAGATAAAAAATACATCTCTCCTTCTCAAACAATGGACTTTCCCAATAAGGTAGATTGGAAACGCCAGGTCCTAGTCAGCACTGCTCATGGGCGTGCCTCCATGGCAACACATGACCTCAAAGAAAAGAGAGGATGATCAAAACAAAATATTAAATAAAGCAACAATACAGAAAGCACAAAAAACAACACCTGTTAAGAAGGGGGTAAATCCCTCACAGTGATCCTTTTAAATTTAAGGTTTTATGAACAAGATCTCATTTTGTCATAAAAAATCTCAAAATACAGAAAAAACTTAATAAGAGAATATGTCCAATCACCATGCTGAGCAGATTTGTGTAATTTGCATGAACCTAGTCTCTGAAAAAGTTGTGGTGTAAGGTAAGACATGTAATAGCTTTTCTCCCTGGTGAGAGTTGCCCCCCAGTGGACTCGTTGCATAAAGCCTGGAGGATTCGTAGCTTCAGTTCTTGATTAGCCTCTTGAGAAGTGTTACTATCTCTGTTGCCGTGTTCGTCATACCTTACTAATGTGTTTGGAGATGAAAAACAACATTAGAACTCAAGGTTATGTTTAATAGTGAAAGTAAGAGCATTTCCACATAAAATGTCACGCACACTGTCAAGTGAACTCAAGGAAATGGGAATGAACAGCTGTGCTTACAATAAGAAAACCACTAATTAGCGAAGGTAACAGGAACAAATGCAAGAGAGCATAAAGATTGAACTCTTGGAGCAATGGAAGAAGTTCATGTGACCTATTGAGTCCTGATTTGACCAAAACTGATTTTGTCTCCACATTTGTGTTATAGTTTTAATTTGTTGGTTTGAATTAGCTGTTCATTGTTTGTCTTTGTATTTTTCCCTTGGCCTACTTGTTTTGTTTAGGCTAGCCTTTGTGTACAAATTCCCTTTTGTATTCAATGTGTGAGATCAGTTCTTGTTTGTTATTCTTAGTTGATATTTTCTTTTGGGTCCATTTTTCTAGATACTTGAGGTTTGCTTTTGGTGGATTTTTGTTGACAATTTTTGGGAAAATAAATGGAGAATATGTTTCTATACCTGGTGAAAAGCTGGTTGGTCTGTGACACTATCGATGGATCGTTTCTTCCCTGATGACATGAGATGCTGAGGTTCTTCAAGCTGAAATTGTGAAAGAATAGTTCAGGAAAAGTCGGACATCATTTTCCCAAATGGATCGGTCACCCCATTGAGAAAGTTTGATGTTCTGGAGAAGGTATTGCATAGTGATTGGACTCTTCCATCATCAGGACAAGATCTTTGCAAAAAATGATTTCAACCATAGATGGAAATAAATCTTGTGACATTGCAGAATAATTATCAAAACAACACCTCAACAAATGTGTGCTGTAATCAAAGTTAAAGGCAGTCTAACGCTTTTTTTTTTTTTTTTTTGGTGGCAACCTTTTTTTTTATCACTCATGTGAAATTACGTTGGAAAAAGTTTTCATCCAAACTGTCTATCTTGCTTTGTGCATCACACTGTAACGCTTTGTGCATAACAGTGTGACGCACTGTTAGGCGTGTTTGGCAATAGAACTTCGGTATCTATTGCCCAACACAACACAAGTTAAGAATTAATAAAGGAGAAGGCTGGCAGAAAAAATAATCTCATGATGAAAGAGTCCAGCTTGGTCTAATCTTAGAAACTCCTACATACACAGATTTACTGGTTGGTCTTGAAAATAAATCAGTTTTTTTTTTGGAGTCCTTAGAGGGGGTACTGGAGAGTGCTCCTCCTGGGGACTCCCTTGTTCTGCTGGGGGACTTCAACGCTCACGTGGGCAATGACAGTGAGACCTGGAGGGGCGTGGTTGGGAGGAACGGTCCCCCCGATCTGAACTCGAGCGGTGTTCTGTTGTTGGACTTCTGTGCTCGTCATGGATTGTCCATAACGAACACCATGTTCAGGCATAAGGGTGTCCATATGTGCACTTGGCACCAGGACACCCTAGGCCGCAGTTCGATGATCGACTTTGTTTTCATTTCATCGGATCTGCGGCCGCATGTCTTGGACACTCGGGTGAAGAGAGGTGCGGAGCTGTCCACTGACCACTACCTGGTGGTGAGTTGTTCTCCGGTGGTGGGGGAGGATGCCGGTCAGGCCTGGCAGGCCCAAACGTGTTGTGAGGGTCTGCTGGGAACGTCTGGCGGAATCCCCTGTGAGGCGGAGCTTTAACTCCCATCTCCGGCAGAACTTCGAACACGTCCCAGGGGAGGTGGGGGACATGGAGTCTGAGTGGACCGTGTTCCGTGCCTCCATTGTCGAGGCGGCCGATCGGAGCTGTGGCCGTAAGGATGTCGGTGCCTGTCGCGGCGGCAACCCTCGAACCCATTGGTGGACACCTTCGGTGAGGGATGCCGTCAGGCTGAAGAAGGAGTCCTATTGGGCCTTTTTGGCCTGTGGGACTCCAGAAGCAGCTGATGGGTACCGGCAGGCGAAGCGGCAATAAGAATAAAGCCCACAACCAATAAAATGATGCAATGCTGTCACATGAACCGCAAGTGTAAAAATGATAGCTGTTTTTTAAAGGAATTTAGAATGAGGCCAAAATTTGTTTTCAATTAATTAAAATTAATTTGATTAGACACAAATATTTTATGGAATACTGAAACAAAGTACATAAAACATGTAACACTAACCCCAGAAATAAAGAGGGAGAAAGTAAACATGATGAAAAGAAACTGAGGGCATCAAGTAGAAATAATTTGAAGACAGAAATTAAAAGACTGGAAGGACAAAACTTTTAAACAATGGATCAGGCACAAGGTCTGAAAGCACATATTTCGTGACAAAATAGAAGGACAAGTATCTGATTTGAGAGTCAGATTGAACAAGTTATTAATCCCGGTTAGTCAGCCTGAATTTGACGCCGACTCCAAGTTCATCCAGATCCATTTCTGGAAAGGAGGCCTCTGTGATCATTTATCCAGCTGGTGGATGGCTTATGATATATCAGAAAGGCAGTCACAAAACATCCAAGGATAAAAATACTGAATAAAATCTGTCTGAGGATTTTGTGAAAAGTTCCAGATGGTTTGCTTTGTCCTGATAAGGGCACAGAAACAAGAAAAGCCATGATGAATGAATACATTTCAACATCAGTCAGCTAACTGTAACTATAGTGACTGATTGTTGTTTTATTGGTCTTTGAGGCCAATTGTAAAACAGGTTCCCTGAATGAGCCTCCTGCCAAGGACACCAACTCTAATATTTTGGATTCATTTTGAACAGTGACGCTTCCTCATTGACTTTGTGTTGTTTGCAACAGAAAGAACACATGATGAATGACTTCTTCCTGCTGAAGTCAGGGCTTGAGGGATCAAGAAACTCCTTGTTCAAAGGGTCTTGTCGACATTCAATCACTTCATCTGGAGAAACGTTACAAAATTTTAAACTTTGGCTGAAGTGGAGCTTATAATTCCAGTCTTCTGTGTGGCAGGCAGCAGAGCACGGACTCAGCCACCAGAACAACATCAAACCAGCCATGTGGAGTTATCTGTCTGAGGCAGAAGTCCAAAACCTCACGACAACGGTCTTTACAGCAATCCCACTTGAGACTTTTAATTGCACAATTTAGGTCCATGCAGACCAGGAGGAAGTTCTGAGAAAAGCAGGCAAACTGTTACTAATTTAAGAGCAGTTCTGACTATTGTTTTGTCAGAAACAGTCACCCTCTTGTTCACGCTCTCACACCCTCCCGTTTCTGTTCGCTTCACTACAGTTGTTTCTTCACCACAGAACCTGGTATGAATGCTCAGGCTAGTTAGCATTACTGAATGAGAATGTCTAAACAATACTGTATCTAAATAGTCTATTGGCATTTCTAATTGCAAGATAACTACTCTTTCTATTTAGCCAGAGAGGCTCACAGGGAAAATACGCAAAAACAGAAAGTAAAGTTTATTCAAATGACTGGTTTTCATGTCAACCAGGGGTGTTTTCAGGTGTGTGGGCGTGTATAGTTGTGTGTATCTGTTTTGCTATGTTTTCTCCTTTTGCAAAAGACTTGATTGAAAACCAAAATGTTGTCTGTGGTTCTCTTTTTATGTAGGTTGAGAAAATACCTATCATCTTGGTGCCGTGATCTGGATCTCAACATACCCGTTTGCTGACAGACGAAGAACGACGCGCTGAAAATCGTGCACGGCCAGAGGAACAGGACTTGGAAACAAAGTCCCAGGAAGTAACTTCTTCACTGGGCCACCGCCCTATGTCCGACTTTGTCTGCCAACGGCGGATTGACGAGATCCGACCGGACAAGACAAAGTTGAAAAAGCGCTATTAATTGGGTTAAAGTCCCTAAAATTATGGGAAACAAATAGGTATTTTTACTCTTTTTTCACCTTTAATAGAAAGAAAGTAACTATCTGAAGGCAGATAGTGGTGTTTTTACTCTTTTTTTCACCTTTAATAGAAAGAAAGTAATTATCTAAAGGCAGATAGTGGTGTTTTTACTCTTTTTTCACCTTTAATAGAAAGAAAGCAACTATCTAAAGGCAGATAATGGTGTTTTTACTCTTTTTTTCACCTTTAATAGAAAGAAAGTAACTATCTGAAGGCAGATAATGGTGTTTTTACTCTTTTTTCCACCTTTAATAGAAAGAAAGTAACTATCTAAAGGCAGATAGTGGTGTTTTTACTCTTTTTTTCACCTTTAATAGAAAGAAAGCAACTATCTGAAGGCAGATAGTGGTGTTTTTACTCTTTTTTTCTCATCTAAAGAAAGAAAGTAAATATCCAAGAGAGGAGCGTGTTTGAGTGCCCACCTCCCCCTTGGAGCCGGCAAGAAATTTATGGGTGTGTGTGTGTGTGGGCGTGTGTGTGCGTGTGCGTGCATGGTGCTTAATTCTCTGGGAGTAAAACTTTCTGTCATTGGAATTAGAATCCAAAGTAAAAAAACAAAACAAAAACGGTCAAACTTAGTTTGACCTAGAAGTCTGTTCTTAAGCACTCACTTAGAGCACTTTCTTTGAAGAAAAATTTATTCTCAACATGTTTCTCAATTTTCTGGCATTTAGCAAATAGAAAGAGTTTTTCTGACTGGTTTAAAATAGGACGGGCCTAGTTTGTTTCATTTTGTGTGTCTTATTTTACAGTGTGTGTAAATATTTGGTTCTAGTATAACATTAGGTCACACCATTCAGGTTCATTCATTTATCCATATCTTTATTCTCTCCATTATACTAGTAGACATCTATAGTTAGAACACATTTGGCAAAATACAATGATTTGGCAAAAAACTTGTTCTGACTCACTAAATGTCTCAGTAAACTGGCAGATTTTTTTTTTTGTAATTTCAGTAGAAACCACACATAAGAGATTTAATCCCATTCATAGTACAAGATGTTTTTTGATCTCCGTACCTGCAAATTAACAAGATAATTCCTGATTTGCCTTCCAATCCTGAACAGACAATCTACAGCTCGCTGTATCTGAAAAGAAGAAAGGATGAATGGGACAAACAACATTCACAACAGAAACCCCATTTGTGCAAAATTACCGACCACACTGGACAACAAAGCTTCATGTTCATAAAGGAGAAAGAACTATACATTATAAAACCGTAAACAAAAGCATCTGTTGGACAGGCTTGCTGATAAACTCAAACAGCTCCATTTAAGACAACCCATAAGCACAGTGAGTTACACAACTTTACATAAATAAAAGTGCTATATCTGGGCTGCATTTTTGGCACACCTTTCTTTCGGACGTGATGCCAACAGGATTTCCACCTGATCCAAAACCATTTGAATGAAAAAGAAAAAAAAACACACACACACACACACACACACCCACCCCCACCCCCACACACACCCACACACACACACATGCTCCCATTCCCCGGCACTACAAGCATCGTCTCTGATCTGTATTTTTACTTCAAGTGTTTCCGACTGTTTACCTCAGTGTTTAGCCTCTTAATTCATCAAAACATCACCCACAAGAATACAGTAGAATTTTATTCAGCGTCTTACCACATTTGATTTTAAAAATATTTACAACATATTATGCTGTTCTTTCGCTAATGGAGTTGGATTGATAATCTCATGCCACAGCCCCGTTCTATCAAGTTGAACCCTTCAGTTTATGTCACGTATTGTTTCAATATTGATTTTAGTAACCAGAGTGTAGTATAAAACTGAGCTCATGATACTTTACACGCTGGTCCCAGTGACAATGAAGAAGTATTCAATTCACACAAAAAATATATATTTCAGGCTTTGACCCAAAAGAGAGCTGCCAGTTCAACTTGCATAAAATGTTCACATGGTTTTTGCTCAGAATTAAAACTTAAATGAAAAAACACAATGTCCAAACATTGATGATGGGTGGTGATGGAATCCAATTTACAGCTTTTCAAAGGAGATCTAAAAGTAATATAATTCTATTACTGTGACAATGTGATCTTAATTGTTATGTAGTGCTACATGCAACAGAGGAACAAAGAGCCCCGCAAAACCCGCTTTCAACTACGCACTCTCCGATAAGTCACAGAAAAAAAATATGGATGATCTATTAAATATTTTTAATTCAGAACAAAATGGTTTTGGAAAAACTTCCATTCAAAAATCAGTATTTAACTTTATAAATAAATATTTGAGGCTTTATTTTGAAATTGCAGAGAAGCATGGCATATTGACTCAGCCATGTTTTTGATTTTGTGCTGTTTCATCTTCTGCACCTGCTCTATGAGATAACAGAGCAGGTGCATCATAATCCACAATAGATATCATTACAACAGACGACCCACCAGGACCCTCTAAGGTCTCTCAAAGGGCCTAATAAATTATTGAAATAAAAATAAATGGACACTTTGTAAAGAACATCTGATCATCAGAAATAAAATCCTGCATTCATAAGTGGATTATTTTGCAATTTAAATGTTGTTAAGAGTAAGAGCAACTTAGGGTAAGGGTCAAAATTTCCAGGTTTATTTGAAAGCAGCGAGAAGTCAGAAGTCATCCGACTCTGTTGCTAGGTAGATAAAAGGACCTCAACAGCTTTGTGATTGGTCGAACCCTCGAGAAAATCCAGAGGACTATTCCAATGCTAGTCACCTGTGAGCGGTTACAAATAGTAAAATCAACCAGTCATGTAATTATTTCAAGTTGGTGGGGTTTGTAAAAAATAAATACATTTAAAAAGGTGACACTTTCTGCTCAGTGTATACGGACGTTTATTCAGCACTGAGACTTTATGCTCTTCAGTATCGAGTAGTTGGAGGCTCCTTTGGAACGGATTGACTATCTGCAGCTGTAAGCTGAGATGTTAGCTACAGTGAGGTGAATGTTGCAGCCGATCTTTTTAGAGTGTATTTTTAATTCAAAAGTTAGTTTATATTGCAAAAAAGAAGTCCCTTACCTGAACTGAAATTAGTTTAGAGAATTTAGGCTTTTCATAACTTGACATACTGCTGGACTACGAATTAGTCTTGACTTTTAGCGTTAACACATTATTTGGTTTTGAAGAGGTCCAGGCGGGTTAAAGACTGTCTTTTGTTTTTTTTACAAAAGTTTAGTCATGCCATCTCATAGGCTTTGCATTTCCTGGAGTTATAATAGCTTTGGCCTAGTTGTTACCGAAAGCAGCCTGATTTATATCGGCTGTGACAAAACTGGCTGACAAAGAGGCTAACAAAGATGTTCATAATCACAGGGATAAGCTGATGGGACATCATTTTCTTTAAAAATAGACAAAACAAACACAAATGTTGGTTCATGTTGTCGTGACATCATCAGTTCTGTGATTAATTTGGTGATGCCATTAAAAAGGCGTTTAGACAGCTGTCTCAGAATTTGTCACATTTAGTTTGGAAAGTAATCAGTATGCGTTTAGGTCCTGATAAATGTTGACCTTTTGGTGTGAAAACACACCAAAACATTGGTGTTTTTTCAGAGGAGTAAGATTTGTGTGTTTGGTTGTTGTTACCAGTTTAACAGGGATGAAATGATTCCTGAGTGTAGTGACTTAATGTTCAAAGGATTTACCGCAAAATTTTGTTCATTTCCTTCTGTAACCCCTTAGAGCTGTATCTTTTCTTTGCTGTTGGGTATTTGGATTTAAACATAATAGGAAATAGTCAGAAGGCCATGGAAACTGAGCCTCAGTTAGGAAGAAAGGAAAAGGGAAGGGCGGAAGAGGGGCAGAGGGAAGATCACAGAAAATGAAGGAAGTACAAAAGAGATGGAAGAGTGAAGGGAAAACGGAAAGAAAAGGAGGACTTAGAATACAAGAAGTCAAAAAAAAAGATTTACGTAAACACGGAAGTGTTGAAGGATAGAATGAAACAAAAAGTTAAACAGAAAAAAGAAGGTAGGAAGAGAGGAAGGTAAGATAGTCTCCATACTACTTACTTATTTTTTTCATTCATGTCAAGACTTGGACAATGCTGAAAATTATGGTTGTTCAGGCTGCAAGGGAACCTTCTAAATAAAATCCAATTCACATCATTTTTTTCTGGGTACCAACTACAGAAACCAAGCTCTTAATGACATGCCCGCTGAAAGTAATTACTACTACGATCATTGATCATTCTTCACAAAATGTAAAGAGAAGCATCTTTTAGATCTGCAGTGCAAATGTAAACGTCAAAGAATGTTTAAAGACACCTACAGATTTCCAAAATTATGCACGACAGTGTTAAACTACCTTCACATTTGATTTCAGTGCTCTGCATAGGTGACATCTTCACAATCACAAATGAGATGGTATTTCAAAAAGGCCTGAATTAAATATTACATCTAAATTTTTAACTTAATGTTTGTTTCACCAAGTAAATGTTTTTTTTCTGTGTGCTGAGTCCCACCTTATAGAGGTGATGAGTGCTGCATAGTCCATCTACGCACCATCAGCCCCAGTACCACTTGTTAAGGTTATTGAATGCCCTGTATTCTTTGTGTTGTCTCAGGTAATCACAGGCCTTACATGTGTGCTCTGCCCAGAAATGGGCTCTGTTTACTTTAAAGTGCCGTCTCCATTTAAAGTACCCAAGGTACAGTTCTTCGTTCTTGTCCAGAAGAAGCAGATAGTCAGCCAGCTCTTTGGGTGAGCTGAAATCATCCACATGGATAAAAGCATCTCCTTGCACAAAGTTCTCATAGTTTTCTCTGGTTGTGCCAAGAACCACTGGCACTGTGCCCAGAGAGAGGGGGATGTATAGTTTTTCAGTGATGTAGTCCTTGTGGATTGAGTTCTCAAAGGACAAATAAAACTTACAACTGGCCATAGTAGGGATGTAATCTTTGTCAGCGACGTACTCCCCAAATGCATGTCCATACGCATGAACTTCAATGTGTTTGTACAACTCGTTGTAATATTTCACTCGTACATGTTCTGGATTCCAGTTGCTGACGATCCAGCAGACCAGTTTGCTTTTGCTTGGTGGTACAAAGTCCTCCACAGTATCTGCTGCTACAATAGACCCATAAGGCACTTGGATGTCAGAATCCTGACGGTAATTGAGAGTCAGATTGAACAAGTTATTAATCCCAGGAAGCTGGGCTGAATGCGACGGCGACTCCAAGTTCATCCAGATCCATTTCTGGAACGGGGGACGCTGGGATGTCGGCAAGTTGGACAGGTCCCCAGCAATGTCTCTGTGATGGATGACGACCCCGTCCGATTTGTTGTAGAAGTTTTTATCCGCTGTGATGAAGCAGCCCTCGATGTTGAAGTCAGAGCTGCAGATGTTCATTTCATAGGTTTGTCCAAAGGGCCACAGCCAAACAAGAACTGTAGTCATGTTTTTGTCACTCTTTGCAAAGACATGCTTGACATGATTTGAGGAATCAGATGACTCTAATGGACCATTTAACCAGCTGGTGGATGGCTTAAAATACATCAAGAAGGCAGTCACAAAACATCCGAGAATAAAAATACTGAACAGAAGCGGTCGAAGGATTTTGTGAAAAGTTCCAGATGGCTTGCTCTGTCCTGAGAAGAGCACAGAAAAGAGAGAAAAAGAAAACACAATCAAAAGGTTTCAATATCAAGATTTGTCTCCGTTTTTGTATTCATTCATTTCACTCTCTATTGAATGAAAGCTGTCTTGAAAATGTATCCTGCATAGCACAACGCATTAGATATTATGGAGTAACTGTGAACAGTGATGCTTCTTCAATCACTTTGCTTTACAGACCTGTTGGCAGCATGCTGAGATCCACACAAAGCCCTTTATGAATCTGTGCTCTTTCAATAAATCGGATGGTCCGCAGTGAGAGATGCTTCTTTGAACTTTAGAAGAATGAAACACATCCTTGATGACCTAACGAGGTTTGACTGGTCTTGACTCAGCAGGTCTTCCTAGGGATACTTTCTTCACAAGGACATTGAAAAAGATAAAGAGAAAGTACAGATTAAAAATTTAGAGGGAAAAAAAACTCTATAAATTGTGTATAACCAACATGCAGAGACACAGTTATGGTCAAAGGTTCACAGACACTTACAGTTTTCCATGAAAGTAATATAAATTCTCACATTTAATGAATGTGTTTGAGTTATTTTTCTAGGCTTGAGTGATTTTATAACATAAAACATTAGAGACTAAAAAAAGAAGAAAACAGGATTAAGTAGTCAAATTCAAATTTCAGAGCAAAATATCACATATAAGCCCAAATACACTAATATTTATTTGCAGACAAAGCTTGGATTACTAGGCAAAAAAAATGACAAGAATGTTTGGAGGAAACAATGAGGTTGTGAACTTTGAAACATAGCGGTGGTAAAATCATGCCGAGGGGCTGATTCGCTGCTATCCTAATGTATTGCCATCTGCAATACATTAGAAGAATAAAACAGGTCCTTGGTGACCTAAAGAGGTCAATACAATTATACAATTATACAATTATGATTGTGATCTGATCAAACATAAAGGACATGTACATTTTAACCTGACCTGCTATATTTGTGGTTGCATCTTTGGACGTGTACTTTGATTTAGTGATGTTATTGGTACTCACCTTGGCCTATCACTGTGTTCAGTGTAAATACTCATACATTTATATACATAGCCTTTTCATTCAACCATGCAGTTTGAAGGTTAATAAAACAATCTTTCCATTAAAGCTGCGGTAAGTAAAACCCTCCCACTTGGGTATGATTGACACTGATAAGACACTCTTCCTGGCTCTTTTTGTTGTTATGGCAGTACCACAGGTAGGAGGCAGAGGACCTTGGATTTTTTCACAGATTATCCATTGCATATTATACTGTCAGGACGTTGTGGCAGTATAATATGCAACAAATGTTGCATATTATACTGCCACAACGTCCTGACAGTATAATAAGCTGAAGCTTATCATGTAGGAGTTTGATAAACATACAGATAAGCATGTAAAAATAACAAACTATATTGTAGAGCCAAGCTAAACCTTTAAAATATACGGATTGCTTGTTGGAACCAAACATTTTACAAGCTGAAGTGATTATTTTAATCCAAGTGTTGTTGTTTAGCTCCTGTGAGATTTGGAACAGAAATCACTTTAAGCTGTCATAGGCTCAGGTCTCACAAACTGGAACATTGTTGTGCCTACTGACTGCTATAAATGGTAAATGGTTTTGGACATCCTTGTAGGATTCGAAATGTATGTTATTTATGATGATACGAAGATGAAGACACTTTCCATCTGCTATGACTACATATTTGTACACCAATGAATTTGACCAGTTTAGCCTCTTATGTTTTGAAATGTGTTGCCATGACTAATGCAGAACATAACCATTTCATTTCATCAGAGTAAATACTCGCTGAATAAAAACAGCAGCTTTGTTTCAGATCCATCATTCATAAAATTTGTCTTTCGATTTGCTGAGGTTTTAGTCTCGTGGGTTGCTACTGCATGGGACAGTAACCTGCCTTCAGATGTGATACAAAAGACTAAAACAACCTTACTTATTGTGTTATATCCCATGACAGTAATGCAGAAAATCAAGTGATTGTTGTTTTGCATGTCATCTTTGTTCTATAACTTCATCAGTTCCTGTACTGTAACTACAGAAGGAAACAAACGGGAACTGAACTCTTCACTTTGCATTCTGCACTACATCATCCCGCAGGTGCAACACACCTGTGCCTCAAGAGAACAGAAGAAACAGCAACGCTATGTAATTAACTCAAGATAACCGAATAAGCTATGTAACTAGAGACCGCCCTAAGGAAATAAAAAGACAGGACTCTGCAGGACGTACTTCAGAGTGGGTAGAGATTGTAACTGAGTACGTCTCTGTCCGTTCTCCTCGCGAGTATAAGAAATCTAACTCTCTTGTCTTTCCTCTTTATGTTATTATTGATGGTTTAGGTTGTTTTGAACCTGACACTTGGTCTGATGCTTTCTTCTCCTTTCATGCAGTCCCATGCCTTGACCTTGATAAAGGAAGTACAAGAAATTTTTGTCACATAAAGAACCTCAAAAACACTTGTTGGAAATTTCTGCAGCATTTTCAGTGTTGAAATCAGCTTTGTGGTTGTAAATTTAAAAATGCTGAACACTAGAAAATTAGCTTGATCCAAAAAATCATCCCAAATACAACGTGATCATTGGTTTAGAGCGTAAACTTCCTGTTTAGTTTGGGAATATGCAACTCAGGAAGATGGTTTTGTCATTATGGCAATGAACGCTAAAACATATGTCTGGGTATTCCATGTTAGAGTTTAAGATCGTGAAAGGAGTGCTTCTCTAATCAATGCTATAAGAAACTGAAGAAAATAAAAAATCTAATCTAATGTCTGTATGAAAGGACAAAATAAAAAGAAAATTTACAGAAATGTAGGATTAAAACATTTGATGCTGTGAGGGATTAAAAAATCCAGGAGTTGATGAAGGTGATAAGGAGACATCATTGTTTTTGAGTCGACCACTTGAGCTTTCTGTTCTGGTTTTTCCAACCAGGGACAAACACTGTGCTTTCCTTTTCCATTGGTGCATTTCTCAGAAATTATAGGATGTTCATAAAATATTGTATTGTCGACACATTTTTTTCCCCTTTTGGTATGCACTCAAAATATTTTCCTCATTGTAAAATGTTATGACACTTACGTGCTTTCGATGCCAATTTGACTTAACTGCAATGAAATCCAATCTTAATCTCCAATGAAATGTGATCTAGCTGTACACTAGTTTAGATAGGGCTAAGTTTTGAAAAGATTTCTTGTGTAAAATGAAGTAAACCAAATTACTTGCATTTTTATAACCATTAACTGTGCAAATGCTAGAGAAGACAGCTTAGAAATGAGAAATCATCTATTGCATGGTCTGGCTGTGTTTTACAGAAGAGTACAGGTCTGCAGAAGAAGATTGTGTTGATGCCTCACCTTCTCTCTTACGTTCGTTGTCAGAAGAGGAAGATGAACGCTGCCTCTCAGAGCGTCGTCTGAATTGATAATAATTCTCCGGCTTCTGGAAAGTTTCGTCTGTTTGAGACTGCGTCGAGGACGATGCTCGGTCTGTCTGTATCTATTCAGGAACATCCTCATCATCGTCCACACCCGATACTACAGGGAAAGAGAGGCAGCACTACCTGATGGGAACCACCCTTCAGCAGACGCTTGTCCAACACCTTGAAACAGAGGATACATGTCAGATATAAAGTTATATCTTTTCTCGAGGGTTGTCTTTTCTTTTCTTTTTTTTTTAGACACAAAACATCGTCATCAATGAAGTGCTTGACCTTTGCATATTTGTTCCATTTTTTTATTCACTTTCTTGACCTTACAAACAAAATTCTAAATATAATAAACACAAAACAATGACATGTTTTACCACATAACCACATTTTTATAGGACTTTTATTTATAGGTGTTCAATTCTAGGAATTTTTCAGAACTTTAACATCTGGATTTGTTTCTGGTTTGTCATGTTTAGTTCCAGTTTTCTAACCCACATGCAGAACACCACAGGAGAGCAGGAATCAGTTAGAGGATGTTTATTAATACAATAAGGCAAGAGAGGTCGGGTGAGAATAATCCCTGGGGCAGATTCACGGAGTCGTCGGTACACTGAAGGACAGTAAAGGGAGATGGTGAGTTTGTGGCTGTTGGAGATGAGAGCAGCAAAAAATGTTCAAGACTGATCTTACTTGTACTTACATGTACACCTCGGGGTTATGATTCCTTTGTGTGGGTCTAGAAGGTAATCAGGGTTCCAGAGGATGGCTTGATTGGGGAGGTTCC